>NC_135916.1:2440265-2534990 GCF_964194155.1 Cetorhinus maximus
TCCCCCCCCACACTTTTTTTTTTTCCCCCCCAACACTTTTTTTTATCCCCCCCCCACACTCTTTTTTATCCCCCCCCCACACTCTTTTTTTTTTTTATCCCCCCCACACTCTTTTTTTTTTTTTATCCCCCCCCCCACACTCTTTTTTTTTTTTATCCCCCCCCACACTCTTTTTTTTTTTTATCCCCCCCCACACTCTTTTTTTTTTATCCCCCCCCCCACACTCTTTTTTTTTTTATCCCCCCCACACTCTTTTTTTTTTTATCCCCCCCCACACTCTTTTTTTTTTTATCCCCCCCACACTCTTTTTTTTTTTTATCCCCCCCCCCACACTCTTTTTTTTTTTATCCCCCCCGCACTCTTTTTTTTTTATCCCCCCCCCACACTCTTTTTTTTTTATCCCCCCCCACACTCTTTTTTTTTTATCCCCCCCCCACACTCTTTTTTTTTTTTATCCCCCCCCCCACACTCTTTTTTTTTTATCCCCCCCCCACACTCTTTTTTTTTTTTATTCCCCCCCCCACACTCTTTTTTTTTTTTATCCCCCCCCCCACACTCTTTTTTTTTTATCCCCCCCCCACACTCTTTTTTTTTATCCCCCCCCCCACACTCTTTTTTTTTTTATCCCCCCCGCACTCTTTTTTTTTTATCCCCCCCCCACACTCTTTTTTTTTTATCCCCCCCCACACTCTTTTTTTTTTATCCCCCCCCCACACTCTTTTTTTTTATCCCCCCCCACACTCTTTTTTTTTATCCCCCCCACACACTCTTTTTTTTTATCCCCCCCCACACTTTTTTTTTATCCCCCCACACTTTTTTTTTATCCCCCCCCCACACTTTTTTTTTCTTTATTCCCCCCACACGCTCTTTTTTCTTTATTCCCCCCACACGCTCTTTTTTCTTTATTCCCCCCACACGCTCTTTTTTCTTTATTCGCCCCCCCACGCTCTTTTTTTTTCTTTATTCCCCCCCACGCTCTTTTTTTCTTTATTCCCCCCCCCCCCCAACGCTCTTTTTTTTCTTTATTCTCCCCCCCCCCCCCCCCCCCCCCCGCGCTCTTTCCTTTCCCCCCTCCCCTGTAATTTCGCACTCTGGCCCTCCACACCTGAAATTTCTGCCACCCCCCTCCTCCTTTTCCACCCCCCGGCTCTAATCATTGCCCTGACACTAAAGATCCTCAAGCCCATACTGACCCTGAAACTAATACATGGTCTGGAATTAATACTGACCCTGCAACTAATACACGGTCTGGAATTAATACTGACCCTGCAACTAATACACGGTCTGGAATTAATACCGACCCTGAAACTAATACACGGTCTGGAATTAATACTGACCCTGAAACTAATACATGGTCTGGAATTAATACTGACCCTGAAACTAATACAGACACTAATACACGGTCTGGAATTAATACCGACCCTGAAACTAATACACGGTCTGGAATTAATACTGACCCTGAAACTAATAGATGGTCTGGAATTAATACTGACCCTGAAACTAATACACGGCCAGAAACCAATGCAGACCCGACACTAATACTGGACCCGGAATTAATAGAGACTATGAAAAAAATGCAGACCCGGAATAAATAATCTAGTTCCGGAATCGAAATCAGGCATTGAAACTAATGGAGCCCCTGAGACTAGGATTCACCATGAAACTCATTTTGGCCCTGATCATTAGACGGCGCCTGAAACTATTACTGAGCCAAAAAATGAATATGGTCCCTGAAATTACAATTACACCAGGGGAAATACAGACCTCGAAATTTATTCAATCACTGAAACTAACAGAATCCCTCAAATCCAACATTAAACACTGAAACCCACACGGGCCGTGAAATAAATACTCATAGACGCCATTAAAGTAATACAGACACGACGGGCATGATGCCTCTCCCGCCGATGTCTGATTTGTTGGGTGTGTGCCAACAGAGGCCATCGGAGGCCTGAGGCCTAACAGAAGCCGGGGGCCCTTATGTCTTGGTTAAGTTTGTGCTGAACAGTTTCTGAGGATGATCTTCCTTGGGCGGTAATAAATCAAAAGCAGAAACAAATCCACCCAGCAACAACTGAATCCCCTCAAACTGATCAAAACCATCAAACAAAGACAGGCCCCCGATCTAATAGGAGACCCTGAAAATAATGCAGAATTGATACCGTTAAAGGATAATGATCCAGGCCGTGAATCGAATGCAGACCCTGTGAGTGTTTCAGGCCCTGAAACTATCACTGAGTAAGAGTGAGCAGAGATAAGAGCGGCAGGACGAGGTGGAGGGATTGAACTCGATGGGATTAGATTGGGCTCTCCGCAGCACCGTGTCTCAACCTGGATCCCCCTGAGTAAAACCCCCATTCCCCAACCACCCCCCACCCCCCGCCACCGACACTGAACCCAATCGTCGGTGTGAAAATTCCACACGTCCTTTCTCCGGGTATAAGAATGAGTGACAAAGACACGGATACATTTTTATTATTTTTCTCTCCGGTTACAGCTCTTGTCCGAGGATTCCTCGCGGCAAATCGATTCTCTCTCTGCATCGTCCGAGCTGCAGCTGCCAAATCCGTTCTCCTTGGGGCGGAGAGGGAGAGAGAGAGAAATGGAAATTGATTAAAATAAAGCACAGAATTTTAAAACACAAGACACAGCAAGATCCCAGGGGCTCTTCTCACTCCCTCACAGCCACAATCTCAATCAAAAGGGGGAGGTGGGCATGTGGGGCCTTTACTCTGAGGCTGGGGCTGTGAATAAACACTGGAGACCACCCCAGTGCCTCCCCTGTCCCCCCAACTCCCAGAGGCTGCGTCTCTCCCTCAGTGTTTAACCTGCTAGCTCCAGCTGTTTCACTGCCTCATTGTAAAAACCACACAAACACTGATCATTCCCCTCTCACCGTCCCTCTCCCATTCACTGTCCTCACCCCCTCTACCTGCTCACTCCAGGGCTGCTGCTGTTTGCACACTAAATATTCACATTGCACGTTCCGATTCTAACACTGTCACCTCTCTCCCTCTGTCTCTCTCTCCCCCTCCCTCTATACCTATCTAGCCTCCTCTCTCTATCTCTGCTCATCTTTCCCTCTCTAATCTGTCGCTATCTCTCTTCCTTTTCTTTACCTCAGGATCAATCTTGACTGAAATGCGTCTCTGAAAAGCTTCTGTCTGACTATTTGAAATAATGATGCACTGTGGCCATGTTTTATATTTATCCATGATTTACTGAGAGAAATGAGGGGGGAGGGGGGCGGGAAATGGGAGCAATCCTCAATCAGCCCGTCACTGAACTGAATTCAGGAGGAGGGCAGCCACAGGGTTGCAGTGCAGGACAGGCTGCAGGTTGGACACGCACAGCAAGATCCCACAAGCAAGGTGATGTTAGCCAGGTATCCTTCCCCCACCCCCTATTCCTAGAAGAAGCTAATCTTCCTCTTTAAAACTGGGCCCGGGGTTGTGAACTAATTGATTTACAAAATATATGAAAACTTCAGAGAAATCAGTGATGGGGATTCAACACAGGAAATAGAACAATAAATAAGCAACATAAAAATAACAGGCCTTTACGCAGCCTCACATTTAGAAATTCAATTCCAGGACCTCCGAAAGTCAACACATCAATGTTTACAATTGCAGCGCACAGCAGGATCCCACAAACAGCCCCACGAGGGACATGGACTGGACAAACCTCAGATGCTGTCTGTCTGTCTCTCTCCCTCATAACCGTCCCCTCCCACCATTTGTTAACCTCCCCACTCAATAGTTCCCTCAATCTTTCCTCTTTCCCTTCTCTCTCTCTCCCTCCCTCCCTCTCTCTCTCTCTCTCTCTCTCTGTTTCTCCCATGGCAGAATATAGAGGCAGAGAGAGAGAGAAAATCACAGCCAGGGCCTCAATAAACTCAATTCAAAATGATTAAAATAAAGCAAACATTACTGAAACAAAAAAGACACAGCAAGATCCCAGGGCTCTTCTCACTCACTTACATCCACAATCTCGGAGGGGCGGTGGAGTGGGGGTAGAGGCATCATTTAGTAAACACACCCCCTGTTAGTAAACACAGACAATGGGAACAGATTTGAAATGAGATGACGGTGTAAATGCCTCGTGACCAGCCCTCTCCCTCTGTGTTTAACCTGACAGCTCCAGCTGTTTTACTGCCTGATTGTACATAACACACAAACACTGATCATCCCCACCTCACCGTCCCTCTCCCATTCACTGGCCTCACCCCCTCTACCTGCTCACTCCAGGGCTGCTGCTGTTTGCACACTAAATATTCACATTGCACTTTCCGATTCAAACACTGTCACCTCTCCCTCTCCCTCTGTCTCTCTCTCCCCCTCCCTCTGTACCTATCCAGCCCACCCCATCCCTGCTCATCTTTCCCTCTCTCTCTCTCTCTCCCGCTTGATAATCTGTCCCTATCTCTGTTCTTTCCCCCTTCCTCAGGATGGAACTTGATTCGAAAAGTCTCTGTCTGACCATTTGAAATAATGATGCGCTGTGGCCATGTTTTACATTTATCGATGATTTACGGAGAGAAATGGGGGCGGGGGGCGGTGGGAAATGGGAACAATCCTCAATCAGGCCGTCAGTAAACTGAACTCGGGGAGGGTAACCATGGTTGCGGTGCAGGACAGGCTGCAGGCCAGACAAGCACAGAAAGATCCCAAAAGCCAGGTGATGTTAGCCAGGTATCCTTCCTTCCCTCACCCCCAGAAAAGTCTAATCTACCTCTTTTGAACTGGGGTCGGCTGGGTGGAACTGATTGTATTGCAACTTTTTGAAGGCTTGAGAGAAATCGCTGGAATTAAACCCCCCCACTCCCCACCCCTGTCCCATTCCTCATCTGGCCTTCAACACAGGGAATTATAACAATAAATAAACAATATCAAACTAACAAGCACAGCCTCACATTTAGACATTCAATTCAAGAAGCTCAAACATTCGAAAATCAATGTTTACAATTGCAGTGCACAGCAGGATCCCACAAACAGCCCCACAAGGGATATGACCATAAGACCTAGGAGCAGAAATGAGGCCATTTGGCCCATCGAGTCTGCTCCGCCATTCAATCGTGGCTGATAAGTTTCTCAACCCCATTCTCCCGCCTTCTCCCCGTAATCTTTGATCCCCTTATCAATCAAGAACCTATCTATCTCGGTCTTAAATACACTCAATGACCTGGCCTCGACAGCCTTCTGTGGCAATGAATTCCATAGATTCACCACTCTCTAGCTAAACAAGTTTCTCCTCATCTCTGTTCTAAAAGGTCTTCACCTTTACTCTGAGGCTGTGTCCTCGGGTCCTGGTCTCTCCTGCTAATGGAAACATCTTCCCCACGTCCACTCTATCCAGGCATTTCAGTATTCTGTGAGTTTCAATCAGATCCCCCCTCATCCTTCTAAACACCATCGAGTATAGACCCAGAGTCCTCAAACGTTCCTCATATGTTAAGCCTTTCATTCCTGGGATCGTTCTCGTGAGCCTCCTCTGGACCCTCTCCAGGGCCAGCACATCCTTCCTGAGTTACGGGGCCCAAAATTGCTCCCAATATTCTAAATGCGGTCTGACCACAGCCTTATAAAGCCTCAGCAGCACATCCCTGCTTTTATATTCTAGTCCTCTCGAAATAAATGCCAACATTGCATTTGCCTTCCTAACTACCGACTCAACCTGCAAGTTAACCTTAAGAGAATCCTGGACTAGGGCTCCCAAGTCCCTTTGCGCTCCAGATTTCTGAATTCTCTCCCCATTTAGAAAATAGTCTATGCCTCTATTCTTCCTACCAAAGTGCATGACCTCACACTTCCCCACGTCCAACCAGGCTGCAGGTTGGACACGCACAGCAAGATCCCACAAGCAAGGTGATGTTAGCCAGGTATCCTTCCCCCACCCCCTATTCCTAGAAAAATCTAATCTTCCTCTTTAAAACTGGGCCCGGGGTTGGGAACTAATTGCTTTACAAAATATATGAAAACTTTCAGAGAAATCAGTGATGGGGATTCAACACAGGAAATAGAACAATAAATAAGCAACATAAAAATAACAGGCCTTTACGCAGCCTCACATTTAGAAATTCAATTCCAGGCCCTCCGAAAGTAAACGCATCAATGTTTACAATTGCAGCGCACAGCAGGATCCCAAAAACAGCCTCACGAGGGACATGGACTGGATAAACCCCAGATGTCTCTCCCCCTCATAACCGTCCCCTCCCACCATCTGTTAACCTCCCCACTCAATAGTTGCCTCAATCTTTCCTCTTTCCCACCTCTCTCTCTCTCTCTCTCTCCCTCTCTCCCTCTGTCTCTCTCTCTCTCTCTGTTTCTCCCATGCCAGAATATGGAGAGGCAGAGAGAGAGAAATCCACAGTCAGGCCCTCAATAAACTCAATTCAAAATGGTTCCCGCACATTTCATTCAAGCCTCAATTCATCGCAGTGTCTAAAACAGCAGCATTATTCGGGGAAACAGCCTCACTTCAGGCCCTCCCGCCTGCTTCACCAGTCGGGAAATTAATTTTCAAAGTGTGCTCCCTGCTGGTCATTTGGGAAAACCTGTTTGGCATTTGCGTACGGAAAGATCCCACACACTGCAGTGTGCTCACAGTCACATCAGATTGGTTTAGACTGAGAGTTGATGGAAAGGCAAAGGCAGAGAAATATCTTGAAAACAAACTGGCACAGATTGGCCCCTCAGTGACACATTTTCTTTTCACTAATCCAAACTTCTGGGAGGCTGGGAGTGAGGGTCTTTTCTCCAGAGGCTGGGAGCTGGGCAGTCACTGCACGCCGGAGGCCCCCAGATCCTCGTCTCTCCCCTCCCTGTCCCTCTCTCTCCCTGTTTCCCTCCCTCTCCCCTTTCTCTCTCCCTCCCTCTTGGTGAATTAGACCCGGGTACAAGTTCCGGCCTTTTTAATTCCACGCCCCTGTGAGTGCTGGATAGAAAGGGCACTCTGGAAAGCTCCTGTCTCACCATCGACAAAAATCCACACCACACTGGCCATCTTTTACATTTATAGTTCCACAATCACATCCCCCAGTCAATCAAATAGTTATTAGAGTTGCAACTAAGGCAATTCTGCACAGCAGGATCCCACGAGCGGTCCCACAATGGAGGGGGACACCCCCAGACCCTGTGTCTCCTTCCCCTGCCTCTGAGCCCCCAACACCCCCACCCCCTCTCTGTCAAAGTCTCCCTCATTCTGTTCCTCTTTCTCTCTCTCTGCACCCACCTCTCTCTCTGCCCCCATCACTCCGCCCTCTGCACCCACCTCTCTCTCTGCCCACATGTGTACACAGCAAGATCCCACTCCCCACCTGCTCATGACCAGTTAAAAATGTATTGGCTGAGGATAGCGGGTCAGTGAGTGAGGAATGGGCCTCACCCCCTCTCTCTCCTCCCCCCAACATCCTCCCCCACCCCCAATTAAAGTAACGACAAATCACATTGGTGTTTTTATACATTTTATTGAAAGATGAATTATGGACAGAATTGGCTGGAGAGAGAGAGAGGGAGAGAGGGAACAAGCTGGAGAGACAGAGACTGGAGGCTGCTCTCTCCCCACCCTCACCACCAGCCCGCACCCTCAGATCTACATTAACCTCAATTGAAATGGCTGCTGCCCCTTCCATTTAACCCAGGAAAGCCCGTGGCCGGGCCTGTCTAACACACACCGACATGACTCTGGGGGTGAGAAGAAGCCTTCGCACAGGCTCCGGGTTCTCATTTCAGGCCCTCTCCCCCTCCCTCTCTCTCTCCCTCTCCCTCTCCCTCTCTCTCTGTGTCCAACTGCTTCACCCTCCATGAACCCATTTCTATCAAGTGTGGTCACTGATGCAGTTCAGGAAAGGCTGGCGGCCTCTGTGTTTTATTTTTTTACACAGCAGGATCCCATGACTTTCCCTATCTCCACACCTGCTGTGAAAGCCTCTCTCTCCCCGCCTTCCCCGTGGGAATTCCCCAGTCTGAGGGCCATCCCCTCAGTTCCCTCCCTCCCCAGCACCACAACCCCCCTGAAAGGGCTGAAACTCAAACTGGGGAGCAGCTGGATTCTCTCAGGAGACATTTTCAAATCACTGCCTCGGGATTTCAGTTGAGGTCAAATCCCACTTTCTGGAAGGCCCTGACTGGGAGCTGGGCAGTGACTGCACACGAGGAGACCTCTCTCTCTCCCCCCGGACCCAGTGTCTTCTCACCGACCCACAGCAACTCCGCTCTGTTTTGTTATCTGTCCCCCTCTTTCCCCTGACCTCTCCTTTCCCTCTCTCTCATGTGGGGAAAGGCCACAGGCGCCTGTGGGCACAGCAAGATCAGGAGGATGGAGAGAGAGAGAGAGAGAAATCCACACCCAGAAGCTGCGTAAACTGAATTAAAATGGTTCCCCCTGTCCACCCATCAGTCTCCAGAAGGTGCTAAACTCCCTGTCTTATTTTGGAATCATAACAAGCTTCTAAACAGCCTCAGGTTTCAGATTTTTAATCTCCTCTTTGTCACACACCAAAGGGTTAATGTGTTTGTGACTAATCGCAAGGCCAGGATATTTTAACCCCAGGGTTTCAAAATCCAGCACCCCATCATCTAACAGAAACCGCTTCATCGATGAACCAAAAACCAGGGTCCCTCCGAGATTAAAATTAAACCTCGGGGTCATAAAGAGACACAACTCACGTGGGTGGGTGGGGGGGTGTGGAACAGGCCTGAGTCCATCCGTCCAAGCTGGGGAAAAGCTCCTGCCCATGGATTCATAGTCACATTGCAGTCTTCAAACTCCAAATTCCTGGGGAAAAGAGAGAGAGAAAAGAATTGACTAAAACACAAAGCAAGATCATTTCTAAACAAAATAGCACAGCAAGAGCCCAGGATTCCACCCCACCCCCACCCCCTCTTTCACCGTTACACAATCTCTTAGCAACATCCAAATACAAAAATATCCCAGTTATAAACCAGAGGCTAAAACAGATTAAGAGACCTTTCCCATCCCCTGTGTTTCTCTCTGTATCTCTCTTCCTATCTCACTCACATTCTGTCCCCCTCACTCATTCACTCTCTCACTCTGTGTCTCAGAAATGGAAACTAAACCTCGATTGGGGTCCTCAATCTTTTATTTTGAAAGTGTGGTCACTCTTGTGGGGGGCAAAGAACAGGGCGGGGGGGGGTGGAGACCATGTGACACAGCAAGATCCCACTCCCACCTGCTCATGACCAGTTAAAAATGTATTGGCTGAGGATTGCGGAACAGTGTGTGGGGAATGTGCCTCACCCCCTCTCTCTCTCCACCCCAACACCCTCCCCCACCCCCAATTAAAGTAACGACAAATCACATTGAGAGGGAACAAGCTGGAGAGGCAGAGACTGGGGGCTGCTCTCTCCCCACCCTCACCACACCACACTGGCCATGTTTTACATTTATAGTTCCATTTATAGTTCCCCCTGTCCACCCATCAGTCTCCAGAAGGTGCTAAACTCCCTGTCTTATTTTGGAATTCTCACAAGCTTTTAAACAGCCTCAGGTTTCAGATTATTAATCTCCTCTTTGCCACACAGCAAAGGGTTAATGTGTTTGTGAATAATCGCAAGGCCGGGATATTTTAACCCCAGGGTTTCAAAATCTAGCACCCCATTATCTAACAGAAACCGCTTCATCGATGAACCAAAAACCAGGGTCCCTCTGAGATTAAAATTAAACCTAGGAGTCATAAAGAGACACAACTCACGTGGGTGGGTGGGGGGTGTGGAACAGGCCTGAGTCCATCCATCCAAGCTGGGGAAAAGCTCCTGCCCATGGATTCATAGTCACATTGCAGTCTTCAAACTCGAAATTCCTGGGGAAAAGAGAGAGGGAAAAGAATGGACTAAAACACAAAGCAAGATCATTTCTAAACAAAATAGCACAGCAAGAGCCCAGGATTCCACCCCCACACCCAACCCCTCCCCTTCACAGTTACACAACCTCTTAGCAACATCCAAATACCAAAATATCCCAGTTATAAACCAGAGGCGAAAACAGATTGAGAGACCTTTCCCATCCCCTGTGTTTCTCTCTGTATCTCTCTTCTTATCTCACTCACATCTCTGCCCCCCTCACTCATTCACTCTCTCACTCTGTGTCTCAGAGATGGAAATTAAACCTCGATTGCGGTAATAAACAGACACAACTCACGTGGGTGAAGCCTGTGGACCAGGCCTCAGTCTATCCCCCTCCCTCCACACCCTCCTCTATCTCTGTCTCCATCATCCCTCCCTCCGCACCCTCCTTTCCCTCAATCTTTTATTTTGAAAGTGTGGTCACTCTTGTGGGGGGGCAAAGAACAGGGCGGGGGGTGGAGACCATGTGTACACAGCAAGATCCCACTACCCACCTGCTCATGACCAGTGAAAAATGTATTGGCTGAGGATTGCGAGACAGTGAGTGGGGAATGGGCCTCACCCCGTCTCTCTCTCCCCTCCCAACACCCTCCCCCAACCCCAATTAAAGTAACGACAAATCACATTGAGAGGGAACAAGCTGGAAGGTAGAGACTGGGGGCTCCTCTCTCCCCACCCTCACCACACCACACTGGCCATGTTTTACATTTATAGTTCCATTTATAGTTCCCCCTGTCCACCCATCAGTCTCCAGAAGGTGCTAAACTCCCTGTCTTATTTTGGAATTATAACAAGCTTTTAAACAGCCTCAGGTTTCAGATTTTTAATCTCCTCTTTGCCACACACAAAAGGGTTAATGTGTTTGTGACTAATCGCGAGGCCGGGACGTTTTAACCCCAGGGTTTCAAAATCCAGCACCCCATCATCTAACAGAAACCGCTTCATCGATGCACCAAAAACCAGGGTCCCTCCGAGATTAAAATTAAAACCTCGGGGTCATAAAGAGACACAACTCACGTGGGTGGGTGGGGGGTGTGGAACAGGCCTGAGTCCATCCATCCAAGCTGGGGAAAAGCTCCTGCCCATGGATTCATAGTCACATTGCAGTCTTCAAACTCCAAATTCCTGGGGAAAAGAGAGAGAGAAAAGAATTGACTAAAACACAAAGCAAGAACATTTCTAAACAAAATAGCACAGCAAGAGCCCAGGATTCCATCCCCCCCTTGCCGACCCCTTCACAGTTACACAACCTCTTAGCAACATCCAAATACAAAAATATCCCAGTTATAAACCAGAGGCTAAAACAAATTCAGAGACATTTCCCATCCCCTGTGTTTCTCTCTGTATCTCTCTTCCTATCTCACTCATATCTCTGTCCCCCTCTCTCTCTCTGTCTGTCTCTCAGAGATGAAAATTAAACCTCGATTGGGTTAATAAACAGACACAACTCACGTGGGTGAAGCCTGTGGACCAGGCCTCAGACTATCCCCCTCTGGAAGAAGCTCCTTGTCCTTATCCCAGACTTTCCCTCTTTGGATCCTCACCTTCCAGTTTTCAGAATACAAATTTCTCAGGAGAAAAACAGATAAAATTGGTTAAAAGGACAAAAACTAGGACATTTTTAAAAAAACACAACATAGCACAACAAGATCCCAGAGTTACCACTCTCAAGTCAGTCTCTCAGCAACTTCCCAACACAAACAAATCACAGTTCAAAAGCAGGTTGAGACACACAGAAACACACACACACACACACACACTGAACCAGAGTGGGCAGGCTGTTCACTCTCTCCAGAGAGAGAGTGCACAGGGAGTTTGCTGGTTTGGGACTGGTTTGGGAATATCCTGATCCATATTTATCCTGAGTGAGCTGGATACAGACTCCACCCCCTGATTCTCGCACATGTTTGGAATGTCGCTCACTCTATCCCCTAGGAGCCCTGTCCATTGAATGTTAATCTCCGGACAGGACCCCTTGCTGATCCTGTCCATTGAATGTTAATCCCTGGATAGGACCCCTTGCTGATCCTGTCCTTTGAATGTTAATGCCTGGATAGGACCCCTTGCTGATCCTGTCCATTGAATGTTAATAACAGGACAGGACCCCTTGCTGCTCCTGTCCACTGAGGGTTAATCCCAGGACAGACATGGTTTCAACAAGGGCCTGTCTTTATTTTTGGCTTAATATTAAATCTATATTTCTTTCCCCTGTTGGTTGTGTTACTCCAGTTCCAAACCCCGATCTCACACAAACCCCCAAAACACTGGCAGTAATCGCAGTCCCCAACCCACTCTCCCTCTCGGGTTGTATTCCCTGAAATTAAGTAGCATCAGGGGTGACTTGATCAATTTGTCAAATCCTGAGAGGTACTGAGGGGGGAGATTAGGTTAATGTATGAGCTCTTGTCCTGAGTAACAAGCTTTGTGAGGCAACTTATCGAATCCTTTTTGAACAGACAAGTATCCTTCTGTCACTACAATTTACCTGTATGTTGCAAAGTTATTCTGTTAATTTTCATCCCACAGAGTCAAAATTTCTGCGATTCTGTGTCTGAGTCAGAACTTCAAATAGTTCAGATTCACTGTTTAAAATAAGCAGTCACTTTTCTGTGGTGGTTTTTGTGATTGAGTATGGATCTCAGAATCTGTCAGTGGAAGGGAGTTTCAACAGAGATAGGAAATGGGATTGATGAATAAAGGTCCAGGATTTTGTTCGCTGCATTAGATTGTGAATAATGAATTTGAACACTTTTTTAATTTGAACTCGAATTCAAAGATAATGAGGCTTTTGAATCTCAAAACATCAAATAGTTCCAATGAGAAATTAAATTTGATATTTGGGATCAAGCTGGTTAAAAACTCACACTACCCATTCCATGAATCAGCCTCTGTAACCTGCACTTCAGCACACCACAAGAAAAATGATATTTTCAACTGTTCTTGATTCCAGTCTGTTACTCAATCCCGGGTATCGATTATTCTATATATAAACCCCCTGCACCCCTCAATTAGATTCCAGCCTGTAACTCAATCCCGGGTAACTACTATTCTCTATATAAATCCCCTGATCCCAAACTCTCTCTCCCACTCATCCAAACTCTCTCTCCCTCTCACCCCAACCCTCTCTCCCTCTCACCCCAACCCTCTCTCCCTCTCACCCCAACCCTCTCTTCCTCTCACCCCAACACTGTCTCCCTCTCACCCCAACACTGTCTCCCTCTCACCCCAACACTGTCTCCCTCTCACCCCAACACTGTCTCCCTCTCACCCCAACACTGTCTCCCTCTCACCCCAACACTGTCTCCCTCTCACCCCAACACTATCTCCCTCTCACCCCAACACTGTCTCCCTCTCACCCCAACACTGTCTCCCTCTCACCCCAACACTGTCTCCCTCTCACCCCAACCCTCATTCCCTCTCACCCCAACCCTCATTCCCTCTCACTCCAACCCTCTCTGCCTCTCAACACAACCCATTCTCCCTCTCACACCAACCAACTTACCATCTCATCCCCACTCTCCCTCTTACCCCAACACTATCTCCCTCTCATCCCAACACTATCTCCCTCTCACCCCAACTCTATCTCCCTCTCACCCCAACTCTCTCTCCCAATCTCCCCAACTCTCTCTCCCAATCTCCCCAACTCTCTCTCCCAATCTCCCCAACTCTCTCTCCCAATCACCCCAACACTCTCTCCCTATCACCCCAAACCACTCACCCAAAATTCTCTCAATATCATCCCCACTCTCTCACCCTCTCCCCCCAACTCTCTTTCACTCTCACCATCTCCTCATTCCCTCTTACACCAACCCTCTCTCCCTCTCACCCAACCCTCTCTCCCTCTCACCCCATCCTTCTCTCCCTCTCTGCACAACCCTCTCTAACTCTCACCAAAACTCTCTCCCACTCACCCCAAACTTCTCTCCCTCTCAATGCAACCCTCTCTCCATCTCACCAGAACCCGCTGTCCCTCTCACCACAACTCTCTTTCCCTCTCACCCCAACAGTCTCTTCCTCTCACCCCAAACCTCCCACCCTCATACCCCAACTCACTCTCTCTCTCACCCCAACCCTCTCTCCCTCTCACCCCAAACCTCTCTCCCTCCCTTCCCCACTCTCTCACGCGACTCTCCCTCCCTATCACCCCAAACCTCTCACCCAAAAGCTCTCTCACTCTCATCCGCACTCTCTCACCCTCTCACCCCAACTCTCTCTCACTCTCTCCCTTTCACGTGCAATCCCACTTTCACAATCCCTCTCACACGCTCACTCTCACACTCTATCTCTTGCACACACAATCTCCCACGCACACACACCATCTCTCTCTCACACACACAATCTCTGTCTCTCACATGCACTCTCTCTCTGATCATCATCTTGGCCCACACCTTCTCTGCCAACCCCACGCTTTCTCTCCCACCCCCCAAACTATCTCTGCACCATCCCACCCACCATCCCCACCCCCGTGCTCTCTCATTCCCATGCTCTCTCCAGTTTTGGATGAGAGAGAGTTGGTGAGGCAGGACGGAGATCCCTTCTCAATCCGTTTCTCAGTCTCTATTTCTCTCTGCGAGTGTTTGATGGGGACAGTATGGAGGGAGTTCTATTCTATATTTAACCCTGTGCTGTACCTGTCCTGGGAGTGTTAGTTAGGGACAGTATAGAGGGAGCTTTATTCTGTATCTAACCCCGTACTGTACCTGTCCTGGGAGTGTTTGATGGAGACAGTATCGAGGGAGCTTTACTCTGTATATATCCCCGTGCTGTACCTGTCCTTGGAGTGTTTGATGGGTACAGTATCGAGGGAGCTTTACTCTGTATCTAGCCCCTGCTGCATCATCTCTGGGAATGGTTGCTGGCAACATTCTCATCAAAAACAAAAACATTCCACAAAGCAGGGCTTAACAAATTGAACATGAATTTCCTTGTTTGATTCTCCCTGGTCTGTTCTGATTCTCTGATAGATTCCTCATGTTTACCCTCTATTTTATATATAAACCCCCTGAACCCCTCGATTAGATTCCAGTCTGAAACTCTCTCCCGGGTGTCTGTTATTCTATATATAAACCACCCCAACCCCTCGATTAGATTCCAGCGCTTCCACATCACAAATTGAGGAAGGGGTCTCCCCCCATTTTAAAGTTGGTTAAAGGCTCTCCCGCTATTTTTAAGATGGGGGCGGGATCACCCTCCAATTTAAAGATGGAGAAGGGATGTCTCACAGGATAATGTCCTTTATGCTCAATAATGTTAAGAAATTTTTGAACATTTTCAGTTTCCCCCTACAATTTCTCTTTCTCTCATCCTGTCTCATTCCTTCTCTCCCTTTCCCATCCCATCTCTCTGCCACTCTATACATTTCTCTGTTTCTCTCTCTCACCCCATCACTTTACCCAACACTCGCTCCCCTCTCTTCATCTCTCTCTCTCAACTCATCCCTTTTTCTTTCGCTCGATCTCCCCCCTCTATTTCACTCGCTTACCCAGCTCTCTTTCCCTCTCACCCTGTCTCTCTGCCGCTCTATCTCTCTATCTGTCGTTCCGTCTTTCTCTCTCTCTCTCACTCACTACTTACCTCCGTTGCTCTGCTACTCCCTCAGTCGCCGCCATATCTCTCCCTTTCGCCTTGTCTCTCTGTTGCTCTCTTTCTATCTCTGTACCTCTTTCATCCCATCTACCTCTCCGTCTATCTCTCTCTCTCTCTTTCTCTCCCAGGAAAACAGAGAGTAATGGTTCATGGGAATTTTTCCGGCTGGATGTAGGATTGTAGTGGAGTTCCCCAGGGGTCAGTATTGGAACCCTGGGTTTCCCTGATGTATATAAATGATTGAGATATTGGTGTGCAGGGGACCATTTCAGAGTTTGTGGATGGCACAAAACTTGGGAGAATGATAAACAGAGAGGGGGACAGTGTAGAGCATCAAAAGGACATTTACAAGTTAGTAGCGTGGGCAGATAGGTGGCCAATGATGTTCAATGTGGAGACGTTTGAGGTGATGCATTTTGGTAGGAGAAACATGGACAGGAAAAATAAAAGTAGGGGTGAAATTTTGAAGGGGGTGCAGGAGCAGAAAGACCTGGGTGGAGATGTGCATAGATCATTGAAGGTGGCAGGACAGGTTGAGCGAGTGTTCATAAAGCATATCGTATCCTGGGCTTTAATAATAGGGGCATAGAGTACAAGAGCAGGGAGGTTATGCTGAATTTATATAAGACGCTAGTTAGACCTCAGCTGGAGTATTGTGTACAGTCCTGGGAGCCACACTATAGGAAGGATATGATTCCCGGGGCAGTGTGATTACGTGGGATGGAATTGAGATTTACACCCCTTATGTGTTTGATGTTGGAATCAGCTTCATTTGGGGTGTGCTGTGTTTTGTAGACATTTTCAGATCTTTTTAAATAATTCCCTTTTTTTGTAGACTGCATCACTGAGTGTGAATTGGAGCTTAGCATCCATTTTTTAAATTGTTTGAAAATACTTTTAAACTTCGCCCCTAGTTCCAAACTCTCCCACAAGGGGAAACATCTTCTCCACATCCACCCTGTTAAGACCCCTCAGGAACTTACATCTTTCACTAAGATCACCTCTCCAAATTCTAAACTCCAATGGATACAGGCCCAGCCTGTCCAACCTTTCCTCATAAGAAAATCGGAATCCTTTCCTCATAAGGTCAGAGATGATGAGAAATGCCTCACACAATTGGCCTTGTCCTTGTCTTCATTGGTTTCTGAGCAACAACCTTCAATAATAATTATAATAATTTCGGGGAAAGGGCGGACGAGTGAGACCAGTGAAATTTTCCTTGCAGAGTGTCGAAAGTAGATTGATGGGCTGAATGGCCTCCTTCTGTGTTGTAAACTTTCTGTGTTACACACGCAGGTTAACATTTCATTCTCGAATAAGCTTCACTCTTTCCTCCATTGTAGGTACCAGCACCTCCACATCAAAAGTTGGCCGATGGATCTCCCTCCATTTTAAAGACGGGAATGGATCTTCCTCCATTTTAAAGACGGGAATGGATCTTCCTCCATTTTAAAGATGGAGAAGACGTAGCCTAGTGGAACATAAGCAAGGCTTTTGATAAGGTCCCACAAGGGAGATCGAAAGCAAAGTTAAGAGCCCATGGGATCCAAGGTAATTTTTCAATTTGGATCCAGAATTGGCTGAGTGGCAGGAAGCAGAGGGTGATGGTCAAGGGGTGTTTTTGTGACTGGATCCCTGTGTCCAGTGGGGTTCCACTGGGATGGGTGTTGGGTCCCTTGCTGTGTGCGGTATGTATAAACGATTTAGACTTCAATGTAGGAGGGTTGATCAGCAAGTTTGTGGATGACACGATAATTGGTGGTGTGGTAAATAGTGAGGAGGAAAGCCTTAGATTACAGGCGGATATAGACGGACTGGTCAGTGGTTCATGGGCTTTAATCCGGATAAGTGTGAGGTGATGCACTTGGGCAGGACACACAAGGCACAGGAATACATGATGAATGGTAGGACCCTGGGATCTAATGAGCATTAGAGTGACCTTGGTGTGTATGTCCACTGGTCCCTTAAGGTAGTGGGACAGGTAAATAAGGTGGTTAAGAAGGCATATGAGATACTTTCCTTTATTAGCCGAGACATAGAATATAAGAGCAGGGAAGTCATGCTGGAACTGCATAAAACGCTGGTTAGGCCACAGCTAGAGTATTGCGTGTAGTTCTGGAGTCCGCATTATAGGAAGGATGTGATTGCGCGAGAGAGAGAGCAGAGGAGATTTACCAGGATGTTGCCTGGGCTGGAGAATTTTAGATATGAGGAGAGATAGGATAGACTTGGATTATTTTCCCGTGAGCAGAGGAGATTGAGGAAGGACATGATTGAGATGAATAAAATAATGAGGGGCATTGATAGGGTAGAGAGGAAGGAACTTTTCCCCTTGGTGGAGGGAACAATAACGAGGGAGTATAGATTTAAGGCAGGGGGCAGGAGGGTTAGAGGGGATGTGGGGAAGGATTTTTTCACCCAGAGGGTGGTGGGAATCAGGAACTCACTGCCTGAAAGGGGGTTAGAGGCACTCTCACCCCAATACTCTCTCCCTCTCACCCCAACTCTCTCACCCTCTCAATACAACCCTCTCTCCCTCTCACCAAAACTCTCTCTCCCACTCACCCCATAGCTCTCTCCCTCTCAACGCAACCCTATCTCCCTCATACTGCAAATCTCTCTCCCTCTCACCCCAACACTCTCTCCCCCTCAACCCAATTCTTTCTCCTTCTCACCCCAAGGCTCTCTCCCTCTCTCCCCAACCCTCTCTCCCTCTCTCCCCGACCCTCTCTTCCTCTCACCGCGAAACTCTCTCCCGCTCACCCCAAGCCTCTCAACCGCTCACCCCAACCCTCTCTCCCTCGCACTACAACACTCTCTCCCTATCACCCCAAACCTCTCACCCAAAAGCTCTCTCACTCTCATCCCCACTCTTCCACCCTCTCACCCTAAGTCTCCCTCCCTCTCACATTAACCCTCTCTCCCTCTGAACCTAAACTTCTCTCCCTCTCACCCAACCCTCTCTCCCTCTCACCCCAACCCTGTCTCCCTCTCACCCCAACCCTCCCTCCCTCTCACACCAACCCTCCCTCCCTCTCACCCCAACCCTCTCTCTCTCTCACCCCAACACTCTCTCCCTCTCACCCCAACCCTCCCTCCCTCTCACACCAACCCTCCCTCCCTCTCACCCCAACCCTCTCTCTCTCTCACCCCAACACTCTCTCCCTTTCACCACAACTCTCTCTCACTCTCACCCTCTCCTCATTCCCTCTCACACCAACTCTCTCTCTCTCTCACCCCAACCCTCTCTCCCTCTCACCCCTTCCTTCTCTGCCATTCACCCCAAACCTCTCTCCCTCTCACCCCAAGACTCTCTCCCGCTCACCCCAAGCCACTCTCCCGCTCACCCCAAGCCTCTCTCCCGCTCACCCCAAGCCTCTCTCCCGCTCACCCCAAGCCTCTCTCCCGCTCATCCCAATCCTCTCTCCCGCTCACCCCAAGCCTCTCTCCCGCTCACCCCAAGCCTCTCTCCCGCTCAGCCAAAGCCTCTCTCCCTCTCAGCCAAAGCCTCTCTCCCTCTCAGCCAAAGCCTCTCTCCCTCTCACCCCAACGCTCTCTCCCTCTCACACCAACTCTCTCACCCTCTCAACACAACCCTCTCTCCCTCTCACTAAGCTCTCACCAAAATATCCTTTATTCACTGTCTGGCTCTCAGTCAACCACTTGTTCTGAGTGTCTCTATTTCTCATTCACTCGATCTGTGTCTTCTCTCCCTGCCTCTCTTCCTCTGAGAATCTAGTCTCCAAACACCAGGCAGCCATTTTAGGTTTGTTCACAGTGGCCATTTTATGTCCCCACAGCACTGGGACACTTAGGACAGAGTTGACTCATGTAACATTAGTATTTTAAACGTGACAGAGACACAGGTATGGAGACATAAATTCCAGGTGTATTCCCTGGAATATTGAAGGATCCGGGCGTTCAGTCCCACACTTTGCTGTTGTGAATTTGAATTCTGAATTTTCTAAAACTGAATCTGGAAGTAAAAACCCCCGGGATGGAATGATTGACATTCTTTCTGCTGCTGCAAAGCCCGTGTCTGTGTCTGTTTCTCAGTATTTATTAACAATTTAAGATAATAGTTTAGAATGCCACAAGTTTGCCATAATGTCTGGAAAGAGGGTTGAAACAGAGGGGCTGAGGTAGCAAAACAAGAGGAGGGGGTGGTGAATAGACACAGGATCTGGGGGTCTCCAATGTGTAGACTCTGCCCAGCTCCCAGTCACATCTTTTAGAAAAGGCCGAATTGCGAAAATGAATCCAGGGACAGTGAAGCAAGTGACTCACTAAGAATGAGAGCATTTTAAACATTCATTCTTTCACTGCAAAGCGCTCAGTCTTTCTGAGGTTCTGAAGGGGTCGGGGGTCTTCACTGTCTTAGTCCCTCTCCAACTTGCTGCCTCTCTCTCTCTGTGTAAATATTGTCCCATTTAAAAAGTGCTGAGCAGAGCTGGCTGTACCCTGTGGGATCTTGCTATGCACAAATTCCCTGCAGTGTTTCATACTGTGCCACAACCAGTTAATTTATTAAAAATGTGCTGATTGGACTGATTTCCTGTCCCTTAGGAGCCCTTTACCAAGTCCTAACTGTGAGAGTGTGTAAAAGTTTGTGCTAATTCCTGAATAATGCTGGTGTTTTAGGCAGGGCGATGAATTGGGAGGTGGAACATCTTTTGAATTCAGTCTCTCTAGGATGTGTCCCTACGTTACAACAGAGAGAGAGGGGGGAGATTGAGGGAAACAGGAAAAGACAGTGAAACAGAGGCAGGGGGTTGAGGGTGAGGAAGAGACACAGGGTCTGGGGGGGGGTTAGGGGAGGGTCTCCAGTGTGGAGTCAGTGCCCAGCTCCCAGTCTCTGCAGAAAAGCCTCAGTCACACCCTCCCGGGGACGCCTGGTTTGTAAAAATCGATGCTGGGACGGAGATTTCAAAAAGTCTCCCCCAGGAAGCAGCAGCTTGTTCCCGGTTTGAAGAGAAGGAGTTTAGGCCTTTCTGGGGATGTGTCCGGACTCAGAGCACACATGGTGCCCGGGGTGGGGGGGAGAGGGGGAAGAGGGAGGGTTACAGCAGGCATGAGGCTGGGGAAAGAAATGTGTCTCCCTGTTCCCATCCGGATAGCATTACATTGCTGCCTGTGGGATCCCCCTGTGCAGAAACGGCCTGCAGCTTTTCCTGAACTGCAACAGGGAACACACGACGTTTCTGGGGGAGGGGGTGGCATTTCCCTGTCTCTGTCACTCCAGCTTTCCCTCTCCCTCTCTCTTTCCAGACAGGACCCCTTGCTGATCCTGTCCATTGAATGTTAATAACAACACAGTACCATTTGCAGCTCCTGTCCACTGAGGGTTAATCCCAGGACAGACATGGTCTCAACAAGGGCCTGTCTTTATTTTTGGCTTAATAATAAATTTATATTTCTTTCCCCTGTTGGTTGTGTTACCCCAGTTCCAAACCCTGATCTCACACAGACCCCCAAAACAATGGCAGTAATCGCAGTCCCCAACCCACTCTCCCTCTCACCCCAACCCACTCTCCCTCTCACCCCAACCCACTCTCCCTCTCACCCCAACCCACTCTCCCTCTCACCCCAACCCACTCACCCTCTCACCCCAACCCGCTCTCCCTCTCACCCCAACACTCTCTCCCTCTCACCCCAACCCACTCTCCCTCTCACCCCAACCCACTCTCCCTCTCACCCCAACCCACTCTCCCTCTCACCCCAACCCACTCTCCCTTTCACCCCAACCCACTCTCCCTCTCACCCCAACCCACTCTCCCTCTCACCCCAACCCACTCTCCCTCTCACCCCAACCCGCTCTCCCTCTCACCCCAACCCGCTCTCCCTCTGACCCCAACCCGCTCTCCCTCTCACCCCAACCCTCTCTCCCTCTCACCCCAACCCACTCTCCCTCTCACCCCAACCCACTCTCCCTCTCACCCCAACCCACTCTCCCTCTCACCCCAACCCACTCTCCCTCTCACCCCAACACTCTCTCCCTCACACCCCAACCCACTCACCCTCTCACCCCAACCCACTCTCCCTCTCACCCCAACCCACTCTCCCTCTCACCCCAACCCACTCTCCCTCTCACCCCAACCCACTCTCCCTCTCACCCCAACCCACTCTCCCTCTCACCCCAACCCACTCACCCTCTCACCCCAACCCACTCACCCTCTCACCCCAACACTCTCTCCCTCACACCCCTACCCACTCTCCCTCTCACCCCAACCCACTCACCCTCTCACCCCAACCCACTCTCCCTCTCACCCCAACCCACTCTCCCTCTCACCCCAACCCACTCTCCCTCTCACCCCAACCCACTCTCCCTCTCACCCCAACCCACTCTCCCTCTCACCCCAACCCACTCTCCCTCTCACCCCAACCCACTCTCCCTCTCACCCCAACCCACTCTCCCTCTCACCCCAACCCACTCTCCCTCACACCCCAACCCACTCTCCCTCTCACCCCAACCCACTCTCCCTCTCACCCCAACCCACTCTCCCTCTCACCCCATCGCTCTCTCCATCTCACCCCAACATGATCTACCTCTCACCCCAACACTCTGTCCCTCTCACCCCAATATTCTCTCCCTCTCACCCCAACCCTCATTCCCTCTCACTCCAACCCTCTCTACCTCTCAACACACCCCATTCACCCTCTCACACCAACCATCTCATCATCTCATCCCCACTCTCTCTCCCTCTCACCCCAACACTCTCTCCCTCTCACCCCAACACTGTCTCCCTCTCACCCCAACACTGTCTCCCTCTCACCCCAACACTGTCTCCCTCTCACCCCAACACTGTCTCCCTCTCACCCCAACACTGTCTCCCTCTCACCCCAACACTGTCTCCCTCTCACCCCAACACTGTCTCCCTCTCACCCCAACACTGTCTCCCTCTCACCCCAACACTGTCTCCCTCTCACCCCAACACTGTCTCCCACTCACCCCAACACTGTCTCCCACTCACCCCAACACTGTCTCCCTCTCACCCCAACACTGTCTCCCTCTCACCCCAACACTGTCTCTCTCTCACCCCAACACTGTCTCCCTCTCACCCCAACACTGTCTCCCTCTCACCCCAACCCTCATTCCCTCTCACCCCAACCCTCATTCCCTCTCACTCCAACCCTCTCTGCCTCTCAACACAACCCATTCTCCCTCTCATACCAACCAACTCACCATCTCATCCCCACTCTCCCTCTCACCCCAACATTATCTCCCTCTCACCCAAACTCTATCTCCCTCTCACCCCAACTCTCTCTCCCAATCTCCCCAACTCTCTCTCCCAATCTCCCCAACTCTCTCTCCCAATCACCCCAACACTTTCTCCCTATCACCCCAAACCACTCACCCAAAATTCTCTCAATATCATCCCCACTCTCTCACCCTCTCCCCCCAACTCTCTTTCACTCTCACCATCTCCTCATTCCCTCTTACACCAACCCTCTCTCCCTCTCACCCAACCCTCTCTCTCTCTCACCCCATCCTTCTCTCCCTCTCTGCACAACCCTCTCTAACTCTCACCAAAACTCTCTCCCACTCACCCCAAACTTCTGTCCCTCTCAATGCAACCCTCTCTCCATCTCACCAGAACCCGCTGTCCCTCTCACCACAACCCTCTTTCCCTCTCACCCCAACAGTCTCTTCCTCTCACCCCAAACCTCCCACCCTCATACCCCAACTCACTCTCTCTCTCTCACCCCAACCCTCTCTCCCTCTCACCCCAAACCTCTCTCCCTCCCTTCCCCACTCTCTCACCCCAACTCTCCCTCCCTATCACCCCAAACCTCTCACCCAAAAGCTCTCTCACTCTCATCCGCACTCTCTCACCCTCTCACCCCAACTCTCTCTCACTCTCTCCCTTTCACATGGAATCCCACTTTCACAATCCCTCTCACACGCTCACTCTCACACTCTATCTCTTGCACACACAATCTCCCACGCACACACACCATCTCTCTCTCACACACACAATCTCTGTCTCTCACATGCACTCTCTCTCTGATCATCATCTTGGCCCACACCCTCTCTGCCAACCCCACGCTTTCTCTCCCACCCCCCAAACTATCTCTGCACCATCCCACCCACCATCCCCACCCCCGTGCTCTCTCATTCCCATGCTCTCTCCAGTTTTGGATGAGAGAGAGTTGGTGAGGCAGGACGGAGATCCCTTCTCAATCCGTTTCTCAGTCTCTATTTCTCTCTGCGAGTGTTTGATGGGGACAGTATGGAGGGAGTTCTATTCTATATTTAACCCTGTGCTGTACCTGTCCTGGGAGTGTTAGTTAGGGACAGTATAGAGGGAGCTTTACTCTGTATCTAACCCCGTACTGTACCTGTCCTGGGAGCGTTTGATGGAGACAGTATCGAGGGAGCTTTACTCTGTATATATCCCCGTGCTGTACCTGTCCTTGGAGTGTTTGATGGGTACAGTATCGAGGGAGCTTTACTCTGTATCTAGCCCCTGCTGCATCATCTCTGGGAATGGTTGCTGGCAACATTCTCATCAAAAACAAAAACATTCCACAAAGCAGGGCTTAACAAAATGAACATGAATTTCCTTGTTTGATTATCCCTGATCTGTTCTGATTCTCTGATAGATTCCTCATGTTTACCCTCCACATGAGCAGTCATCCTAATCCCGTCTACCTGTCCTGCTCCCAACGCGGCATCCGACTACAATAAGGCCAGTGATACAGGAGCGTCTCAGCGAGTGAGACAGGTGAGTCTTGAACCTGACCTGGGTGTATGTGAGTGACCCGGGTTAATCCGACACTCCAGGGACAGTTTAGACAGTTCGAGAGCATCACAGCTTTACCAGAATGAGACCTGGATTCCAAGGGTTAAATTGCAAAGTGAGATTGCACAAACACGGGTTGTATTCCTTGAAATTTAGTAGCATCCGGGGTGACTTGATCAAATGGTCAAATCCTGAGAGGAACTGAGGGGCCCAGTGTAGAGGGAGCTTTACTCTGTATCTAACCCCGTGCTGTACCTGTCCTGGGAGTGTTTGATGGGGACAGTATCGAGGGAGCTTTACACTGTATCTAGCGCCGTGCTGTACCTGCCCTGGGAGTGTTTGATGGGGACAGTATCGAGGGAGCTGTACTCTGTATCTAACCCCGTGCTGTACCTGTCCTGGGAGTGTTCGATGGGGACATTATTGAGGGAGATTTACTCTCTATCTAACCCAGTGCTTTTCCTGCCCTGGGAGTGTTTGATGGGGACGGTGTAGACGGAGATTTACTCTGTATCTAACACCGTGCTGTACCTGTCCTGGGAGTGGTTGATGGGGACAGTGTTGAGGGAGCTTTACTCTGTATCTAACCCAGTGCATTACCTGTCCTGGGAGTGTTTCATGTGGAGAATATAGAGGGAGCTTTACTCTGTATCTAACCCTGTGTGGTACCAGTCCTGGGAGTGTTTGATGGAGACTGTGTAGAGGGAGATTTACTCTGTATCTAACCTAGTGCTTTACCTGCCCTGGGACTGTATCATGGCCACAGTGTAGGGGGAGCTTTTCTCTGTATCTAACCCCGTGCTGTACCAGTCCTGGGAGTCTTTGATGGGGTGAGTATAGAGGGAGGTTTACTCTGTATCTAACCCCGTGATGTACCTGTCCTGGGAGTGTTTGATGGGGACAGTGAAGAGGGAGCTTTACTCTGTATCTAACCCTGTGCTGTCCCACTCCTGGGAGTGTTTCATGGAGACAGTGTAGAGGGAGTTTTACTATGTATCTAACCCTGTCCTGTTCCTGTCCTGGGAGTGTTTGATTTGGACTGTGTAGATGGAGCATTACTCTGTATCTAACCCTGTGCTGTACCAGTCCTGGGAGTGATTGATGGGGACAGGTTAGTGGGAGATTTACACTGTATCTAACCCAGTGCTTTAGCTGCCCCGGCAGTGTTTGATGGGGACAGTGTAGAGGAAGCTTTAGTCTGTATCTAACTCTGTGCTGTACCTGTCCTGGGAGTGTTTGATGTGGACAGCATAGGGGGACCTTTACTCTGTTTCTAACCCTGTCCTGTTCCTGTCCTGGGAGTGTTTGATTGGGACAGTGTAGAGGAAGCTTTACTCTGTATCTTACCCAGTGCTTTACCAGTCATGGGAGTGTTTGATGGGGACAGTGTAGAGGAAGCTTTATTCTGTATCTAACTCTGTGCTGTGCTTGCCCTTGGAGTGTTTGATGGGGACAGTGCAGAGGGAGCTTAATTCTGTATATAACCCCATGCTGTACCTGCCCAGGGAGTGTTTGATGGGCACAGTGTAGAGGGAGTTTTACTCTGTATCTAACCCTGTCCTGTTCCTGTCCTGGAAGTGTTTGATGGTGACAGTGTAGAGGGAGCTTTACTCTGTATCTAACCCCGTGCTGTATCTGTCCTGGGAGTGTTTGATGGGGACAGTGTAGTGGAAGCTTTACTCTGTATCTAACCCCGTGCTGTACTTTCCCTGGGAGTGTTTGATGGGGATAGTACAGAGGGAGCTTTATTCTGTTTCTAATCCCGTGCTGTACCTGTCCTGGGAGCGTTTGATGGGGACAGTGTAGAGGGAGCTTTACTCTGTATCTAACCCCGTGCTGTACCTGTCCTGGGAGTGTTTGATGGGGACAGTTTAGAGGGAGCATTACTCTGTATCTAACCCAGTGCTTTACCAGCCCTCGGAGTGTTTGATGGGGAAAGTGTAGAGGTAGCTTTACTCTGTATCTAACCCTGTCCTGTTCCTGTCCTGGGAGTGTTTGATGGGGACAGTATAGAGGGAGCTTCACACTGTATCTAACCCTGTCCTGTTCCTGTCCTGGGAGTGTTTGATGGGGACAGTGTAGAGGGAGCTTTACTCTGTATCTACCCGCGTGCTGTACTTGTCCTGGGAGTGTTTGATGGAGACAATGTAGAGGGAGCTTTACTCTATATCTAACCCAGTGCTTTACCTGTCCTGGGAGTGTTTGATGGGGACAGTGTTGAGGTAACTTTACTCTGTATCTATACCATCGCTGTACTTGTCCTGGGAGTGTTTGATTGGGACAGTGTAGAGGAAGTTTCACTCTGTATCTAACCCAGTGCTTTACCTGTCCTGGGAGTGTTTGATGGGTACAGTGTAGAGGAAGCTTTACTGTGTATCTAACTCTGTGCTGTTCCTGTCCTGGGAGTGTTTGATGTGGACAGTATAGAGGGAGCTTTACTCTGTATCTAACCCTGTCCTGTTCCTGTCCTGGGAGTGTTTGATGGGGACAGTATAGAGGGAGCTTTACTCTGTATCTTACCCCGTGCTTTACCTGTCCTGGGAGTGTTTGATGGGGACAGTGTAGAGGGAGCTTTACTCTGTATCTACCCGCGTGCTGTACTTGTCCTGGGAGTGTTTGATGGAGACAATGTAGAGGGAGCTTTACTCTATATCTAACCCAGTGCTTTACCTGTCCTGGGAGTGTTTGATGGGGACAGTGTTGAGGTAACTTTACTCTGTATCTATACCATCGCTGTACTTGTCCTGGGAGTGTTTGATTGGGACAGTGTAGAGGAAGTTTCACTCTGTATCTAACCCAGTGCTTTACCTGTCCTGGGAGTGTTTGATGGGTACAGTGTAGAGGAAGCTTTACTGTGTATCTAACTCTGTGCTGTTCCTGTCCTGGGAGTGTTTGATGTGGACAGTATAGAGGGAGCTTTACTCTGTATCTAACCCTGTCCTGTTCCTGTCCTGGGAGTGTTTGATGGGGACAGTATAGAGGGAGCTTTACTCTGTATCTTACCCCGTGCTTTACCTGTCCTGGGAGTGATTGATGGGGACAGTATAGAGGGAGCTTTACTCTGTATCTTACCCCGTGCTTTACCTGTCCTGGGAGTGATTGATGGGGACAGTGTAGAGGAAGCTTTACTCTGTATCTAACTCTGTGCTGTACCTGTCCAGGGAATGTTTAAGGGGGACATTATAGAGGGAGCTTTACTCTGTATCTTACCCCGTGCTTTACCTGTCCTGGGAGTGATTGATGGGGACAGTGTAGAGGAAGCTTTACTCTGTATCTAACTCTGTGCTGTACCTGTCCTGGGAGTGTTTGATGGGGCCAGTATAGAGGGTGCTTTACTCTGTATCTAACCCCGTGCTGTACTTGCCCTGGGAGTGTTTGATGAGGACAGTGCAGAGGGAGCTTTATTCTGTATCTAACCACGTGCTGTACCTGTCCTGGGAGTGTTTGATGGGCACAGTGCAGAGGGAGCTTTATTCTGTATCTAACCACGTGCTGTACCTGCCCTGGGAGTGTTTGATGGGGACGGTGTAGAGGGACCTTTAATCTGTATCTAACCCTGTGCTGTACCTTTCCTGGGAGTGTTTGATGGGGACAGTATCGTGGGAGATTTACTCTGTATCTAACCCCGTGCTGTACCTGTCCTGGGAGTGTTTGATGGGGACAGTATTGAGGGAGATTTACTTTGTATATAACCCTGTCCTGTACCAGCCCTGGGAGTTTTTGATGGGGACAGGTTAGAGGGAGCTTTACTCTGTATCTAACCCCATGCTGTACCAGTCCTGGGAGTGTATGATGGGGACAGTATTGTGGGAGCTTTACTCTGTATCTAACCCTTTGCTGTACCACTCCTGGGAGTGTTTGATCGATACAGTGTAGAGGGAGCTTTACTCTTTATCTAACCCAGTGCTTCACCTGCCCTGGGAGTGTTTGATGGGGAAAGTGTAGAGGTAGCTTAACTCTGTATCTAACCCTGTCCTGTTCCTGTCCTGGGAGTGTTGATGGGGACAGTGTAGTGGGAGCTTTACTCTGTATCTAACCCCGTGCTGTACCAGTCCTGGGAGTGTTTGATGGGGAGAGTATAGAGGGAGCTTTACTCTGTATCTAACCCTGTGCTGTACCAGTCCTGGGAGTGTTTGATGAAGACAGTGTAGAGGGATCTTTACTCTATATCTAACCCAGTGCTTTACCTGCCCTGGGAGAGTTTTATGGGGAAAGTGTAGAGGGAGCTTTACTCTGTATCTAACCCTGTCCTGTTCCTGTCCTGGGAGTGTTTGATGGGGACAGTTTAGAGGGAACTTTACTTTGTATCTAACCCTGTCCTGTTTCTGTCCAGGGAGTGTTTGATGGGGACAGTGCAGAGGGAGGTTTACTCTGTATCTAAACCTGTCCTGTTTCTGTCCTTGGAGTGTTTGTTGGGGACAGTGGAGAGGGAGTTTTACTCTGTATCCAACCCTGTGCTGTACCTGTCCTGGGAGTGTTTGATGGGGGCGTTGTAGAGGGAGATTTAATCTTTATCTAACTCCGTGCTGTACCCTTCCTGGGAGTGTTTGATGGCGTCAGTGTAGAGGATGCTTTACGATGTATCTAACCCCGTGCTGTACCTGTCCTGGGAGTGTTTGATGGGGACGGTGTAGAGGTAGCTTTACTCTGTATCTAACCCCATGCTGTACCTGTCCTGGGAGTGTTTGATGGGGACAGTTTAGAGGGAGTTTTCCTCTGTATATAACCCCGTGCTGTACCTGTCCAGGTAGTGTTTGATGGGGACAGCGTAGAGGAAGCTTAACTCTGTATCTAACCCCGTGCTGTCCCTGCCCTGGGAGTGTTTGATGGGGACGGTGATGAGGGTGATTTACTCTGTATCTAACCCTGTCCTGTACCTGCCCTGTGAGTGCTTGATGGGGACAGTGTAGAGGGAGCTTTACTCTGTATCTAACCCTGTGCTGTACCAGTCCTCGGAGTGTCTGATGGGGACATGTTAGAGGGAGATTTACTCTGTATCTAACCCCGTGCTGTACCTGCCCTGGGAGTGTATGATGGAGCCAGTGTAGTGGGAGCTTTACGCTGTATCTAACCCAGTGCTTTAACTGCCCTGGGAGTGTTTGATGGGGAAAGTGTAGAGGTTGCTTTACTCTGTATCTAACCCTGTCCAGTTCCTGTCCTGGGAGTGTTTGATGGGAACAGTGTAGAGGGAGCTTTATTCTGTATCTAACCCCGTGCTATACCTGCCCTTGGAGTGCATGATGGGCACAGTGTAGAGGGAGCTTTACTCTGTATCTAACCCCGTGCTGTACCTGTCCTGGGAGTGTTTGATGGGGACAGTGTAGAGGAAGCTTTACTCTGTATCTAACCCCGTGCTGTACCTGCCCTGGGAGTGTTTGATGGCCACAGTGTAGCGGGAGCTTTACTCTGTATCTAACGCCGTGCTGTACCTGTCCTGGGAGTGTTTGATGGGGACAGTATCGAGGGAGCTTTACTCTGTATCTAACCCTGTGCTGTACCAGTCCTGGGAGTATTTGATGGAGACAGTGTAGAGGGAGCTTTACTCTGTTTCTAGCCCAGTGCTTTAGCTGCCCTGGGATTGTTTGATGGGGAAAGTGTAGAGGTAGCTTTACTCTGTATCTAATCCTGTCCAGTTCCTGTCCTGGGAGTGTTTGATGGGGACAGTATAGAGGGATCTTTACCCTGTGTCTAACCCTGTCCTGTTCCTGTCCTGGGAGTGTTTGATGGGGACAGTATAGAGGGAGCTTTACTCTGTATCTAACTCTGTGCTGTACCTGTCCTGGGAGTGTTTGATGGGGACAGTATAGAGGGAGCTTTACTCTGTATCTAACCCCGTGCTCTACTAGCCCTGGGAGTGTTTGATGGGGACAGTGCAGAGGGAACTTTATTCTGTATCTTACCCCATGCTGTACCTGCCCTGGGAGTGTTTGTTGGGCACAGTGTAGAGGGAGCTTTACTCTTTATCTAACACTGTGCTGTACCTGTCCTGGGAGTGTTTGATGGGGACAGTATCGAGGGAGCTTTACTCAGTATCTAACCCCATGCTGTACCTGTCCTGGGAGTGTTTGATGGGGACAGTATCGAGGGAGCTTTACTCTGTATCTAACCCAGTGCGTTACCTGCCCTGGGAGTGTTTGATGGGGAAAGTGCAGAGGTAGCTTTATTCTGTATCTAACCCTGTCCTGTTCCTGTCCTAGGAGTGTTTGATGGGGACAGTATAGAGGGAGCTTTACTCTGTATCTAACCCCGTGCTGTATCTGTCCTGGGAGTGTTTGATAGGGACAGTGTAGAGGGAGCTTTACTCTGTATCTAACCCAATGCTTTACCGGTCCTTGGAGTGTTTGATGGAGACAGTGTAGAGGAAGCTTTACTCTGAATCTAACTCTATGCTGTACCTGTCCTGGGAGAGTTTGAATTGGACATTATAGAGGGAGCTTTACTCTGTATCTAACCCCGTGCTGTACGTGCCCTGGCAGTATTTGATGGGGACAGTGCAGATGGAACTTTATTCTGTATCTCACCACGTGCTGTACCTGCCCTGGGAGTGTTTGATGGGCACAGTGTAGAGGGAGCTTTACTCTGTATCTAACCCCGTACTGTACCTGCCCTGGGAGTGTTTGATGAGGACGGTGTAGAGGAAGCTAAACTCTGTGTCTAACTCTGTGCTGTACCTGTCCTGGGAGTGTTTGATGGGTAAAGTATAGAGGGAGCTTTACTCTGTATCTTATCCCGTGCTGTACTTGCCCTGGGAGTGTTTGATGGGGACAGTGCAGAGGGAGCTTTATTCTGTATCTAACCGCGTGCTGTACCTGCCCTGGGAGTGTTTGATGGGCACAGTATAGGGGGAGCTTTTCTCTGTATATAACCCCGGACTGTACCTGTCCTGGGAGTGTTTGATGGGGACAGTATCGAGAGACCTTTTCTCTGTATCTAACCCCGTGCTGTACCTGTCCTGGGAGTGTTTGATGGGCACAGTATAGGGGGAGCTTTACTCTGTATATAACCCCGTGCTGTACCTGTCCTGGGAGTGTTTGATGGGGACAGTATCGAGGGAGCTTTACTCTGTATCTAACCCCGTGCTGTACCTGTCCTGGGAGTGTTTGATGGGGACAGTATCGATGGAGCTTTACTCTGTATCTTACCCCGTGCTGTACATGCCCTGGTAGTGTTTGATGGGGACAGTGCAGAGGGAGCTTTATTCTGTATCTAACCCCGTGCTGTACCTGCCCTGGGAGTGTTTGATGGGCACAGTGTAGAGGGAGCTTTACTCTGCATCTAACCCCGTGCTGTACCTGTCCTGGGAGTGTTTGATGGGGACAGTATCGAGGGAGCTTTTCTCTGTATCTAACCCCGTGCTGTACCTGTCCTGTGAGTGTTTGATGGGCACAGTATAGGGGGAGCTTTTCTCTGAATATAACCCCGGACTGTACCTGTCCTGGGAGTGTTTGATGGGGTCAGTATCGAGGGAGCTTTTCTCTGTATCTAACCCCGTGCTGTACCTGTCCTGGGAGTGTTTGATGGGGACAGTATAGGGGGAGCTTTTCTCTGTATCTAACCCCGTGCTGTACCTGTCCTGGGAGTGTTTGATGGGGACTGTATCGAGGGAGCTTTACTCTGTATCTAACCCCGTGCTGTACCTGTCCTGGGAGTGTTTGATGGGGACAGTATCGAGGGAGCTTTACTCTGTATCTAGCCCCTGCTGCATCATCTCTGGAAATGTTTGTTGGCAACATTCTCATCAAAAACAAAAACAATCCACAAATCAGGCCTAATAAATTGAACATCAGTTTCCTTGTTTGATTCTCCCTGGTCTGTTCTGATTCTCTGATAGATTCCTCGGGTTTACCCTCCACATGAGCAGTCATCCTAATCCCGTCTACCTGTCCTGCTCCCAACGCAGAATCCGACTACAATAATGCCAGTGATACAGGAGCGTTCAGTGAGTGAGACAGGTGAGTCTTGAACCTGACCTGGGTGTATGTGAGTGACCCGGGTTAATCCGACACTCCAGGGACAGTTTAGACAGTTTGAGTCCATCGCAGCTTTGTCAGAATGAGACCTGGATTCCAAGGGTTAAATTGCAAAGTGAGATTGCACAAACTCGTGTTGTATTCCCTGAAATTTAATAGCATCAGGGGTGACTTGATGAAATGGTCAAATCCTATTGATGTTCCCTGTATGTTGCAAAGTTATTCTGTTAATTTTCATCCCACAGAGTCAAAATTTCTGCGATTCTGTGTCTGAGTCAGAACTTCAAATAGTTCAGATTCACTGTTTAAAATAAGCAGTCACTTTTCTGTGGTGGTTTTTGAGATTGAGTATGGATCTCAGAATCTGTCAGTGGAAGGGAGTTTCTACAGAGATAGGAAATGGGATTGATGAATAAAGGTGCAGGATTTTGCTCACTGCATTAGATTGTGTCTGTTGCAGTTTCCCAGGAGTTTACATTTTCATGGGAAAGGGATGATTATCCAATGTCAACAATTCAATTTCTTCAGACAAGTGAAAACGCAAGAGAAAGAGGGAATATACCAACACTGGAACAAACAGGCAACTGTATGAGGAAGGTTTCAATTCTCTGCATGTTTTACTGTGAATTCCTGAGCTAAAGATTGAAATAAACAGGAGTTTAAATCTCACACTGGGATGCCGTACAATTTCAGTCCTGTTATCCCAAAATTAAAAATAAAAATCTACAATTAAAAATTTCTTGGAAAGAGCAGAGTTAATTTGACTCTGTATCGAACCCCATACTGTATTTGGGTTGGGAGTGTTTGATGAACAGTGTAGTCAAAGCTTTAGTTTGAAACAATCTTCTGCAAACGGCAACTGATGCAAAGTCTCTTGTTAATGTTTCAATCTGAGGTTGATAGATTTTTGTTAGAAGAAGGTGTAAAGAGATATGGAGTTAGATCAGGGATCAGTCAGGATCTCATTGAATGTCGGAAACAGTGTGCGGGGAGAAATGGAATCTTCCTCTTCCAATGTACTATGATAACTATCCTTCCTTCCATCTCTGTCTCTCGGTCTCCCTCTCGATGTGAGTCTCTCTCTTCTCCTCTCTCTCTCTCTCTTCCTCTCTCTCAGAATCTATATAAATGACACAAACACCAGTCAGCCTTTTAGGTTTGTTCATTGAGGCCATATTATGTCCGCAAAGCACTGGGACATTTCTGACAGAGTTGACTCCTCAGGAATGTGACATTGGCACTATATATAAACCCACCAAACACCTCGATTAGATTCCAGTCTGTAACTCCCTCCCGGGTGTCTGTTATTACATATATAAACTACCCCGAACCCCTCGATTAGATTCCAGTCTGTAACTCACTCCCGGGTGTCTGTTATTCTATATATAAACTACCCCGAACCCCTCGATTAGATTCCAGTCTGTAACTCACTCCCGGGTGTCTGTTATTACATATATAAACTACCCCGAACCCCTCGATTAGATTCCAGTCTGTAACTCACTCCCGGGTGTCTGTTATTACATATATAAACTACCCCGAACCCCTCGATTAGATTCCAGTCTGTAACTCACTCCCGGGTGTCTGTTATTACATATATAAACTACCCCGAACCCCTCGATTAGATTCCAGTCTGTAACTCACTCCCGGGTGTCTGTTATTACATATATAAACTACCCCGAACCCCTCGATTAGATTCCAGTCTGTAACTCACTCCCGGGTGTCTGTTATTACATATATAAACTACCCCGAACCCCTCGATTAGATTCCAGTCTGTAACTCACTCCCGGGTGTCTGTTATTACATATATAAACTACCCCGAACCCCTCGATTAGATTCCAGTCTGTAACTCACTCCCGGGTGTCTGTTATTACATATATAAACTACCCCGAACCCCTCGATTAGATTCCAGTCTGTAACTCACTCCCGGGTGTCTGTTATTACATATATAAACTACCCCGAACCCCTCGATTAGATTCCAGTCTGTAACTCCCTCCCGGGTGTCTGTTATTACATATATAAACTACCCCGAACCCCTCGATTAGATTCCAGTCTGTAACTCACTCCCGGGTGTTTGTTATTACATATATAAACTACCCCGAACCCCTCGATTAGATTCCAGTCTGTAACTCACTCCCGGGTGTCTGTTATTACATATATAAACTACCCCGAACCCCTCGATTAGATTCCAGTCTGTAACTCACTCCCGGGTATGTTATTCTGTATATAAATCCCCAAAATCCCTCGATTAGATTCCATGGATAAACGATATGACAGGACAATGTTGTTTATACCCAGGCACGTTGAAACATATTTGGAGCTTTACCATTTTCTCCAGCTGATGAACTTTTAATTTGAACACTGTTTTTAATTTGAAATCTAATTCAAAGGAGAATGAGGCTTTTTAATCTCAGAACTCAAGTGTTGAGTGAGCTTTACTCTGTATCAAACCCCATGCTTTACCTGTTCTGGGAGCGTTTGATGGGGACAATTTAAGAACAACTTTAATTCCTATCTAACCCCGCGCTGTCCAATAACGGAGGCAGAAACAAATCAATGGGATGTTTCATTTCTGTGTCACTTTCTGTACCTTGAAGCTTCCATTTGGAGTTGGAAATCTCTCAGTTGATGAATGTTGTCTTGAAAATTTCACCCTGAATAGTGTCAGCCCTAGTATTGTGGAAACGTGTGAGGAAAGTGTTTGCATTGACACATTCCTACATTGTGAATTGTAAGTTAGCTTTGAAACAATAGGATGTAGGGCCAGGGAGTCTGAATGGACAACAGGATTTGGTTGATTAAAGAGTGAATTTTAATGATGTCCTTTGAAGAAGCCGTTTACTGTAAATGTCTCGAGACGATGAAATGCTTCAAAGGAAATATCCCGAGAGAGAGAAATGGTTCCCCAATGTCTGAAACACTTTCCCAAGTCTTCAGAGACATGAAGGGGGCAGAGATATTGTAAGATACAGATCATGAGATGCTGGAGAATCACTGAATTGAAGTTGTGGGGCCCTCTCCTGTTTTAGAATGTCAGTTTTGATGTTTAACTCTGTGAAACTTGGCTAATGATTCAGAAAGCAGAAAGTTCCAATCCAATCTGTAACCTGCACTGCAAATTCCAAAGAGATATGTACACCTTAAGTGAATGGGTGAAATAGTGAAAGATGGATTTCATTGTAGGCAAATGTGTGGCTCCTCACTTTAAAAAGGATGGAACAGGTTACATTATAAATGGTGAAAGGCTGCAAACAGTGAGGGTCCAAAGAGTCCCTATCCATTTGTGTCAAGACTAAGATAACATCAAACAGTTCCAGTGAGAAATTAAATTTGATATTTGGGATAAAGATGGTTACAAACTCACACTACCCATTCCATGAATCAGCCTCTGTAACCTGCACTTCAGCACATCACAAGAAAAAATATATTTTCAACTGTTCGTGATTCCAGTCTGTAACTCACTCCCGGGAATCTATTATTCTATATATAAGCCCCCTGAACCCCTCGATTAGATTCCAGTGTTTAACTCACCCCCGGGAATCTGTTATTCTATATATAAACCCCCTGAACCCTTCGATTAGATTCCAGACTGTTACTCAATCCCGTGTATCTATTATTCTGTATATAAACCCCCTGAACCCCTCGATTATATTCCAGTCCGTAACTCACTCCCGGGTATCTATTATTCTATATCTAAACCCTCCAAACCCCTCGATGAGATTCCAGTCTGTAACTCACTCCCGGGTATCTATTATTCTATATATAAACCCCCTGAACCCCTCGATTAGATTCCAGTCCGTAACTCACTCCCGGGTATCTATTATTCTATATCTAAACCCTCCAAACCCCTCGATGAGATTCCAGTCTGTAACTCACTCCCGGGTATCTATTATTTAATATATAAACCCCCTGAACCCCACGATTAGATTCCAGTCTGTAACTCCCTCCCGGGTATCTATTATTCTATATATAAACCCCCTGAACCCCTCGATTAGATTCCAGTCTGTAAGTCAATCCTTGGTATCTATTTTTCTATATATCAACCCCCTGACACCTCGATTAGATTCCCGCCTGTAACTTACTCCCGGGAAATTATTATGATATATATAAACCCCCTGAAACCTCGATTAGATTCCAGCCTGTAACTTACTCCCGGGTAATTATTATAATATATATAAACCCCCTGAACACCTAGATTAGATTCCAGTCTGTAACTCAATCCTTGGTATCTATTATTCTATATATAAACCCCACAAACCCCTCGATTAGATTCCAGCACTTCCACATCACAAGTCGAGGAAAGGGTCTCCCCCCATTTTAAAGATGGAGAAAGGATCTCCCTCCGATTTAAAGATGGAGAAGGGATATGTCACAGGATATTGTTCTTTATACTCATAATGTTAACTAATTTTTGAACATTTTCAGTTTCCCCCTACACATTCTCTTTCTCTCACCGTCATTTTCATTCTCTCCCTTTCCCGCCCCATCTCTCTGCCACTCTACCACATTTCTCTGTTTCTCTCTCTCACCCCATCACTTTACACAACACTCGCTCCCCTCTCTTCACCTCTCTCTCTCTCACCTCATCCCTTTTCCTTTCATTTTATCCCTTCTCTCTATCTCACTCGCTCGACCCAGCTCTCTTTCTCTCTCACCCTGTCTCTCCGCCGCTCTGTCTCTCTATCTCTCATTCCGGCTATCTCTCCCCCTCTCTCTCACTCCTTTCCTCCGTTGCTCTGCTCCTCTCTCTGTCGCCCCCATCTCTCTCTCCCTCTCGTCTTGTCTCTCTTTCTATCTCTGTACCTCTTTCATCCCATCTATCTCGCCCTCTCTCTCTCTCACTCTCTCCCTCTCCCAGATTCTTTTGAACCAAAATTGGATATAAAGCTGAATGGAAAATTTTTTCAGGGTCCCGAGAATAGGCAGACGAGTCAGACCAGCGAAATGTGGGTACAGAATTGGCTGATGGATAGGAAACAGAGAGTTCATGGATATTTTTCCGGCTGGATGTAGGATTGTAGTGGAGTTTCACTGGGGTCAGTATTGGAACCCTGGATTTCCCTGATGTATATAAATGATTGAGATATTGGTGTGCAGGGGACCATTTCAGAGTTTGTGGATGGCACAAAACTTGGGAGAATGATAAACAGAGAGGGGGACAGTGTAGAGCTTCAAAAGGACATTGACAAGTTGGTAGAGTGGGCAGATAGGTGGCCAATGATGTTCAATGTGGAGACGTGTGAGGTGATGCATTTTGGTAGGAGAAACTTGGACAGGAAAAATAAAATTAGGGGTGAAATTTTGAAGGGGGTGCAGGAGCAGACAGACCTGGGTGGAGATGTGCATAGATCATTGAAGGTTGCTGGACAGGTTGAGCGCTTATGTAATAAAGCATATCGTATCCTGGGCTTTATTAATAGGGGACTAGAGTACAGGAGCAGGGAGTTTATGCTGAATTTATATCAGACACTAGTTAGACCTCAGCTGGAAACTGTGTACAGTCCTGGGAGCCACACTATAGGAAGTATGTGATTCCCGGGGCAGTGTGATTACGTGGGATGGAATTGAAATTTACACCCCTTCTGTGTTTGATATTGGAATCATCTTCGTTTGGGGTGTGCTGTGATTTGTAGACATTTTCAGATCTTTTTAAATAATTCCCTTTTTTTTATACACTGCATCACTGAGTGTGAATTGGAGCTTAGCATCCATTTTTAAAATTGTTTGAAAATAGTTTTAAGCTTCGCCCCTAGTTCCAAACTCTCCCACAAGGGGAAACATCTTCTCCACATCCACCCTGTTAAGACCCCTCAGGAACTTACATCTTTCACTAAGATCACCTCTCCAAATTCTAAACTCCAATGGATACAGGCCCAGCCTGTCCAACCTTTCCTCATAAGAAAATCAGAATCCTTTCCTCATAAGATCAGAGATGATGAGAAATGCCTCACACAATTGGCCTTGTCCTTGTCTTCATTGTCTCTGTCCTTGAGCAACAACCTGTTTCCATTCTGACTGCACTAGACCAGGCCTCTGTTTCAATTACACTAGACCCTGCCTGAGTTAATACTGCACTAGACATTCTCTAAGTTGATATAACACGTGGCCGTGTCTCTGCGAATGCTACACTTCACCCGGCCTCTGTTTGGACTACACACGACCATTTCTCTGTTTATCACACAATAGGCCCTGTCTTTACTTGGTGTCTAACCAGGTGTTGACCCTTCCCTGGGCCTGTTTGATGGTACAGAGCAGAGGGAATTTAACTCTCTATCAAAGCCCATACTGTATTTGGTTTGGGTGTGTTTGTTGAACAGTGTGGATGAAGCTTTACACTGGAATTTAGGTGAGGGGGTGATTTGATGAAATATTTCAGGATAATAATGCAAGTAGAGGTTTGAAAAAGACTAACTATTCCCGCCGGTTTGGGGAGTCTGGGCCTTGGGGTCATGGTTTTTCAACTATGTTTAGAATTTTAGAATTGCAGGAGGGAAACTAAGAAACACTTTAAAACACCAAGTGTGGTATTAGTTTGGATCTCTCTCACATGAACGGAAATTGATGCTGAGCCACTAGTCCATCAAAACTGAGGCTGATAGATTTCTGTTACCTAACAGGCTGCAGAGATTTGAGACAAAGGGTTCGATCCCAGATTAGGTAGAATCTCATTGAATGTCAGAACAGGGTTGGAGTGTTAAATGGCCTCTTGCTCTTTCCATGTGCTAGGACCAATATCCTTTATTCACTGTCTGGCTCTCAGTCACCCACTTGGTCTGAGAGTCTCTATTTCTCATTCACTCGATCTGTGTCTTCTCTCCCTGCCTCTCTTCCTCTGAGAATCTAGTCTACAAACACCAGGCAGCCATTTTAGGTTTGTTCACAGTGGCCATTTTATGTCCCCACAGCACTGGGACACTTAGGACAGAGTTGACTCATGTAACATTAGTATTTTAAACGTGACAGAGACACAGGTATGGAGACATAAATTCCACGTGTATTCCCTGGAATATTGAAGGATCCGGGCATTCAGTCCCACACTTTGCTGTTGTGAATTTGAATTCTGAATTTTCTGAAACTGAATCTGGAAGTAAAAACCCCCGGGATGGAATGATTGACATTCATTCTGCTGCTGCAAAGCCCGTGTCTGTGTCTGTTTCTCAGTATTTATTAACTGTTTAAGATTAGCCTGTCTCTTTCTCCATCGCTCTCTTTCTCGCCTCGCCTTTCACTGTCTCTCTCTCACTACAACACTCTGTGCCTCTCTCTATCTCGCCCTGTCTCTCTCTCTCTCTCTCGGCGAGTTTTGTCTCCCTTTCTCTATCTCAATCTGTCTCTCCCTCACCATCTCTCTGCCTCTCTCTCTCATTTACTCTCTCTCTCACTCCATCAGCCTCCCCCTCTCCCCACCATCCCCAATTTCCCTTTTCAGCAAATTTTGGGTTTTAAGCTGAAGGGAAAATATTTTCAGGGTTTTGGGCAAAGGGCGGACGAGTGAGACCAGTGAAACTTTCCTTGCAGAGTGTCGAAAGTAGTTTGATGGGCTGAATGGCCTCCTCGATTAGATTCCACTCTGTAACTCACTCCCGGATATCTGTTATTCTAGTCTACAAACACCAGGCAGCCATTTTAGGTTTGTTCACAGTGGCCATTTTTTGCCCCCACAGCACTGAGACACTTAGGACAGAGTTGACTCATGTAACATTATTAATTTAAACGTGACAGAGACACAGGTATGGAGACATAAATTCCACAAGTATTCCCTGGAATATTGAAGGATCCGGGCGTTCAGTCCCACACTTTGCTGCTGTGAATTTGAATTCTGAATTTTCTAAAACTGAATCTGGAAGTAAAAACCCCCGGGATGGAATGATTGACATTCTTTCTGCTGCTGCAAAGCCCGTGTCTGTGTCTGTTTCTCAGTATTTATTAACAATTTAAGATAATAGGATAGAATGCCACTAGTTTGCCATAATTCATCTCAGTCAGAAATGTCCCAATGTTATGACCGATATCATTCTTTCATCGTCTGCCTGTTCATCCCCTGTCACTCTGTGTCTCTCTCTTTAACATTCCCTCATTCCGCGTCTGCTCTCTCTCTCTCTCTCTCTCTCCCCCTCTCAGATTCTGTAAGAAAAATCCCCAAACACCAGGCAGCCATTTTAGGTTTATTCACAGTGGCCATTTTATGTTCCCACAGCACTGGGACATTTATGACAGAGTTGACTCCTCACGAATGGTAAATTTGTCCTTTCAACGTGACAGAGACACAGATATCTCCCTCCATTTTAAAGATGGAGAAACTCTGTTTATCACTCAATAGGCCCTGTCTTTACTTGGTATCTAACACTGTGCTAGCCCATCCCTGGGCCTGTTTGATGGGACAGTGCAGAGGGAATGTTACACTCTATCGAACCCCATACTGTATTTGGTTTGGGTGTGTTTGTTGAACAGTGTAGATGAAGCTTGACACTGGAATTTAGGTGAGGGGGTGATTTGATGAAATATTTCAGGATAATAATGGAAGTAGAGGTTTGAAAAAGACTAACTATTTCCCCTGGTTTGGGGAGTCTGGGCTTGGGGTCATGGTTTTTCAACTATGTTTAGAATTTTAGAATTTCAGGAGAGAAACTAAGAAACATTTTAAAACACCAAGTGTGGTATTAGTTTGGATCTCTCTCACATGAACGGAAATTGATGCTGAGTACGGAGAACCTCCACAATCTGTTAATATAATGACAGACGCTCTACCCTGAAAACGCACTGTCAGTCTCCAAACCACCCCGAACACCTCGATTAGATTCCAGCCTGTAACTCAATCCTTGGTATCTATTATTCTTTATATAAACCCCCTGAACACCTCGATTAGATTCCAGTCTGTTACTCACTCCTGGGTAAGTATTATTATATATATAAACCCCCTGAACACTTCGATTAGATTCCAGTCTGTAACTCACTCCCTGGTATCTATTATCCTATATATAAACTCCCCGAACCCCTCGATTAGATTCCAGTCTGTAACTCACTCCCGGGTATCTATTATTCTATATATAAACCCCCTGAACCCCTCGATTAGATTGCAGTCTTGTAACTCACTCCCGGTATATGTTATTCTATTTATAATCCACCCCGAACCCCTCGATTAGATTCCAGTCTCTAACTCAATCCTTGGTATCTATTATTCTATATATAAACCCCACAAACCCCTCGATTAGATTCCAGCACTTCCACATCACAAGTTGAGGAAGGGGTCTCCCCCCATTTTAAAGATGGAGAAAGGATCTCCCTCCAATTTAAAGATGGAGAAGGGATATGTCACAGGATATTGTTCTTTACACTCAATAATGTTAACAAATTTCTCAACATTTTCAGTTTCCCCCTACACTTTCTCCTTCTCTCACCGTCATTTTCATTCTCTCCCTCTCCCACCCCATCTCTCTGCCACTCTACCACATTTCTCTGTTTCTCTCTCTCACCCCATCACTTTACCCTAAACTCGCTCCCCTCCCTTCACCTCTCTCTCTCTCACCTCATCCCTTTTCCTTTCATTTCATCTCTTCTCTCTATCTCACTCACTCGCCCCAGCTCTCTTTCTCTCTCAACCTGTCTCTCCGTCGTTCTGTCTCTTTATCTCTCATTCCGGCTATCTCTCCCTCTCTCTCACTCCTTTCCTCCGTTGCTCTGCTCTTCTCTCTGTCGCCCCCATCTCTCTCCCTCTCGCCTTGTCTCTCTTTCTATCTCTGTACCTCTTTCATCCCATCTATCTCGCCCTCTCTCTCTCTCTCTCTCTCTCTCCCTCTCCCAGCTTCTTTTGAGCCAAAATTGGATATAAAGCTGAATGGAAAATTTTTTCAGGCTCCCGAGAATAGGCAGACGAGTCAGACCAGCGAAATGTGGATACAGAATTGGCTGATGGATAGGAAACAGAGAGTTCATGGATATTTTTCCGGCTGTATGTAGGATTGTAGTGGAGTTCCCCAGGGGTCAGTATTGGAACCCTGGATTTCCCTGATGTATATAAATGATTGAGATATTGGTGTGCAGGGGACCATTTCAGAGTTTGTGGATGGCACAAAACTTGGGAGAATGATAAACAGAGAGGGGGACAGTGTTGAGCATCAAAAGGACATTGACAAGTTGGGAGAGTGGGCAGATAGGTGGCCAACGATGTTCCTGGGCCTGTTTGATGGGACAGAGCAGAGGGAATGTTACACTCTATCGAACCCCATACTGTATTTGGTTTGGGTGTGTTTGTTGAACAGTGTGGATGAAGCTTTACACTGGAATTTAGGTGAGGTTGTGATTTGATGAAATATTTCATTGTATTTCATTGAGGTGTGTGACAAAGAGGAGATTAAAAATCTGAAATCTGAAGCTGTTTAAAAGCTTGTTATAATTGCTAAATAAGACAGGTGGGGAGACAGTGCGATGAAGTGGAATCTGTTCAATCAGATTCACAGGGGCCATTACTGTTCAGTTTACTGAGATTCTGACTTTAGTTTTACCTGTGTGATTTTCTGTGTCTTTCTCCCTCCAGCTTTTCTCTCTCCCTCTCTCTCTCTCTCCAGCTGTCTTTGTGCCCATTTTAAACTTTAATCAACAAAAACTGACCAGAAAAAGCAATGTGATTTGTCATTATTTGAAATGGGGAGACAGGAACATTTCATCTCTCATTTCAATGCAGAGCACATGAGACAGGGGGAAGGAAAATAGAAAGATGGAGAGAGAGAACGAGCGAGAAAGAGGGATGCAGAAAGAGAGGACAGGGACAAGGGCCTAGATAGGAGCATCCATCTTTACCCTGAATGTGAGAGACAGGAGCAGAGAGAGAAAAGGGAGGGAGTGATTGAAACAGAGAGAGAGAGGGAGGCCGACGGGAGTGGAGGTGTAATAACAGGAGAGGGTGTGGGAAAGAGAGACAGGGTCTGATGGTCTCCAGTGTGTAGTCACAAGCCACCTCCACTCACATCCTCTGAGATAGAATGAGATTTTAAAATAAATCCTGGGATGGTAATATTAAAAAGTGTCCCAAAGGAATGAGCAGTCCCTTCCCAAACTGAAAGAGGGAGTTTAGCACCTTCTGGAGTCTGATGGCGGGGGGGACAGGGGGAAGCATTTGAATTCAATTTATGCAGTTAAATGTCCTTGCTTTTGTCCTTTCAACAAAATTTATCTCTTTTTCTCCTGAGAAATTTGTATTCTGAAAACTGGAATGTGAGGATCCATAGAGGGAAAGTCTGGGACAAGGACAAGGAGCTTCTTCCAGAGGGTGATAGTCTGAGGCCTGGTCCACAGGCTTCACCCACATGAACTGTGTCTGTTTATTACCCCAATCGAGGTTTAATTTTCATCTCTGAGAGACAGAGAGAGAGAGAGGGGGACAGAGATGTGAGTGAGATAGGAAGAGAGATACAGAGAGAAACACAGGGGATGGGAAAGGTCTCTCAATCTGTTTTAGCCTCTGGTTTATAACTGGGATAATTTTGTATTTGGATGTTGCTCAGGAATTGTGTAACTGTGAAGGGGAGGGGTTGGGTGTGGGGGTGGAATCCTGGGCTCTTGCTGTGCTATTTTGTTTAGAAATGTTCTTGCTTTGTGTCTTAGTCAATTCTTTTCCCTCTCTCTTTCCCCCAGGAATTTGGAGTTTGAAGACTGCAATGTGACTATGAATCCATGGGCAGGAGCTTTTCCCCAGCTTGGTTGGATGGTCTCAGGCCTGTTCCACACCCCCCCACCCACCCACGTGAGTTGTGTCTCTTTATGACTCCGAGGTTTAATTTTAATCTCGGAGGGACCCTGGTTTTTGGTTTATCGATGAAGCGGTTTCTGTTAGATGATGGGGTACTGGATTTTGAAACCCTGGGGTTAAAATATCCCGGCCTTGCGATTAGTCACAAACACATTAACCCTTTGGTGTGTGACAAAGAGGAGATTAAAAATCTGAAACCTGAGGCTGATTAGAAGCTTGTTATAATTCCAAAATAAGACAGGGAGTTTAGCACCTTCTGGAGACTGATGGGTGGACAGGGGGAACCATTTTAATTCAGTTTACGCAGCTTCTGTGTGTGGATTTCTCTCTCTCTCTCTCTCTATCCTCCTGATCTTGCTGTGCCCACAGGGGCCTGTGGCCTTTCCCCACATGAGAGAGAGAGAAAGGAGAGGTCAGGGGAAAGAGGGGGAGAGATAACAAAACAGAGAGGAGTTGGTGTGGGTAGGTGAGAAGACACAGGGTCCGGGGGGAGAGAGAGAGGGCTCCTCGTGTGCAGTCACTGCCCAGCTCCCAGTCAGGGCCTTCCAGAAAGTGGGATTTGACCCCAACTGAAATCCCGAGGCAGTGATTTGAAAATGTCTCCTGAGAGAATCCCGCTGCTCCCCAGTTTGAGTTTCAGCCCTTTCAGGGGGTTATGGTGGTGGGGAGGGAGGGAACTGAGGGGATGGCCCCCAGACTGGGGAATTCCCACGGGGAAGACGGGGAGAGAGAGGCTTTCACAGCAGGTGTGGAGATAGGGAAAGTCATGGGATCCTGCTGTGTATAAAAATAAAACAAAGAGGCCGCCAGCCTTTCCTGAACTGCATCAGTGACCACACTTGATAGAAATGGGTTCATGGAGGGTGAAGCAGTCGGAGAGGGAGAGGGAGATGGAGAGGGAGAGGGAGGGAGAGAGAGAGAGAGAGAGGGAGAGGGAGAGGGAGAGGGCCTGAAATGAGAACCCGGAGCCTGTGCGAAGGCTTCTTCTCACCCCCAGAGTCATGTTGGTGTGTGTTAGACAGGCCGGGCCACGGGCTTTCCTGGGTTAAATGGAAGGGGCAGCAGCCATTTCAATTGAGTTTAATGTTGATCTGAGGGTGTGGGTTGGTGGTGAGGGTGGGGAGAGAGCAGCCCCCAGTCTCTGTCTCTCCAGCTTGTTCCCTCTCTCCCTCTCTCTCTCCAGCCAATTCTGTCCATAATTCACCTTTCAATAAAATGTATAAGAAAAGCAATGTAATTTGTCGTTTCTTTAATTGGGGTTGGGGGAGGGTGTTGGGAGGGGGAGTGAGATAAGGGGTGAGCCCCATTCCCCAACCACTGTCCCGCTATCCTCAGCCAATACATTTTTAACTGGTCATGAGCAGTTGGTGAGTGGGATCTTGCTGTGTACACATGGTCTCCACCACCCCCCCGCCCTGTTCCTTGCCCCCACAACAGTGACAACACTTTCAAAATAAAAGAATGAGGGAAAGGAGGAGTGTGCGGAGGGAGGGGTGATAGGGGCAGAGATAGAGGAGGGTGCGGAGGGAGGGGGATAGACTGAGGCCTGGTCCACAGGCTTCACCCATGTGAGTTGTATCTGTTCCTTACCCCAATCGAGGTTTAATTTCCATCTCTGAGACACAGAGTGAGAGAGTGAATGAGTGAGGGGGACAGAGATGTGAGTGAGATAGGAAGAGAGATACAGAGAGAAACACAGGGGATGGGAAAGGTCCTCACTCTGTTTTAGCCTCTGGTTTATAACTGGGATATTTTGGTATTTGGATGTTGCTAAGAGGTTGTGTAACTGTGAAAGAGGGGGTGGGTGTGGGGGTGGAATCCTGGGCTCTTGCTGTGCTATTTTGTTTAGAAATGTTCTTGCTTTGTGTATTTAGTCAATTCTTTTCCCTCTCTCTTTTCCCCAGGAATTTGGAGTTTGAAGACTGCAATGTGACTATGAATCCATGAGCAGGAGCTTTTCCCCAGCTTGGATGGATGGACTCAGGCCTGTTCCACACCCCCCCACCCACCCACGTGAGTTGTGTCTCTTTATGACTCCGAGGTTTAATTTTAATCTCGGAGGGACCCTGGTTTTTGGTGCATCGATGAAGCAGTTTCTGTTAGATGATGGGGTGCTGGATTTTCAAACCCTGGTGTTAAAATATCCCGGCCTTGCGATTAGTCACAAACACATTAACCCTTTGGTGTGTGACAAAGAGGAGATTAAAAATCTGAAACCTGAGGTTGTTTTGAAGCTTGTTATAATTCCAAAATAAGACAGGGAGTTTAGCACCTTCTGGAGACTGATGGGTGGACAGGGGGAACCATTTTAATTCAGTTTACGCAGCTTCTGTGTGTGGATTTCTCTCTCTCTCTCCATCCTCCTGATCTTGCTGTGCCCACAGGCGCCTGTGGCCTTTCCCCACATGAGAGAGAGAGAAAGGAGAGGTCAGGGGAAAGAGGGGGAGAGATAACAAAACAGAGAGGAGTTGGTGTGGGTAGGTGAGAAGACACAGGGTCCGGGGGGAGAGAGAGAGGGCTCCTCGTGTGCAGTCACTGCCCAGCTCCCAGTCAGGGCCTTCCAGAAAGTGGGATTTGACCCCCAACTGAAATCCCGAGGCAGTGATTTGAAAATGTCTCCTGAGAGAATCCCGCTGCTCCCCAGTTTGAGTTTCTGCCCTTTCAGGGGGTTGTGGTGCTGGGGAGGGAGGGAACTGAGGGGATGGCCCCCAGACTGGGGAATTCCCACGGGGAAATCGGGGAGAGAGAGGCTTTCACAGCAGGTGTGGAGATAGGGAATGTCATGGGATCCTGCTGTGTAAAAAAACAAAACACAGGCCACCAGCCTTTCTTGAACTGCATCAGTGACCACACTTGATAGAAATGGGTTCATGGAGGGTGAAGCAGGAGAGAGGCAGAGGGAGATGGAGAGAGAGAGAGGGAGAGGGAGAGGGAGAGGGCCTGAAATGACAACCCGGAGCCTGTGCGAAGGCTTCTTCTCAGCCCCAGAGTCATGTCGGTGTGTGTTAGACAGGCCGGGCCACGGGCTTTCCTGGGTTAAATGGAAGGGGCAGCAGCCATTTCAATTGAGTTTAATGTAGATCTGAGGGTGCGGGCTGGTGGTGAGGGTGGGGAGAGAGCAGCCCCCAGTCTCTGTCTCTCCAGCTTGGTCCCTCTCGCCCTTTCTCTCCAGCCAATTCTGTCCATAATTCATCTTTCAATAAAATGTATAAGAAAACCAATGTGATTTGTCGTTACTTTAATTGGGGTTGGGGGAGGGTGTTGGGGGGGGAGGGAGAGAGGGGGTGAGGCCCATTCCCCACTCACTGTCTCGCTATCCTCAGTCAATACATTTTTAATTGGTCATGAGCAGGTGGGGAGTGGGATCTTGCTGTGTACACATGGTCTCCAACCCCCCCCGCGCTGTTCCTTGCCACCCCACAAGAGTGACCACACTTTCAAAAGAAAAGATTGAGGGAAAGGAGGAGGGTGCGGAGGGAGGGATGATGGAGGCAGAGATAGTGGAGGGTGCGGAGGGAGGGGGATAGACTGAGGCCTGGTCCACAGGCTTCACCCACGTGAGCTGTGTCTGTTTATTACCCCTGTACCTGTCCTGGGAGTGTTTGATGGGGACAGTATCGATGGAGCTTTTCTCTGTATCTAACCCCGTGCTGTACCTGTCCTGGGAGTGTTTGATGGGCACAGTATAGGGGGAGCATTTCTCTGTATTTAACCCCGGACTGTACCTGTCCTGGGAGTGTTTGATGGGGACAGTATCGAGGGAGCTTTTCTCTGTATCTAACCCCGTGCTGTACCTGTCCTGGGAGTGATTGATGGGCACAGTATAGGGGGAGCTTTACTCTGTATATAAGCCCGTGCAGTACCTGTCCTGGGAGTGTTTGATGGGGACAGTATCGAGGGAGCTTTACTCTGTATCTAACCCCGTGCTGTACCTGTCCTGGGAGTGTTTGATGGGGACAGTATCGAGGGAGCTTTACTCTGTATCTTACCTCGTGCTGTACTTGCCCTGGTAGTGTTTGATGGGGACAGTGCAGAGGGAGCTTTATTCTGTATCTAACCCCGTGCTGTACCTGCCCTGGGAGTGTTTGATGGGCACAGTGTAGAGGGAGCTTTACTCTGCATCTAACCCCGTGCTGTACCTGTCCTGGGAGTGTTTGATGGGGACAGTATCGAGGGAGATTTTCTCTGTATCTAACCCCGTGCTGTACCTGTCCTGGGAGTGTTTGATGGGCACAGTATAGGGGAAGCTTTTCTCTGTATATAACCCCGGACTGTACCTGTCCTGGGAGTGTTTGATGGGGACAGTATCGAGGGAGTTTTTCTCTGTATCTAACCCCGTTCTGTACCTGTCCTGGGAGTGTTTGATGGGCACAGTATAGGGGGAGCTTTTCTCTGTATATAACCCCGTGCTGTACCTTTCCTGGGAGTGTTTGATGGGGACAGTATCGAGGGAGCTTTACTCTGTATCTAATCCCGTGCTGTACCTGTCCTGGGAGTGTTTGATGGGGACAGTATCGAGGGAGCTTTACTCTGTATCTAACCCCGTGCTGTACCTGTCCTTGGAGTGTTTGATGGGGACAGTATCGAGGGAGCTTTACTCTGTATCTAGCCCCTGCTGCATCATCTCTGGAAATGTTTGTTGGCAACATTCTCATCAAAAACAAAAACAATCCACAAATCAGGCCTAATAAATTGAACATCAGTTTCCTTGTTTGATTCTCCCTGGTCTGTTCTGATTCTCTGATAGATTCCTCGGGTTTACCCTCCACATGAGCAGTCATCCTAATCCCGTCTACCTGTCCTGCTCCCAACGTGGCATCCGACTACAGTAAGGCCAGTGATGCAGGAGCATCTCAGTGAGTGAGACAGGTGAGTCTTGAACCTGACCTGGGTGTATGTGAGTGACCCGGGTTAATCCGACACTCCAGGGACAGTTTAGACAGTTTGAGTGCATCGCAGCTTTGTCAGAATGAGACCTGGATTCCAAGGGTTAAATTGCAAAGTGAGATTGCACAAACTCTGGTTGTATTTGATGGGGACAGTATAGAGGGAGCTTTACTCTGTATCTAACCCCTGCTGTACTTGCCCTGGGAGTGTTTGATGGGGACAGTGCAGAAGTAGCTTTATTCTGTTTCTAACACCGTGCTGTACCTGCCCTGGGAGTGTTTGATGGGCACAGTGTAGAGGGAGCTTTACTCTGCATCTAACCCCGTGCTGTACTTGTCCTGGGAGTGTTTTATGGGGACAGTTTAGAGGAAGCTTTACTCTGTATCTAACCCCGTGCTTACCTGCCCTGGGAGTGTTTGATGGGGACGGTGTAGAGGGAGATTTACTCTGTATCTAACCCTGTGCTGTACCTGTCATTGGAGTGTTTGATGGGGACAGTATAGATGTAGCTTCCCTCTGTATCTAACCCCGTGCTGTACTTGCCCTGGGAGTGTTTGATGGGGACAGTGCAGAGGGAGCTTTATTCTGTATCTAAACCCGTGCTGTACCTGTCCTGGGAGTGTTTGATAGGGACGGTGTAGAGGTAGATTTACTCTGTATCTAACCCCGTGCTGTACTTGTCCTGGGAGTGTTTGATAGGGACAGTTTAGAGGGAGCTTTACTCTGTATATAACCCTGTCCTGTACCTGCCCTGGGAGTGCTTGATGGGGACAGTGTAGAGGGAGCTTTACTCTGTATCTAACCCCGTGCTGTACCAGTTCTGGGAGTGATTGATGGGGACAGTTTAGAGGGAGCATTACCCTGTATCTAACGCCGTGCTGTTACTGCCCTGGGAGTGTTTGATGGGGAAAGTGTAGAGGTACCTTAACTCTGTATCTAACCCTATCCAGTTCCTGTCCTGGGAGTGTTTGATGGGGACAGAATAGACGGAGCTTTACTCTGTATCTAACCCCGTGCTGTACGTGCCCTGGGAGTGTTTGACGGGGACAGTGCAGATGGTGCTTTATTCTGTATCTAACCCCGTGCTGTACCTGCCCTGGGAGTGTTTGATGGGGACAGTATCGAGGGAGCTTTACTCTGTATCTAACCCTGTCCTGTTCCTGTCATGGGAGTGTTTGATGGGGACAGTGTAGAGGGAGCTTTACTCTGTATCTAACCCCTTGCTTTACCTGTCCTGGGAGTGTTTGATGGGGACAGTGTAGAGGGAGCTTTACTCTGTATCTAACCCAGTGCTTTACCTGCCCTGGGAGTGTTTGATGAGGAAAGTGTAGAGGTTACCCACTCCCGGGTATCAGATATTCTATATATAAACGCAGCAAACCCCTAGATTAGATTCCAGTCTGTAACTCACTCCCGCCTATCAGTGATTCTATTTATAAATCCCCGAAACTCTCGATTAGATTCCAGTCTGTAACTCACGCTCGGGTAACTGTGATTCTATTTATAAATCCCCGAAACTCTTGATCAGATTCCAGTCTATAACTCACTCTCAGGTATCTGATTTTCTTTATTTAAACCATGCCAAAAATCCTCCATTAGATTCGAATCTGTTACTCATTCCCGGGTATCTATCAGCCTATATATTTATATATATACCCTCCAAACCCATCAATTCGATCCCAGTCTGTAACTCCATCACGGGTATCTGTTATTCTATATATAATCCACCTCGAACCCCTCGTTTAGATTCCAGCCTGTAACTCACTCCCAGGTATCTGTTATTATATATATAAAACACCCCGACCCCTTCGATTAGATTGCAGTCTGTAACTCTCTCCCGGGTATCTGTTGTTTTATAAATAAACCCCCTGAAGTCCTCGATTAGATTCCAGTTTGTAACTCACTCCCGGGTATCTGTTATTCAAGATATAAACCACCCCAAACCCCTCGATTAGATTCCAGTCTGTAACTCTCTCCCGGGTATCTGTTATTCTATATATAATCCACCTCGAACCCCTCGATTAGATTCCAGTCTGTAACTCACTCCCGGGTATCTGTTATTCTATATATAATCCACCCCGAGCCCCTCGATTAGATTCCAGTCTGTAACTCACTCCCGGGTATCTGTTATTCTATATATAAACCACCCCGAACCCCTCGATTAGATTCAAGTCTGTAACTCACTCCCGGGGATCTTTTATTCTATATATAAATCCCCCAAACCCCTCGGTTGGATTCCAGTCTGTAACTCACTCCCGGGTATTTGTTATTCTATATATAAACCACCCCGAACCCCTCGATTAGATTCCAGTCTGTAACTCAATCCCGGGGATCTTTTATTCTATATATAAATCCCCCAAACCCCTCGGTTAGATTCCAGTCTGTAACTCACTCCCGGGTATTTGTTATTCTATATGTAAACCACCCCGAACCCCTCGATTAGATTCCAGTCTGTAACTCACTCCTGGGTATCACTTATTCTATATATAAACCCCACAAACCCCTCGATTAGATTCCAGTCTGTAACTCACTCCTGGGTATCTTTTATTCTGTATATAAACCCCACAAACCCCTAGATTAGATTCCAGCACTTCCTCATCAAAAGTTGAGGAAGGGGTCTCCCCCCATCTTAAAGTTGGTTAAAGGCTCTCCCTCCAATTTTAAGGTGGAGAAGGGATATCTCACAGGATATTGTTCTTTACACTCAATAATGTTAACACATTTTTGAACATTTCCAGTTGCCCCCTACACTTTCTCTTTCTTTCATCCTGTCTCGTTCCTTCTCTCCCTCTCCCAACCCATCTCTCTGCCACTCTATACATTTCTCTGCTTCTCTAACTCACCCCATATCTTTACCCTAACTCGCTCCCCTCTCTTCATCTCTCTCTCTCAAGTCATCACTTTTTTATCGCTTGATCTCCTCTCTCTATCTCACTCACTTACCCAGCTCTCTTTCCCTCTCTCCCTGAATCTCTTCCTCTGAGAATCTAGTCTACAAACACCAGGCAGCCATTTTAGGTTTGTTCACAGTGGCCATTTTATGTCCCCACAGCACTGGGACACTTAGGACAGAGTTGACTCATGTAACATTAGTATTTTAAATGTGACAGAGACACAGGTATGGAGACGTAAATTCCACGTGTATTCCCTGGAATATTGAAGGATCCGGGCATTCAGTCCCACACTTTGCTGTTGTAAATTTGAATTCTGAATTTTCTAAAACTGAATCTGGAAGTAAAAACCCCCGGGATGGAATGATTGACATTCTTTCTGCTGCTGCAAAGCCCGTGTCTGTGTCTGTTTCTCAGTATTTATTAACAATTTAAGATAATAGTTTAGAATGCCACAAGTTTGCCTTAATGTCTGGAAAGAGGGTTGAAACAGAGGGGCTGAGGTAGCAAAACAAGAGGAGGGGGTGTGAATAGACACAGGATCTGGGGGTCTCCAATGTGTAGACTCTGCCCAGCTCCCAGTCACATCTTTTAGAAAAGGCCGAATTGCGAAAATGAATCCAGGGACAGTGAAGTAAGTGACTCACTAACAATGAGAGCATTTTAAACATTCATTCTTTCACTGCAAAGCGCTCAGTCTTTCTGAGGTTCTGAAAGGGTCGGGGGTCTTCACTGTCTTAGCGCCTCTCCAACTGGCTGCCTCTCTCTGTGTAAATATTGCCCCATTTAAAAAGTGCTGAACAGAGCTGGCTGCACCTTGTGGGATCATGCTGTGCACAAATTCCCTGCAGTGTTTCATACTGTGCCACAACCAGTTAATTCATTAAAAATGTGCTGATTGGACTCATTTCCTGTCCCTTAGGAGCCCTTTACCAAGTCCTAACTGTGAGTGTGTGTAAAAGTTTGTGCTAATTCCTGAATAATGCTGGTGTTTTAGGCAGGGCGATGAATTTGGAGGTGGAACATCTTTTGAATTCAGTCTCTCTAGGATGTGTCCCTACGTTACAACAGAGAGAGAGGGGGGAGATTGAGGGAAACAGGAAAAGACAGTGACACAGAGGCAGGGGGTTGGGGGTGAGGAAGAGACACAGGGTCTTGGGGGGGGGGTTAGGGGAGGGTCTCCAGTGTGGAGTCAGTGCCCAGCTCCCAGTCTCTGCAGAAAAGCCTCAGTCACACCCTCCCGGGGACGCCTGGTTTGTAAAAATCGATGCTGGGACGGAGATTTCAAAAAGTCTCCCCCAGGAAGCAGCAGCTTGTTCCCGGTTTGAAGGGAAGGAGTTTAGGCCTTTCTGGGGATGTGTCCGGACTCAGAGCACACATGGTGCCCGGGGTGGGGGGGAGAGGGGGAAGAGGGAGGGTTACAGCAGGCATGAGGCTGGGGAAGGAAATGTGTCTCCCTGTTCCCATCCGGATAGCATTACATTGCTGCCTGTGGGATCCCCCTGTGCAGAAACGGCCTGCAGCTTTTCCTGAACAGCAACAGGGAACACACGACGTTTCTGGGGGAGGGGGTGGCATTTCCCTGTCTCTGTCACTCCAGCTTTCCCTCTCCCTCTCTCTTTCCAGACAGGACCCCTTGCTGATCCTGTCCATTGAATGTTAATAACAACACAGGACCCCTTGCTGCTCCTGTCCACTGAGGGTTAATCCCAGGACAGACATGGTCTCAACAAGGGCCTGTCTTTATTTTTGGCTTAATAATAAATTTATATTTCTTTCCCCTGTTGGTTGTGTTACTCCAGTTCCAAACCCTGATCTCACACAAACCCCCAAAACACTGGCAGTAATCGCAGTCCCCAACCCACTCTCCCTCTCACCCCAACTCTCTCTCCCTCTCACCCCAAACCTCTCTCCCTCTCACCCCAACCCTCTCTCCCTCTCACCCCAACCCACTCACCCTCTCACCCCAAACCACTCTCCCTCTCACCCCAACCCACTCTCCCTCTCACCCCAACCCACTCACCCTCTCACCCCAACCCACTCTCCCTCTCACCCCAACCCACTCTCCCTCTCACCCCAACCCACTCTCCCTCTCACCCCAACCCACTCTCCCTCACACCCCAACCCACTCTCCCTCTCACCCCAACCCACTCTCCCTCTCACCCCAACCCACTCTCCCTCTCACCCCAACACTCTCTCCATCTCACCCCAACATAATCTACCTCTCACCCTAACACTCTGTCCCTCTCACCCCAATATTCTCTCCCTCTCACCCCAACCCTCATTCCCTCTCACTCCAACCCTCTCTACCTCTCAACACACCCCATTCACCCTCTCACACCAACCATCTCACAATCTCATTCCCACTCTCTCTCCCTCTCACTCCAAAACTCTCTCCCTCTCACCCCAACACTGTCTCCCTCTCACCCCAACACTGTCTCCCTCTCACCCCAACACTGTCTCCCTCTCACCCCAACACTGTCTCCCTCTCACCCCAACACTGTCTCCCTCTCACCCCAACACTGTCTCCCTCTCACCGCAACACTGTCTCCCTCTCACCCCAACATTGTCTCCCTCTCACCCCAACACTGTCTCCCTCTCACCCCAACACTGTCTCCCTCTCACCCCAACATTATCTCCCTCTCACCCCAACTCTCTCTCCCAATCTCCCCAACTCTCTCTCCCTATCACTCCCACCCACTCTACCTCCTACCCCAACACTCTCTCCCTATCACCCCGAACCACTCACCCAAAAGCTCTCTCACTCTCATCCCCACTCTCTCACCCTCTCCACCCAACTCTCTCTCACTCTCACCAACTCCTCATTCCCTCTTACACCAACCCTCTCTCCCTCTCACACAACCCTCTCTCCCTCTCACCCCATCCTTCTCTCCCTCTCACCCCAAACCTCTCTCCCTCTCACCCCATCGTTCTCTCCCTCTCACCCCAACACTCTCTCCCTCTCACCCCAACTCTCTCAACCTCACAGCACAACCCTCTCTAACTCTCACCAAAACTCTCTCCCACTCACCCCAAACTTCTCTCCCTCTCAATGCAACCCTCTCTCCCTCTCACCACAACCCGCTCTCCCACTCACCCCAACTCTCTCTCCCTCTCACCCCAACAGTCTCTCCCTCTCACTCCAAACCTCCCACCCTCATACCCCAACTCACTCTCTCTCTCACCCCAACCCTCTCTCCCTCTCACCCCTAACCTCTCTTCCTCCCTTCCCCACTCTCTCACCCCAACTCTCCCTCCCTATCACTCCAAACCTCTCACCCAAAAGCTCTCTCACTCTCATTCGCACTCTCTCACCCTCTCACTCCAACTCTCTCTCACTCTCTCCCTTTCACAAGCAATCGCTCTTTCACAATCCCTCTCACACGCTCGCTCTCACACTCTATCTCTTGCACGCACAATCTCCCACGCACACACACCATCTCTCTCTCACACACACAATCTCTGTCTCTCACATGCACTCTCTCTCTGATCATCATCTTGGCCCACACCCTCTCTGCCAACCCCACGCTTTCTCTCCCACCCCCCAAACTATCTCTGCACCATCGCACCCACCACCACCCCCGTGCTCTCTCATTCCCATATTCTCTCCAGTTATGGATGAGAGAGAGTTGGTGAGGGAGGATGGAGATCCTTTCTTAACCCGTATCTCAGTCTCTATTTCTCTCTGCGAGTGTTTGATGGGAACAGTATGGAGGGAGCTTAATTCTATATTTAACCCTGTGCTGTACCTGTCCTGGGAGTGTTAGTTGGGGACAGTATAGAGGGAGCTTTACTCTGTATCTAACCCCGTGCTGTACCTGTCCTGGGAGTGTTTGATGGGGACAGTATCGAGTGACCTTTACTCTGTTTCTAACCCCGTGCTGTACCTGTCCTGGGAGTGTTTGATGGGCACAGTATAGAGGGAGCTTTACTCTGTATCTAACTCCGTGCTGTACCTGTCCTGGGAGTGTTTGATGGGCACAGTATAGAGGGAGCTTTACTCTGTATCTAACCCTGTACTGTATCTGTCCTGGAAGTGTTTGATGGGGACAGTGTAGAGGGAGCTTTACTCTGTATCTAACCCTTGCTGTACCTGTCCTGGGAGTGTTTGATGGGGACAGTGTAGAGGGAGCTTTACTCTGTATCTAACGCTGTGCTGTACCTGCCCTGGGAGTGTTTGATGGGGACGGTGTAGAGGGAGCTTTACTCTGTATCTAACCCCGTGCTGAACCAGTCCTGGGAGTGTTTGATGGGGACAGGTTAGAGGGAAATTTACTCTGTATCTAACCCCGTGCTGTACCTGTCCTGGGAGTGTTTGATGGGGACAGTATCGAGTGACCTTTACTCTGTATCTAACCCCGTGCTGTACCTGTCCTGGGAGTGTTTGATGGGGACAGTATCGAGTGACCTTTACTCTGTTTCTAACCCCGTGCTGTACCTGTCCTGGGAGTGTTTGATTGGGACAATATCGAGGGAGCTTTACTCTGTATCTAACCCCGTGCTGCACCTGTCCTGGGAGTGTTTGATGGTTACAGTATCAAGGGAGCTTTACTCTGTATCTAACCCCGTGCTGTACTTGACCTGGGAGTGTTTGATGGGGACAGTGTAGAGGGAGCTTTATTCTGTATCTAACCCCGTGCTATACATACCCTTGGAGTGCATGATGGGCACAGTGTAGAGGGAGCTTTACTCTGTATCTAACCCCGTGCTGTACCTGTCCTGGGAGTGTTTGATGGGGACAGTGTAGAGGAAGCTTTACTCTGTATCTAACCCCGTGCTGTACCTGCCCTGGGAGTGTTTGATGGCCACAGTGTAGCGGGAGCTTTACTCTGTATCTAACGCCGTGCTGTACCTTTCCTGGGAGTGTTTGATGGGGACAGTATCGAGGGAGCTTTACTCTGTATCTAGCCCCTGCTGCATCATCTCTGGGAATGTTTGTTGGCAACATTCTCGCCCAAAACAATAACAATCCACAAATCAGGCCTAATAAATTGAACATCAGTTTCCTTGTTTGATTCTCCCTGATCTGTTCTGATTCTCTGATAGATTCCTCATGTTTACCCTCCACATGAGCAGTCATCCTAATCCCGTCTACCTGTCCTGCTCCCAACGTGGCATCCGACTACAATAAGGCCAGTGATACAGGAGCGTCTCAGTGAGTGAGACAGGTGAGTCTTGAACCTGACCTGGGTGTATGTGAGTGACCCGGGTTAATCCGACACTCCAGGGACAGTTTAGACAGTTCGAGTGCATCACAGCTTTGTCAGAATGAGACCTGGATTCCAAGGGTTAAATTGCAAAGTGATATTGCACAAACTCGGGTTGTATTCCCTGAAATTTAATAGCATCAGGGGTGACTTGATCAAATGGTCAAATCCTATTGATGTTACCTGTATGTTGCAAAGTTATTCTGTTAATTTTCATCCCACAGAGTCAAAATTTCTGCGATTCTGTGTCTGAGTCAGAACTTCAAATAGTTCAGATTCACTGTTTAAAATAAGCAGTCACTTTTCTGTGGTGGTTTTTGAGATTGAGTATGGATCTCAGAATCTGTCAGTGGAAGGGAGTTTCTACAGAGATAGGAAATGGTATTGATGAATAAAGGTGCAGGATTTTGCTCACTGCATTAGATTGTGTCTGTTGCAGTTTCCCAGGAGTTTACATTTTCATGGGAAAGGGATGATTATCCAATGTCAACAATTCAATTTCTTCAGACAAGTGAAAACGCAAGAGAAAGACGGAATATACCAACACTGGAACAAACAGGCAACTGTATGAGGAAGGTTTCAATTCTCTGCATGTTTTACTGTGAATTCCTGAGCTAAAGATTGAAATAAACAGGAGTTTAAATCTCACACTGGGATGCCGTACAATTTCAGTCCTGTTATCCCAAAATTAAAAATAAAAATCTACAATTAAAAATTTCTTGGAAAGAGCAGAGGTAATTTGACTCTGTATCGAACCCCATACTGTATTTGGGTTGGGAGTGTTTGATGAACAGTGTAGTCAAAGCTTTAGTTTGAAACAATCTTCTGCAAACGGCAACTGATGCAAAGTCTCTTGTTAATGTTTCAATCTGAGGTTGATAGATTTTTGTTAGAAGAAGGTGTAAAGAGATATGTAGTTAGATCAGGGATCAGTCAGGATCTCATTGAATGTCGGAAACAGTGTGCGGGGAGAAATGGAATCTTCCTCTTCCAATGTACTATGATAACTATCCTTCCTTCCATCTCTGTCTCTCGGTCTCCCTCTCGATGTGAGTCTCTCTCTTCTCTCTCTCTCTCTCTCTTCCTCTCTCTCAGAATCTATATAAATGACACAAACACCAGTCAGCCTTTTAGGTTTGTTCACTGAGGCCATATTATGTCCCCAAAGCACTGGGACATTTCTGACAGAGTTGACTCCTCAGGATTGTGACATTGGCACTATATATAAACCCACCAAACACCTCTATTAGATTCCAGTCTGTAACTCACTCCCGGGTGTCTGTTATTACATATATAAACTACCCCGAACCCCTCGATTAGATTCCAGTCTGTAACTCACTCCCGGGTATGTTATTCTGTATATAAATCCCCAAAATCCCTCGATTAGATTCCATGGATAAACGATATGACAGGACAATGTTGTTTATACCCAGGCACGTTGAAAAAGATTTGGAGCTTTACCATTTTCTCCAGCTGATGAACTTTTAATTTGAACACTGTATTTATTTTGAAATCTAATTCAAAGGAGAATGAGGCTTTTTAACCTAATAACTTAAGTGTTGAGGGAGCTTTACTCTGTATCAAACCCCATGCTGTACCTGTTCTGGCAGCGTTTGATGGGGACAATTTAATAACAACTTTAATTCCTATCTAACCCCACGCTGTCCAATAACGGATGCAGATTCAGATAAATCGGATGTTTCATTTCTGTACCACTTTCTGTATCTTGAAGCTTCTATTTGGAGCTGGAAATCTGTCAGTTGATGAATGTTGTCTTGAAAATTTCACCCTGAATAGTGTGAGCCTTAGTATTGTGGAAACGTGTGAAGAAAGTGTTTGCATTCACACATTCCTACATTGTCAAATGTAAGTTAGCTTTGAAACAATAGGATGTAGGGCCAGGGAGTCTGAATGGGCATCAGGATTTGGTTGATTAAAGAGTGAATTTTAATGATGTCCTTTGAAGAAGCCGTTTATTGTAAATATCCCGAGACAATGAAATGCTTCAAAGGAAATATCCCGAGAGAGAGAAATGGTTCCCCAATGTCTGAAACACTTTCCCAAGTCTTCAGAGACATGAAGGGGGCAGAGATATTGTAAGATACAGATCATGAGATACCAGTGAATCACAGAATTGAAGTTGTGGGGCCCTCTCCTGTTTCTGAATGTCAGTTTTGATGTTTAACTCTGTGAAACTTGGCTAATGATTCAGAAAGCAGAAAGATCCAATCCAATCTGTAACCTGCACTGCAAATTCCAAAGAGATATGTACACCTTAAGTGAATGGGTGAAATAGTGAAAGATGGATTTCATTGTAGGCAAATGTGTGGCTGCCCACTTTAAAAAGGATGGAACAGGTTAACTTATAAATGGTGAAAAGCTGCAAACAGTGAGGTTCCAAAGAGTCCCTATCTATTTGTGTCAAGACTAAGAAAACATCAAATAGTTCCAGTTAAATTTGATATTTGGGATAAAGCTGGTTAAAAACTCACACTACCCATTCCATGAATCAGCCTCTGTAACCTGCACTTCAGCACATCACAAGAAAAATGATATTTTCAACTGTTCTTGATTCCAGTCTGTTACTCAATCCCGGGTATCTATTATTCTATATATAAACCCCCTGCACCCCTGAATTAGATTCCAGCCTGTAACTCAATCCCGGGTATCTATTATTCTCTATATAAACCCCCTGATTCCCTCTATTAGATTCCAGGCTGTAACTCACTCCCGCATATCTATTATTCTATATATAAACCCACTGAACCCCTCGATTAGATTGCAGTCTGTAACTCAATCCCGGGTATCTATTATTCTATATATAAACCCCCCCGAACCCCTCGATTAGATTGCCATCTGTAACTCAATCCCGGGTATCTATGATTCTATATATAAACCCCCTGAACCCCTCGATTAGATTCCAGTCTGTAACTCAATCCCGGGTATCTATTATTCTATATATAAACTCCCCGAACCCCTCGATTAGATTGCAGTCTGTAACTCAATCCCGGGTATCTATTATTCTATATATAAACCCCCCCGAACCCCTCGATTAGATTGCCATCTGTAACTCAATCCCGGGTATCTATGATTCTATATATAAACCCCCTGAACCCCTCGATTAGATTCCAGTCTGTAACTCAATCCCGGGTATCTATTATTCTATATATAAACCCCCTGAACCCCTCAATTAGATTCCAGCCTGTAACTCAATCCCGGGTATCTATTATTCTATATATAAAGCCCCTGAACCCTTCGATTAGATTCCAGTCTGTAACTCAATCCCGGGTATCGATTATTCTATATATAAACTCCCTGCACCCTTTAATTAAATTCCAGCCTGTAACTCAATCCCGGGTATCTATGATTCGATATATAAACCCCCTGAACCCCTCGATTAGATTCCAGTCTGTAACTCACTCCCGGGTATCTATTATTCTATATATAAAACCCCTGCACCCTTCAATTAGATACCAGTCTGTAACTCTCTCCCGTTATCTATTATTCTATATATAAACCCCTCAATCCCCTCGCTGAGATTCCGTTCTGTAACTCACTCCCGGATATCTTTTATTCGATATATATTATATCTACATGATTTATATATAAACCACCCCGAACCCCTCGATTAAATTTCAGCCTGTAACTGACTCCCGGGCATCTGTTATTCTATATATGAACCACCCCAAACCCCTCCATTAGATTCCAGTCTGTAACTCACTGCCGGGTGACTGTTATTCTATATATAAACTACCACGAACGCCTCCGTTAGATTCCAGTCTGTACCTCACTGCCGGGTGACTGTTATTCTATATATAAACTACCACGAACCCCTCCGTTAGATTCCAGTCTGTAACTCACTGCCGGGTGTCTGTTATTCTATATAGAAACCACCCCAAACCCCTCCATTAGATTCCAGTCTGTAACTCACTCCCGGGTATCTGTTATTCTATATATAAACCCCCTGAACCCCTCGATTAGATTCCAGTCTGTAAGTCAATCCTTGGTATCTATTATTCTATATATAAACCCCCTGACACCTCGATTAGATTCCCGCCTGTAACTTACTCCCGGGTAATTATTATAATATATATAAACCCCCTGAACACCTCAATTAGATTCCAGTCTGTAACTCAATCCTTGGTATCTATTATTCTATATGTAAACCCCACAAACCCCTCGATTAGATTCCAGTCTGTAACTGACTCCCGGGTATCCATTATTCTATATACAAACCCCACAAACCCCTCGATTAGATTCCAGCACTTCCACATCACAAGTTGAGGAAGGGGTCTCCCCCCATTTTAAAGATGGTGAAAGGATCTCCCTCCAATTTAAAGATGGAGAAGGGATGTCTCACAGGATATTGTTCTTTACACTCAATAATGTTAACTAATTTCTGAACATTTTCAGTTTCCCCCTACACTTTCTCTTTCTCTCACCGTCATTTTCATTCTCTCCCTCTTCCACCCCATCTCTCTGCCACTCTACCACATTTCTCTGTTTCTCTCTCTCACCCCATCACTTTACCCTAAACTCGCTCCCCTCTCTTCACCTCTCTCTCTCTCACCTCATCCCTTTTCCTTTCATTTTATCTCTTCTCTCTATCTCACTCACTCGCCCCAGCTCTCTTTCTCTCTCACCCTGTCTCTCCGCCGCTCTGTCTCTCTATCTCTCATTCCGGCTATCTCTCCCTCTCTTTCACTCCTTTCCTCCGTTGCTCTGCTCCTCTCTCTGTCGCCCCCATCTCTCTCCCTCTCGCCATGTCTCTCTTTCTGTCTCTGTACCTCTTTCATCCCATCTATCTCGCCCTCTCTCTCTCTCTCTCTCTGTCTCTCTCCCTCTCCCTGCTTCTTTTGAGCCAAAATTGGATATAAAGCTGAATGGAAAATTTTTTCAGGCTCCCGAGAATAGGCAGACGAGTCAGACCAGCGAAATGTGGATACAGAATTGGCTGATGGATAGGAAACAGAGAGTTCACGGATATTTTTCTGGCTGTGTGTAGGATTGTAGTGGAGTTCCCCAGGGGTCAGTATTGGAACCCTGGATTTCCCTGCTGTATATAAATGATTGAGATATTGGTGTGCAGGGGACCATTTCAGAGTTTGTGGATTGCACAAAACTTGGGAGAATGATAAACAGAGAGGGGGACAGTGTAGAGCTTCAAAAGGACATTTACAAGTTGGTAGAGTGGGTAGATAGGTGGCCAATGATGTTCAATGTGGAGGTGTTTGAGGTGATGCATTTTGCTAGGAGGAACATGGACAGAAGAAATAAAATTAAGTGAAATTTTTAAGGGGTTGCAGGAGCAGAAAAACCTGGGTGGAGATGTTCATAGATCATTGAAGGTTGCAGGACAGGTTGAGCGCTTATGTAATAAAGCATATCATATCCTGGGCTTTATTAATAGGGGACTAGAGTACAGGAGCAGGGAGTTTATGCTGAATTTATATCAGACACTAGTTAGACCTCAGCTGGAGTGCTGTGTACAGTCCTGGGAGCCACACTATAGGAAGTATATGATTCCCGGGGCAGTGTGATTACGTGGGATGGAATTGAGATTTACACCCCTTATGTGTTTGATGTTGGAATCAGCTTCATTTGGGGTGTGCTGTGATTTGTAGACATTTTCAGATCTTTTTAAATAATTCCTTTTTTTTTTATAGACTGCATCACTGAGTGTGAATTGGAGCTTAGCATCCATTTTTAAAATTGTTTGAAAATAGTTTTAAACTTCGCCTCTAGTTCCAAACTCTCCCACAAGGGGAAACATCATCTCCACATCCACCCTGTCAAGTCACCTCAGGAACTTACATCATTCACTAAGATCACCTCTCCAAATTCTAAACTCCAATGGATACAGGCCCAGCCTGTCCAACCTTTCCTCATAAGAAAATCAGAATCCTTTCCTCATAAGATCAGAGAGGATGAGAAATGCCTCACACAATTGGCCTTGTCCTTGTCTTCATTGGTTTCTGAGCAGCAACCTGTTTCCATTCTGACTGCACTAGACCAGGCCTCTGTTTCAATTACACTAGACCCTGCCTGAGTTAATACTGCACTAGACATTCTCTAAGTTGATATAACATGTGGCCGTGTCTCTGCGAATGCTACACTTCACCCGGCCTCTGTTTGGACTACACACGACCATTTCTCTGTTTATCACACAATAGGCCCTGTCTTTACTTGGTATCTAACCAGGTGTTGACCCTTCCCTGGGCCTGTTTGATGGTACAGAGTAGAGGGAATTTAACTCTCTATCAAACCCCATACTGTATTTGGTTTGGGTGTGTTTGTTGAACAGTGTGGATGAAGCTTTACACTGGAATTTAGGTGAGGGGGTGATTTGATGAAATATTTCAGGATAATAATGCAAGTAGAGGTTTGAAAAAGACTAACTATTCCCGCCGGTTTGGGGAGTCTGGGCCTTGGGGTCATGGTTTTTCAACTATGTTTAGAATTTTAGAATTGCAGGAGGGAAACTAAGAAACACTTTAAAACACCAAGTGTGGTATTAGTTTGGATCTCTCTCACATGAACGGAAATTGATGCTGAGCCACTAGTCCATGTTTAAAACTGAGGCTGATAGATTTCTGTTACCTAGCAGGCTGCAGAGATTTGAGACAAAGGGTTGGATCCCAGATTAGGTAGAATCTCATTAAATGTCAGAACAGGGTTGGAGGGTTAAATGGCCTCTTGCTCTTTCCATGTGCTATGACCAATATCCTTTATTCACTGTCTGGCTCTCAGTCACCCACTTGGTCTGAGAGTCTCTATTTCTCATTCACTCGATCTGTGTCTTCTCTCCCTGCCTCTCTTCCTCTGAGAATCTAGTCTACAAACACCAGGCAGCCATTTTAGGTTTGTTCACAGTGGCCATTTTATGTCCCCACAGGAATGGGACACTTAGGACAGAGTTGACTCATGTAACATTATTATTTTAAACGTGACAGAGACACAGGTATGGAGACATGAATTCCCTGTGTATTCCCTGGAATATTGAAGGTTCCGGGCGTTCAGTCCCACACTTTGCTGCTGTGAATTTGAATTCTGAATTTTCTGAAACTGAATCTGGAAGTAAAAACCCCCGGGATGGAATGATTCACATTCATTCTGCTTCTACAAAGCCCGTGTCTGTGTCTGTTTCTCAGTATTTATTAACTGTTTAAGATTAGCCTGTCTCTTTCTCCATCGCTCTCTTTCTCGCCTCGCCTTTCACTGTCTCTCTCTCACTACAACACCCTGCCCCTCTTTCTATCTCGCCCTGTCTCTCTCTCTCTCTCTCTTGGCGAGTTTTGTCTCCCCTTCTCTATCTCAATCTGTCACACCCTCACCATCTCTCTGCCTCTCTCTCTCATTTACTCTCTCTCTCACTCCATCAGCCTCCCCCTCTCCCCACCATCCCCAATTTCCCTTTTCAGCAAATTTTGGGTTTTAAGCTGAAGGGAAAATATTTTCAGGGTTTTGGGCAAAGGGCGGAGGAGTGAGACCAGTGAAACTTTCCTTGCAGAGTGTCGAAAGTAGTTTGATGGGCTGAATGGCCTCCTCGATTAGATTCCAGTCTGTAACTCACTCCCGGATATCTGTTATTCTAGTCTACAAACACCAGGCAGCCATTTTAGGTTTGTTCACAGTGGCCATTTTATGCCCCCACAGCACTGGGACACTTAGGACAGAGTTGACTCATGTAACAGTATTAATTTAAACGTGACAGAGACACAGGTATGGAGACATAAATTCCACAAGTATTCCCTGGAATATTGAAGGATCCGGGCGTTCAGTCCCACATTTTGCTGCTGTGAATTTCAATTCTGAATTTTCTAAAACTGAATCTGGAAGTAAAAACCCCCGGGATGGAATGATTGACATTCTTTCTGCTGCTGCAAAGCCCGTGTCTGTGTCTGTTTCTCAGTATTTATTAACAATTTAAGATAATAGGATAGAATGCCACTAGTTTGCCATAATTCATCTCAGTCAGAAATGTCCCAATGTTATGACCGATATCATTCTTTCATCATCTGCCTGTTCATCCCCTGTCACTCTGTGTCTCTCTCTTTAACATTCCCTCATTCCGCGTCTGCTCTCTCTCTCTCTCTCTCTCTCCCCCTCTCAGATTCTGTAAGAAAAATCCCCAAACACCAGGCAGCCATTTTAGGTTTATTCACAGTTGCCATTTTATGTTCCCACAGCACTGGGACATTTATGACAGAGTTGACTCCTCACGAATGGTAAATTTGTCCTTTCAACGTGACAGAGACACAGATATCTCCATCCATTTTAAAGATGGAGAAACTCTGTTTATCACTCAATAGGCCCTGTCTTTACTTGGTATCTAACACTGTGCTGGCCCATCCCTGGGCCTGTTTGATGGGACAGTGCAGAGGGAATGTTACACTCTATCGAACCCCATACTGTATTTGGTTTGGGTGTGTTTGTTGAACAGTGTAGATGAAGCTTGACACTGGAATTTAAGTGAGGGGGTGATTTGATGAAATATTTCAGGATAATAATGGAAGTAGAGGTTTGAAAAAGACTAACTATTTCCGCTGGTTTGGGGAGTCTGGGCTTGGGGTCATGGTTTTTCAACTATGTTTAGAATTTTAGAATTTCAGGAGAGAAACTAAGAAACATTTTAAAACACCAAGTGTGGTATTAGTTTGGATCTCTCTCACATGAACGGAAATTGATGCTGAGTACGGATAACCTCCACAATCTGTTAATATAATGACAGACGCTCTACCCTGAAAACGCACTGTCAGCCTCCAAACCACCCCGAACATCTCGATTAGATTCCAGCCTGTAACTCAATCCTTGGTATCTATTATTCTTTATATAAACCCCCTGAACACCTCGATTAGATTCCAGTCTGTTGCTCAGTCCTGGGTAATTATTATTATATATATAAACCCCCTGAACACTTCGATTAGATTCCAGTCTGTAACTCACTCCCGGGTATCTATTATCCTATATATAAACCCCCTGAACCCCTCGATTAGATTGCAGTCTGTAACTCACTCCTGGGTATCTATTATCCTATATATAAACCCCCTGAACCCCTCGATTAGATTCCAGTCTGTAACTCACTCCCGGGTATCTATTATCCTATATATAAACCCCCTGAACCCCTCGATTAGATTCCAGTCTGTAACTCACTCCCGGGTATCTATTATCCTATATATAAACTCCCCGAACCCCTCGATTAGATTCCAGTCTGTAACTCACTCCCGGGTATCTATTATTCTATATATAAACCCCCTGAACCCCTCGATTAGATTGCAGTCTGTAACTCAATCCTTGGTATCTATTATTCTATATATAAACCCCTCAAACCCCTTGATTAGATTCCAGCACTTCCACATCACAAGTTGAGGAAGGGGTCTCCCCCCATTTTAAAGATGGAGAAAGGATCTCCCTCCAATTTAAAGATGGAGATGGGATATGTCACAGGATATTGTTCTTTACACTCAATAATGTTAACAAATTTCTGAACATTTTCAGTTTCCCCCTACACTTTCTCCTTCTCTCACCGTCATTTTCATTCTCTCCCTCTCCCACCCCATCTCTCTGCCACTCTACCACATTTCTCTGTTTCTCTCTCTCACCCCATCACTTTACCCTACACTCGCTCCCCTCTCTTCACCTCTCTCTCTCTCACCTCATCCCTTTTCCTTTCATTTTATCTCTTCTCTCTATCTCACTCGCTCGCCCCAGCTCTCTTTCTCTCTCACCCTGTCTCTCCGTCGTTCTGTCTCTCTATCTCTCATTCCGGCTATCTCTCCCTCTCTCTCACTCCTTTCCTCCGTTGCTCTGCTCCTCTCTCTGTCGCCCCCATCTCTCTCCCTCTCGACTTGTCTCTCTTTCTATCTCTGTACCTCTTTCATCCCATCTATCTCGCCCTCTCTCTCTCTCTCTCTCTCCCTCTCCCAGCTTCTTTTGAGCCAAAATTGGATATAAAGCTGAATGGAAAATTTTTTCAGGCTCCCGAGAATAGGCAGACGAGTCAGACCAGCGAAATGTGGATACAGAATTGGCTGATGGATAGGAAACAGAGAGTTCACGGATATTTTTCCGGCTGGATGTAGAATTGTAGTGGAGTTCCCCAGGGGTCATTATTGGAACCCTGGATTTCCCTGCTGTATATAAATGATTGAGATATTGGTGTGCAGGGGACCATTTCAGAGTTTGTGGATGGCACAAAACTTGGGAGAATGATAAACAGAGAGGGGGACAGTGTAGAGCATCAAAAGGACATTTACAAGTTGTTAGAGTGGGCAGATAGGTGGCCAATGATGTTCCTGGGCCTGTTTGATGGGACAGAGCAGAGGGAATGTTACTCTCTATCGAACCCCATACTGTATTTGGTTTGGGTGTGTTTGTTGAACAGTGTGGATGAAGCTTTACACTGGAATTTAGGTGAGGTTGTGATTTGATGAAATATTTCATTGTATTTCATTGAGGTGTGTGACAAAGAGGAGATTAAAAATCTGAAATCTGAAGCTGTTTAAAAGCTTGTTATAATTGCTAAATAAGACTGGTGCGGAGACAATGCGATGAAGTGGAATCTGTTCAATCAGATTCACAGGGGCCATTACTGTTCAGTTTACTGAGATTCTGACTTTAGTTTTACCTGTGTGATTTTCTGTGTCTTTCTCCCTCCAGCTTTTCTCTCTCCCTCTCTCTCTCTCTCCAGCTCTCTTTGTGCCCATTTTAAACTTTAATCAACAAAAACTGACCAGAAAAAGCAATGTGATTTGTCATTATTTGAAATGGGGAGACAGGAACATTTCATCTCTCATTTCAATGCAGAGCACATGAGACAGGGGGAAGGAAAATAGAAAGATGGAGAGAGAGAACGAGCGAGAAAGAGGGATGCAGAAAGAGAGGACAGGGACAAGGGCCTAGATAGGAGCATCCATCTTTACCCTGAATGTGAGAGACAGGAGCAGAGAGAGAAAAGGGAGGGAGTGATTGAAACAGGGAGAGAGAGGGAGGCTGACGGGAGTGGAGGTGTAAAAACAGGAGAGGGTGTGGGAAAGAGAGACAGGGTCTGATGGTCTCCAGTGTGTAGTCACAAGCCACCTCCACTCACATCCTCTGAGATAGAATGAGATTTTAAAATAAATCCTGGGATGGTAATATTAAAAAGTGTCCCAAAGGAATGAGCAGCCCCTTCCCAAACTGAAAGAGGGAGTTTAGCACCTTCTGGAGTCTGATGGCGGGGGGGACAGGGGGAACCATTTTAATTCAATTTATGCAGTTAAATGTCCTTGCTTTTGTCCTTTCAACAAAATTTATCTCTTTTTCTCCTGAGAAATTTATATTCTGAAAACTGGAATGTGAGGATCCATAGAGGGAAAGTCTGGGACAAGGACAAGGAGCTTCTTCCAGAGGGTGATCGTCTGAGGCCTGGTCCACAGGCTTCACCCACATGTCTGTTTATTACCCCAATCGAGGTTTAATTTTCATCTCTGAGAGACAGAGAGAGAGAGAGGGGGACAGAGATGTGAGTGAGATAGGAAGAGAGATACAGAGAGAAACACAGGGGATGGGAAAGGTCTCTCAATCTGTTTTAGCCTCTGGTTTATAACTGGGATAATTTTGTATTTGGATGTTGCTCAGGAATTGTGTAACTGTGAAGGGGAGGGGTTGGGTGTGGGGGTGGAATCCTGGGCTCTTGCTGTGCTATTTTGTTTAGAAATGTTCTTGCTTTGTGTCTTAGTCAATTCTTTTCTCTCTCTCTTTTCCCCAGGAATTTGGAGTTTGAAGACTGCAATGTGACTATGAATCCATGGGCAGGAGCTTTTCCCCAGCTTGGATGGATGGTCTCAGGCCTGTTCCACACCCCCCACCCACCCACGTGAGTTGTGTCTCTTTATGACTCCGAGGTTTAATTTTAATCTCGGAGGGACCCTGGTTTTTGGTTTATCGATGAAGCGGTTTCTGTTAGATGATGGGGTACTGGATTTTGAAACCCTGGGGTTAAAATATCCCGGCCTTGCGATTAGTCACAAACACATTAACCCTTTGGTGTGTGACAAAGAGGAGATTAAAAATCTGAAACCTGAGGCTGTTTAGAAGCTTGTTATGATTCCAAAATAAGACAGGGAGTTTAGCACCTTCTGGAGACTGATGGGTGGACGGGGGGAACCATTTTAATTCAGTTTACGCAGCTTCTGTGTGTGGATTTCTCTCTCTCTCTCTCTCCATCCTCCTGATCTTGCTGTGCCCACAGGGGCCTGTGGCCTTTCCCCACATGAGAGAGAGAGAAAGGAGAGGTCAGGGGAAAGAGGGGGAGAGATAACAAAACAGAGCGGAGTTGGTGTGGGTAGGTGAGAAGACACAGGGTCCGGGGGGAGAGAGAGAGAGGGCTCCTCGTGTGCAGTCACTGCCCAGCTCCCAGTCAGGGCCTTCCAGAAAGTGGGATTTGACCCCAACTGAAATCCCGAGGCAGTGATTTGAAAATGTCTCCTGAGAGAATCCAGCTGCTCCCCAGTTTGAGTTTCAGCCCTTTCAGGGGGTTGTGGTGGTGGGGAGGGAGGGAACTGACGGGATGGCCCCCAGACTGGGGAATTCCCACGGGGAAGGCGGGGAGAGAGAGTCTTTCACAGCAGGTGTGGAGATAGGGAAAGTCATGGGATCCTGCTGTGTAAAAAATAAAACACAGGCCACCAGCCTTTCCTGAACTGCATCAGTGACCACTCTTGATAGAAATGGGTTCATGGAGGGTGAAGCAGTCGGACATAGAGAGAGAGAGGGAGAGGGAGAGAGAGAGAGAGAGGGAGAGGGAGAGGTCCTGAAATGAGAACCCGGAGCCAGTGCGAAGGCTTCTTCTCACCCCCAGAGTCATGTCGGTGTGTGTTAGACAGGCCGGGCCACGGGCTTTCCTGGGTTAAATGGAAGGGGCAGCAGCCATTTCAATTGAGTTTAATGTAGATCTGAGGGTGCGGGCTGGTGGTGAGGGTGGGGAGAGAGCAGCCCCCAGTCTCTGTCTCTCCAGCTTGTTCCCTCTCTCCCTCTCTCTCTCCAGCCAATTCTGTCCATAATTCATCTTTCAATAAAATGTATAAGAAAAGCAATGTGATTTGTCGTTACTTTAATTGGGGGTGGGGGAGGGTGTTGGGGGGGGAGAGAGAGAGGGGGTGAGGCCCATTCCCCACTCAATGTCCCGCTATCCTCAGTCAATACATTTTTAACTGGTCATGAGCAGGTGGGGAGTGGGATCTTGCTGTGTACACATGGTCTCCACCCCCCCGCCCTGTTCCTTGCCCCCCACAAGAGTGACCACACTTTCAAAATAAAAGATTGAGGGAAAGGAGGAGGATGCGGAGGGAGGGATGATGGAGGCAGAGAGAGAGGAGGGTGCGGAGGGAGGGGGATAGACTGAGGCCTCGTCCACATTCTTCACCCACGTGAGTTGTGTCTGTTTATTACCCCAATCGAGGTTTAATTTCCATCTCTGAGACACAGAGAGTGAGAGAGTGAATGAGTGAGTGGACAGAGATATGAGTGAGATAGGAGGAGAGATACAGGGAGAAACACAGGGGATGGGAAAGGTCTCTCAATCTGTCTTAGCCTCTGGTTTATAACTGGGATATTTTGGTATTTGGATGTTGCTAAGAAGTTGTGTAACTGTGAAAGTGCGGGTGGGGGTGGGGGCGGAATCCTGGGCTCTTGCTGTGCTATTTTGTTTTGAAATGTTCTTGCTTTGTGTTTTAATCAATTCTTTTCCCTCTCTCTTTTCCCCAGGAATTTGGAGTTTGAAGACTGCAATGTGATTATGAATCCATGAGCAGGAGCTTTTCCCCAGCTTGGATGGATGGTCTCAGGCCTGTTCCACACCCCCCTCCCACCCACGTGAGTTGTGTCTCTTTATGACCCCGAGGTTTAATTTTAATCTCGGAGGGACCCTGGTTTTTGGTTCATCGATGAAGCGGTTTCTGTTAGATGATGGGGGGCTGGATTTTGAAACCCTGGTGTTAAAATATCCCGGCCTTGCGATTAGTCACAAACACATTAACCCTTTGGTGTGTGACAAAGAGGAGATTAAAAATCTGAAACCTGAGGCTGTTTAGAAGCTTGTTATAAATCCAAAATAAGACAGGGAGTTTAGCACCTTCTGGAGACTGATGGGTGTACAGGGGGAACCATTTTAATTCAGTTTACGCAGCTTCTGTGTGTGGATCTCTCTCACTCTTCCTCTCTCTCTCCAGCCAATTCTGTCCATAATTCATCTTTCAGTAAAATGTATAAGGAAACCAATGTGATTTGTCGTTACTTTAATTGGGGTTGGGGGAGGTTGTTGGGGGAAGGGGAGAGAGAGAGGGTGAGGCCCATTCCCCACTCACTGTCCCGCTATCCTCAGCCAATACATTTTTAACTGGTCATGAGCAGGTGGGGAGTGGGATCTTGCTGTGTACACATGGTCTACACCACTCCCCCCCCCCGGCCCTGTTCCTTGCCCCCCACAACAGTGACCACACTTTCAAAATAAAGGGGGCAGAGAAAGAGGAGAGAGCAGAGGGAGGGGTGATGGAGGCAGAGAGAGAGGAGCTTGCGGAGGGAGGGTTGATGGGGGCAGAGAGAGAGGTGGGTGTGGAGAGTGGGGTGATGGGGGCAGAGAGAGAGGTGGGTGCGGAGGGAGGGGTGATGGGGGCAGAGAGAGAGGAGGTTGCGGAGGGAGGGTTGATGGGGGCAGAGAGAGTGGTGGGTGCGCAGGGAGGGGTGATGTGGGCAGAGAGAGAGGTGGGTGCGGTGGGTGGGGTGATGGGGGCAGAGTGAGAGGTGGGTGCGGAGGGAGGGGTTGATGGGGGCAGAGAGAGGAGAGTGCGGAGGGAGGGGTTGATGGGGGCAGAGAGAGAGGTGGGTGCAGAGGGAGGAGTGATGGGGGCAGAGAGAGGGAAAGTGGAACAGAATGAGGGAGACTTCGACAGAGAGGGGGTGGGGGTGTTGGGGGCTCGGGGGCAGGGGAAGGATACACAGGGTCTGGGGGTGTCCCCCTCCATTGTGTGACTGCTCGTGGGATCCTGCTGGGCAGAATTGCTTTACTTGCAACTCTAATAACTATTTGATTGACTGGGGGATGTTATTGTGGAACTATAAATGTAAAAGATGGCCAGTGTGGTGTGGATTTTGTCGATGGTGAGACAGGAACTTTCCAGAGTGCCCTTTCTATCCAGCACTCACAGGGGCGTGGAATTAAAAAGGCCGGAACTTGTACCCAGGTCTAATTCACCAAGAGCACAGGGCCCGTGTCTGAGAGCAATTCATGTCACGGTGAAAGGTAAAGGCCCGGCAGCCAATTTAATTCACTTCACCGATCTCTGACTGTCGAATTTTCAGTCTCCTCTCTCCCCCTCGGTCTCTCCAATGGGGGAAGAGAGAGAGAGAGAGAGAAAGGGGGGAGTGAGTGAGGTGAAACAGAGGGGCTCAGATAGCAAAACAAGAGGAGGAGCGGGGTGGTGAATAGACACAGGATCTGGGGGTCTCCAATGTGTAGACTCTGCCCAGCTCCCAGTCACATCTTTTAGAAAAGGCCGAATTGCGAAAATGAATCCAGGGACAGTGAAGCAAGTGACTCACTAACAATGAGAGCATTTTAAACATTCATTCTTTCACTGCAAAGCGCTCAGTCTTTCTGAGGTTCTGAAGGGTCGGGGGTCTTCACTGTCTTAGACCCTCTCCAACTTGCTGCCTCTCTCTCTCTGTGTAAATATTGCCCCATTTAAAAAGTGCTGAGCAGAGCTGACTGCACCCTGTGGGATCTTGCTGTGCACAAATTCCCTGCAGTGTTTCATACTGTGCCACAACCAGTTAATTTATTAAAAATGTGCTGATTGGCCTCATTTCCTGTCCCTCAGAAGCCCTTTACCAAGTCCTAACTGTGAGAGTGTGTAAAAGTTTGTGCTAATTCCTGAATAATGCTGGTGTTTTAGGCAGGGCGATGACTTGGGAGGTGGAACAGTCATTTGAATTCAGTCTCTCTAGGATGTGTCACAGCAGGTATGGAGATAGGGAAAGTCATGGGATCCTGCTGTGTAAAAAAATAAAACAAAGAGGCCGCCAGCCTTTCCTGAACTGCATCAGTGACCACACTTGATAGAAATGGGTTCATGGAGGGTGAAGCAGTCAGACACAGAGAGAGAGGGAGAGGGAGAGGGAGAGGGCCTGAAATGACAACCCGGAGCCTGTGCGAAGGCTTCTTCTCACCCCCAGAGTCATGTCGGTGTGTGTTAGACAGGCCGGGCCACGGGCTTTCCTGGGTTAAATGGAAGGGGCTGCAGCCATTTCAATTGAGTTTAATGTAGATCTGAGGCTGTGGGTTGGTGGTGAGGGTGGGGAGAGAACAGCCCCCAGTCTCTGTCTCTCCAGCTTGTTCCCTCTCTCCCTCTCTCTCTCCAGACAATTCTGTCCATAATTCATCTTTCAATAAAATGTATAAGAAAAGCAATGTAATTTGTCGTTACTTTAATTGGGGTTGGGGGAATGTGTTGGGAGGGGGAGAGAGAGAGGAGGTGAGCCCCATTCCCCACTCACTGTCCCGCTATCCTCAGCCAATACATTTTTAACTGGTCATGAGCAGTTGGTGAGTGGGATCTTGCTGTGTACACATGGTCTCCACCACCCCCCCGTCCTGTTCCTTGCCCCCACAACAGTGACAACACTTTCAAAATAAAAGATTGAGGGAAAGGAGGAGGGTGCGGAGGGAGGGGTGATGGGGGCAGAGATACAGGAGGGTGCGGAGGGAGGGGGATAGACTGAGGCCTGGTCCACAGGCTTCACCCATGTGAGTTGTATCTGTTCCTTACCCCAATCGAGGTTTAATTTCCATCTCTGAGACACAGAGTGAGAGAGTGAATGAGTGAGGGGGACAGTGATGTGAGTGAGATAGGAAGAGAGATACAGAGAGAAACACAGGGGCTGGGAAATGTCTCTGAATTTGTTTTAGCCTCTGGTTTATAACTGGGATATTTTGGTATTTGGATGTTGCTAAGAGGTTGTGTAACTGTGAAAGAGGGGGTGGGTGTGGGGGTGGAATCCTGGGCTCTTGCTGTGCTATTTTGTTTAGAAATGTTCTTGCTTTGTGTATTTAGTCAATTCTTTTCCCTCTCTCTTTTCCCCAGGAATTTGGAGTTTGAAGACTGCAATGTGACTATGAATCCATGAGCAGGAGCTTTTCCCCAGCTTGGTTGGATGGACTCAGGCCTGTTCCACACCCCCCCACCCACCCACGTGAGTTGTGTTTCTTTATGACCCCGAGGTTTAATTTTAATCTCGGAGGGACCCTGGTTTTTGGTGCATCGATGAAGCGGTTTCTGTTAGATGATGGGGTGCTGGATTTTCAAACCCTGGTGTTAAAATATCCCGGCCTTGCGATTAGTCACAAACACATTAACCCTTTGGTGTGTGACAAAGAGGAGATTAAAAATCTTAAACCTGAGGCTGTTTAGAAGCTTGTTATAATTCCAAAATAAGACAGGGAGTTTAGCACCTTCTGGAGACTGATGGGTGGACAGGGGGAACCATTTTAATTCAGTTTACGCAGCTTCTGTGTGTGGATTTCTCTCTCTCTCTCTCCATCCTCCTGATCTTGCTGTGCCCACAGGGGCCTGTGGCCTTTCCCCACATGAGAGAGAGAGAAAGGAGAGGTCAGGGGAAAGAGGGGGAGAGATAACAAAACAGAGAGGAGTTGGTGTGGGTAGGTGAGAAGACACAGGGTCCGGGGGGAGAGAGAGAGGGCTCCTCGTGTGCAGTCACTGCCCAGCTCCCAGTCAGGGCCTTCCAGAAAGTGGGATTTGACCCCAACTGAAATCCCGAGGCAGTGATTTGAAAATGTCTCCTGAGAGAATCCAGCTGCTCCCCAGTTTGAGTTTCAGCCCTTTCAGGGGGTTGTGGTGCTGGGGAGGGAGGGAACTGAGGGGATGGCCCCCAGACTGGGGAATTCCCACGGGGAAATCGGGGAGAGAGAGGCTTTCACAGCAGGTGTGGAGATAGGGAAAGTCATGGGATCCTGCTGTGTAAAAAATAAAACACAGGCCACCAGCCTTTCCTGAACTGCATCAGTGACCACACTTGATAGAAATGGGTTCATGGAGGGTGAAGCACTCGGAGAGAGAGAGAGAGGGAGAGGGAGAGGGAAAGGGCCTGAAATGAGAACCCGGAGCCTGTGCAAAGGCTTCTTCTCACCCCCAGAGTCATGTCGGTGTGTGTTAGACAGGCCGGGCCACGGGCTTTCCTGGGTTAAATGGAAGGGGCAGCAGCCATTTCCAATGAGTTTAATGTAGATCTGAGGGTGCGGGCTGGTGGTGAGGGTGTGGAGATAGCAGCCCCCAGTCTCTGTCTCTCCAGCTTGTTCCCTCTCGCCCTCTCTCTCTCCAGCCAATTCTGCCCATAATTCATCTTTCCATAAAATGTATAAAAACACCAATGTGATTTGTCGTTACTTTAATTGGGGTTGGGGGAGGGTGTTGGGGGGGGAGAGAGAGAGGGGGTGAGGCCCATTCCCCATTCACTGTCCGGCTATCCTCAGTCAATACATTTTTAACTGGTCATGAGCAGGTGGGGAGTGGGATCTTGCTGTGTACACATGGTCTCCAACCCCCCCTGCGCTGTTCCTTGCCCCCCCACAAGAGTGACCACACTTTCAAAAGAAAAGATTGAGGGAAAGGAGGAGGCTGCGGAGGGAGGGATGATGGAGGCAGAGATAGAGCAGGGTGCGGAGGGAGGGGGATAGACTGAGGCCTGGTCCACAGGCTTCACCCACGTGAGTTGTGTCTGTTTATTACCCCTGTACCTGTCCTGGGAGTGTTTGATGGGGACAGTATCGAGGGAGCTTTTCTCTGTATCTAACCCCGTGCTGTACCTGTCCTGGGAGTGTTTGATGGGCACAGTATAGGGGGAGCATTTCTATGTATTTAACCCCGGACTGTACCTGTCCTGGGAGTGTTTGATGGGGACAGTATCGATGGAGCTTTTCTCTGTATCTAACCCCGTGCTGTACCTGTCCTGGGAGTGATTGATGGGCACAGTATAGGGGGAGCTTTACTCTGTATCTAACCCCGTGCTGTACCTGTCCTGGGAGTGTTTGATGGGTACAGTGTAGAGGAAGCTTTACTGTGTATCTAACTCTGTGCTGTTCCTGTCCTGGGAGTGTTTGATGTGGACAGTATAGAGGGAGCTTTACTCTGTATCTAACCCTGTCCTGTTCCTGTCCTGGGAGTGTTTGATGGGGACAGTATAGAGGGAGCTTTACTCTGTATCTTACCTCGTGCTTTACCTGTCCTGGGAGTGATTGATGGGGACAGTATAGAGGGAGCTTTACTCTGTATCTAACTCTGTGCTGTACCTGTCCAGGGAACGTTTAAGGGGGACATTATAGAGGGAGCTTTACTCTGTATCTTACCCCGTGCTTTACCTGTCCTGGGAGTGATTGATGGGGACAGTGTAGTGGAAGCTTTACTCTGTATCTAACTCTGTGCTGTACCTGTCCTGGGAGTGTTTGATGGGGCCAGTATAGAGGGAGCTTTACTCTGTATCTAACCCCGTGCTGTACTTGCCCTGGGAGTGTTTGATGAGGACAGTGCAGAGGGAGCTTTATTCTGTATCTAACCACGTGCTGTACCTGTCCTGGGAGTGTTTGATGGGCACAGTGCAGAGGGAGCTTTATTCTGTATCTAACCACGTGCTGTACCTGCCCTGGGAGTGTTTGATGGGGACGGTGTAGAGGGACCTTTAATCTGTATCTAACCCTGTGCTGTACCTTTCCTGGGAGTGTTTGATGGGGACAGTATCGTGGGAGATTTACTCTGTATCTAACCCCGTGCTGTACCTGTTCTGGGAGTGTTTGATGGGGACAGTATTGAGGGAGATTTACTATGCATATAACCCTGTCCTGTACCAGCCCTGGGAGTTTTTGATGGGGACAGGTTAGAGGGAGCTTTACTCTGTATCTAACCCCATGCTGTACCAGTCCTGGGAGTGTATGATGGGGACAGTATTGTGGGAGCTTTACTCTGTATCTAACCCTTTGCTGTACCACTCCTGGGAGTGTTTGATCGATACAGTGTAGAGGGAGCTTTACTCTTTATCTAACCCAGTGCTTCACCTGCCCTGGGAGTGTTTGATGGGGAAAGTGTAGAGGTAGCTTAACTCTGTATCTAACCCTGTCCTGTTCCTGTCCTGGGAGTGTTGATGGGGACAGTGTAGTGGGAGCTTTACTCTGTATCTAACCCTGTGCTGTACCAGTCCTGGGAGTGTTTGATGGGGAGAGTATAGAGGGAGCTTTACTCTGTATCTAACCCTGTGCTATACCAGTCCTGGGAGTGTTTGATGAAGACAGTGTAGAGGGATCTTTACTCTATATCTAACCCCATGCTGTACCTGTCCTGGGAGTGTTTGATGGGGACAGTTTAGAGGGAGTTTTACTCTGTATCTAACCCTGTCCTGTTCCTGTCCTGGGAGTGTTTGATGGGGACAGTATAGAGGGAGGTTTACTCTGTATCTAAACCTGTCCTGTTTCTGTCCTTGGAGTGTTTGTTGGGGACAGTGGAGAGGGAGTTTTACTCTGTATCCAACCCTGTGCTGTACCTGTCCTGGGAGTGTTTGATGGGGGCGTTGTAGAGGGAGATTTAATCTTTATCTAACTCCGTGCTGTATCCTTCCTAGGAGTGTTTGATGGCGTCAGTGTAGAGGATGCTTTACGATGTATCTAACCCCGTGCTGTACCTGTCCTGGGAGTGTTTGATGGGGACGGTGTAGAGGTAACTTTACTCTGTATCTAACCCCATGCTGTACCTGTCCTGGGAGTGTTTGATGGGGACAGTTTAGAGGGAGTTTTCCTCTGTATATAACCCCGTGCTGTACCTGTCCAGGTAGTGTTTGATGGGGACAGCGTAGAGGAAGCTTAACTCTGTATCTAACCCCGTGCTGTCCCTGCCCTGGGAGTGTTTGATGGGGACGGTGATGAGGGTGATTTACTCTGTATCTAACCCTGTCCTGTACCTGCCCTGTGAGTGCTTGATGGGGACAGTGTAGAGGGAGCTTTACTCTGTATCTAACCCTGTGCTGTACCAGTCCTCGGAGTGTCTGATGGGGACATGTTAGAGGGAGATTTACTCTGTATCTAACCCCGTGCTGTACCTGCCCTGGGAGTGTATGATGGAGCCAGTGTAGTGGGAGCTTTACGCTGTATCTAACTCAGTGCTTTAACTGCCCTGGGAGTGTTTGATGGGGAAAGTGTAGAGGTTGCTTTACTCTGTATCTAACCCTGTCCAGTTCCTGTCCTGGGAGTGTTTGATGGGAACAGTGTAGAGGGAGCTTTACTCTGTATCTAACCCTGTCCTGTTCCTGTCATGGGAGTGTTTGATGGGGACAGTGTAGAGGGAGCTTTACTCTGTATCTAACCCCTTGCTTTACCTGTCCTGGGAGTGTTTGATGGGGACAGTGTAGAGGGAGCTTTACTCTGTATCTAACCCAGTGCTTTACCTGCCCTGGGAGTGTTTGATGGGGAAAGTGTAGAGGTTACCCACTCCCGGGTATCAGATATTCTATATATAAACCCAGCAAACCCCTAGATTAGATTCCAGTCTGTAACTCACTCTCGCCTATCAGTGATTCTATTTATAAATCCCCGAAACTTTCGATTAGATTCCAGTCTGTAACTCACGCTCGGGTATCTGTGATTCTATTTATAAATCCCCGAAACTCTTGATCAGATTCCAGTCTATAACTCACTCTCAGGTATCTGATTTTCTTTATTTAAACCATCCCAAAAATCCTCCATTAGATTCGAATCTGTTACTCATTCCCGGGTATCTATCAGCCTATATATATATATACCCACCAAACCCATCAATTCAATCCCAGTCTGTAACTCCATCACGGGTATCTGTTATTCTATATATAATCCACCTCGAACCCCTCTTTTAGATTCCAGCCTGTAACTCACTCCGGGTATCTGTTATTATATATATAAACCACCCCGAACCCCTCGTTTAGATTCCAGCCTGTAACTCACTCCCAGGTATCTGTTATTATATATATAAAACACCCCGACCCCTTCGATTAGATTGCAGTCTGTAACTCTCTCCCGGGTATCTGTTGTTTTATAAATAAACCCCCTGAAGTCCTCGATTAGATTCTAGTTTGTAACTCACTCCCGGGTATCTGTTATTCAAGATATAAACCACCCCAAACCCCTCGATTAGATTCCAGTCTGTAACTCTCTCCCGGGTATCTGTTATTCTATATATAATCCATCCCGAACCCCTCGATTAGATTCCAGTCTGTAACTCACTCCCGGGTATCTGTTATTCTATATATAATCCACCCCGAAACCCTCGATTAGATTCCAGTCTGTAACTCACTCCCGGGTATCTGTTATTCTATATATAAACCACCCCGAACCCCTCGATTAGATTCCAGTCTGTAACTCACTCCCGGGTATCTTTTATTCTATATATAAACCACCCCGAACCCCTCGATTAGATTCCAGTCTGTAACTCACTCCCGGGGATCTTTTATTCTATATATAAACCACCCCGAACCCCTCGATTAGATTCCAGTCTGTAACTCACTCCCGGGGATCTTTTATTCTATATATAAACCACCCCGAACCCCTCGATTAGATTCCAGTCTGTAACTCACTCCCGGGTATCTGTTATTCTATATGTAAACCACCCCGAACCCCTCGATTAGATTCCAGTCTGTAACTCACTCCTGGGTATCACTTATTCTATATATAAACCCCACAAACCCCTCGATTAGATTCCAGTCTGTAACTCACTCCTGGGTATCTCTTATTCTATATATAAACCCCACAAACCCCTAGATTAGATTCCAGCACTTCCTCATCACAAGTTGAGGAAGGGGTCTCCCCCCATCTTAAAGTTGGTTAAAGGCTCTCCCTCCAATTTTAAGGTGGAGAAGGGATATCTCACAGGATATTGTTCTTTACACTCAATAATGTTAACACATTTTTGAACATTTCCAGTTGCCCCCTACACTTTCTCTTTCTGTCATCCTGTCTCGTTCCTTCTCTCCCTCTCCCAACCCATCTCTCTGCCACTCTATACATTTCTCTGCTTCTCTAACTCACCCCATATCTTTACCCTAACTCGCTCCCCTCTCTTCATCTCTCTCTCTCAAGTCATCACTTTTTTATCGCTTGATCTCCTCTCTCTATCTCACTCACTTACCCAGCTCTCTTTCCCTCTCTCCCTGCATCTCTTCCTCTGAGAATCATGTCTACAAACACCAGGCAGCCATTTTAGGTTTGTTCACAGTGGCCATTTTATGTCCCCACAGCACTGGGACACTTAAGACAGAGTTGACTCATGTAACATTAGTATTTTAAATGTGACAGAGACACAGGTATGGAGACATAAATTCCACGTGTATTCCCTGGAATATTGAAGGATCCGGGCCTTCAGTCCCACACTTTGCTGTCGTGAATTTGAATTCTGAATTTTCTAAAACTGAATCTGGAAGTAAAAACCCCCGGGATGGAATGATTGACATTCTTTCTGCTGCTGCAAAGCCCGTGTCTGTGTCTGTTTCTCAGTATTTATTAACAATTTAAGATAATAGTTTAGAATGCCACAAGTTTGCCTTAATGTCTGGAAAGAGGGTTGAAACAGAGGGGCTGAGGTAGCAAAACAAGAGGAGGGGGTGTGAATAGACACAGGATCTGGGGGTCTCCAATGTGTAGACTCTGCCCAGCTCCCAGTCACATCTTTTAGAAAAGGCCGAATTGCGAAAATGAATCCAGGGACAGTGAAGTAAGTGACTCACTAACAATGAGAGCATTTTAAACATTCATTCTTTCACTGCAAAGCGCTCAGTCTTTCTGAGGTTCTGAAATGGTCGGGGGTCTTCACTGTCTTAGCGCCTCTCCAACTTGCTGCCTCTCTCTGTGTAAATATTGCGCCATTTAAAAAGTGCTGAACAGAGCTGGCTGCACCTTGTGGGATGTTGCTGTGCACAAATTCCCTGCAGTGTTTCATACTGTGCCACAACCAGTTAATTTATTAAAAATGTGCTGATTGGACTCATTTCCTGTCCCTCAGAAGCCCTTTACCAAGTCCTAACTGTGAGAGTGTGTAAAAGTTTGTGCTAATTCCTGAATAATGCTGGTGTTTTAGGCAGGGCGATGAATTTGGAGGTGGAACATCTTTTGAATTCAGTCTCTCTAGGATGTGTCCCTACGTTACAACAGAGAGAGGGGGGGGAGATTGAGGGAAACAGGAAAAGACAGTGACACAGAGGCAGGGGGTTGGGGGTGAGGAAGAGACACAGGGTCTGGGGGGGGTTAGGGGAGGGTCTCCAGTGTGGAGTCAGTGCCCAGCTCCCAGTCTCTGCAGAAAAGCCTCAGTCACACCCTCCCGGCGACGCCTGGTTTGTAAAAATCGATGCTGGGACGGAGATTTCAAAAAGTCTCCCCCAGGAAGCAGCAGCTTGTTCCCGGTTTGAAGGGAAGGAGTTTAGGCCTTTCTGGGGATGTGTCCGGACTCAGAGCACACATGGTGCCCGGGGAGGGGGGGAGAGGGGGAAGAGGGAGGGTTACAGCAGGCATGAGGCTGGGGGAGGGAAATGTGTCTCCCTGTTCCCATCCGGATAGCATTACATTGCTGCCTGTGGGATCCCCCTGTGCAGAAACGGCCTGCAGCTTTTCCTGAACTGCAACAGGGAACACACGACGTTTCTGGGGGAGGGGGTGGCATTTCCCTGTCTCTGTCACTCCAGCTTTCCCTCTCCCTCTCTCTTTCCAGACAGGACCCCTTGCTGATCCTGTCCATTGAATGTTAATAACAACACAGTACCATTTGCAGCTCCTGTCCACTGAGGGTTAATCCCAGGACAGACATGGTCTCAACAAGGGCCTGTCTTTATTTTTGGCTTAATAATAAATTTATATTTCTTTCCCCTGTTGGTTGTGTTACCCCAGTTCCAAACCCTGATCTCACACAAACCCCCAAAACACTGGCAGTAATCGCAGTCCCCAACCCACTCTCCCTCTCACCCCAACCCACTCTCCCTCTCACCCCAACCCACTCTCCCTCTCACCCCAACCCACTCTCCCTCTCACCCCAACCCACTCTCCCTCTCACCCCAACCCACTCTCCCTCTCACCCCAACCCACTCTCCCTCTCACCCCAACCCACTCTCCCTCTCACCCCAACCCACTCTCCCTCTCACCCCAACCCACTCTCCCTCTCACCCCAAACCACTCTCCCTCTCACCCCAACCCACTCTCCCTCTCACCCCAACCCACTCTCCCTCTCACCCCAACCCACTCTCCCTCTCACCCCAACCCACTCTCCCTCTCACCCCAACCCACTCTCCCTCTCACCCCAACCCACTCTCCCTCTCACCCCAACCCACTCTCCCTCTCACCCCAACCCACTCTCCCTCTCACCCCAACCCACTCTCCCTCTCACCCCAACCCACTCTCCCTCTCACCCCAACCCACTCACCCTCACACCCCAACCCACTCTCCCTCTCACCCCAACCCACTCTCCCTCTCACCCCAACCCACTCTCCCTCTCACCCCAAACCTCTCTCCCTCTCACCCCAAACCACTCTCCCTCTCACCCCAACCCACTCTCCCTCTCACCCCAACCCACTCTCCCTCACACCCCAACCCACTCTCCCTCTCACCCCAACCCACTCTCCCTCTCACCCCAACCCACTCTCCCTCTCACCCCAACATAATCTACCTCTCACCCCAACCCACTCTCCCTCTCACCCCAACCCACTCTCCCTCTCACCCCAACACTCTCTCCATCTCACCCCAACATAATCTACCTCTCACCCCAACACTCTGTCCCTCTCACCCCAATATTCTCTCCCTCTCACCCCAACCCTCATTCCCTCTCACTCCAACCCTCTCTACCTCTCAACACACCCCATTCACCCTCTCACACCAACCATCTCACCATCTCATCCCCACTCTCTCTCCCTCTCATTCCAACACTCTCTCCCTCTCACCCCAACACTGTCTCCCTCTCACCCCAACACTGTCTCACTCTCACCCCAACACTGTCTCACTCTCACCCCAATACTGTCTCCCTCTCACCCCAACACTGTCTCCCTCTCACCCCAACACTGTCTCCCTCTCACCCCAACACTGTCTCCCTCTCACCCCAACACTGTCTCTCTCTCACCCCAACACTGTCTCCCTCTCACCCCAACACTGTCTCCCTCTCACCCCAACACTGTCTCCCGCTCACCCCAACACTGTCTCCCGCTCACCCCAACACTCTCTCCCTCTCACCCCAACTCTCTCAACCTCACAGCACAACCCTCTCTAACTCTCACCAAAACTCTCTCCCACTCACCCCAAACTTCTCTCCCTCTCGATGCAACCCTCTCTCCCTCTCACCACAACCTGCTCTCCCACTCACCCCAACTCTCTCTCCCTCTCACCCCAACAGTCTCTCCCTCTCACTCCAAACCTCCCACCCTCATACCCCAACTCACTCTCTCTCTCACCCCAACCCTCTCTCCCTCTCACCCCTAACCTCTCTTCCTCCCTTCCCCACTCTCTCACCCCAACTCTCCCTCCCTATCACTCCAAACCTCTCACCCAAAAGCTCTCTCACTCTCATTCGCACTCTCTCACCCTCTCACTCCAACTCTCTCTCACTCTCTCCCTTTCACAAGCAATCGCTCTTTCACAATCCCTCTCACACGCTCGCTCTCACACTCTATCTCTTGCACGCACAATCTCCCACGCACACACACCATCTCTCTCTCACACACACAATCTCTGTCTCTCACATGCACTCTCTCTCTGATCATCATCTTGGCCCACACCCTCTCTGCCAACCCCACGCTTTCTCTTCCACCCCCCAAACTATCTCTGCACCATCGCACCCACCACCACCCCCCGTGCTCTCTCATTCCAATGCTCTCTCCAGTTATAGATGAGAGAGAGTTGGTGAGGGAGGATGGAGATCCTTTCTTAACCCGTATCTCAGTCTCTATTTCTCTCTGCGAGTGTTTGATGGGAACAGTATGGAGGGAGCTTAATTCTATATTTAACCCTGTGCTGTACCTGTCCTGGGAGTGTTAGTTGGGGACAGTATAGAGGGAGCTTTACTCTGTATCTAACCCCGTGCTGTACCTGTCCTGGGAGCGTTTGATGGGGACAGTGTAGAGGGAGCTTTACTCTGTTTCTAACCCCATGCTGTACCTGTCCTGGGAGTGTTTGATGGGCACAGTATAGAGGGAGCTTTACTCTGTATCTAACCCCGTGCTGTACCTGTCCTGGGAGTGTTTGATGGGCACAGTATAGAGGGAGCTTTACTCTGTATCTAACCCTGTACTGTATCTGTCCTGGAAGTGTTTGATGGGGACAGTGTAGAGGGAGCTTTACTCTGTTTCTAACCATTGCTGTACCTGTCCTGGGAGTGTTTAATGGGGACAGTGTCGAGGGAGCTTTACTCTGTATCTAACGCTGTGCTGTATCTGTCCTGGAAGTGTTTGATGGGGACAGTGTAGAGGGAGATTTACTCTGTATCTAACCCTTGCTGTACCTGTCCTGGGAGTGTTTGATGGGGACAGTGTAGAGGGAGCTTTACTCTGTATCTAACGCTGTGCTGTACCTGCCCTGGGAGTGTTTGATGGGGACGGTGTAGAGGGAGCTTTACTCTGTATCTAACCCCGTGCTGAACCAGTCCTGGGAGTGTTTGATGGGGACAGGTTAGAGGGAAATTTACTCTGTATCTAACCCCGTGCTGTACCTGTCCTGGGAGTGTTTGATGGGGACAGTATCGAGTGACCTTTACTCTGTATCTAACCCCGTGCTGTACCTGTCCTGGGAGTGTTTGATGGGGACAGTATCGAGTTTTCTTTACTCTGTTTCTAACCCCGTGCTGTACCTGTCCTGGGAGTGTTTGATTGGGACAATATCGAGGGAGCTTTACTCTGTATCTAACCCCGTGCTGCACCTGTCCTGGGAGTGTTTGATGGTTACAGTATCAAGGGAGCTTTACTCGGTATCTAACCCCGTGCTGTACTTGACCTGGGAGTGTTTGATGGGGACAGTGTAGAGGGAGCTTTATTCTGTATCTAACCCCGTGCTATACCTGCCCTTGGAGTGCATGATGGGCACAGTGTTGAGGGAGCTTTACTCTGTATCTAACCCCGTGCTGTACCTGTCCTGGGAGTGTTTGATGGGGACAGTATCGAGTGACCTTTTCTCTGTTTCTAACCCCATGCTGTACCTGTCCTGGGAGTGTTTGATGGGCACAGTATAGAGGGAGCTTTACTCTGTATCTAACCCTGTACTGTATCTGTCCTGGAAGTGTTTGATGGGGACAGTGTAGAGGGAGCTTTACTCTGTATCTAACCCTTGCTGTACCTGTCCTGGGAGTGTTTGATGGGGACAGTGTAGAGGGAGCTTTACTCTGTATCTAACGCTGTGCTGTACCTGCCCTGGGAGTGTTTGATGGGGACGGTGTAGAGGGAGCTTTACTCTGTATCTAACCCCGTGCTGAACCAGTCCTGGGAGTGTTTGATGGGGACAGGTTAGAGGGAAATTTACTCTGTATCTAACCCCGTGCTGTACCTGTCCTGGGAGTGTTTGATGGGGACAGTATCGAGTGACCTTTACTCTGTATCTAACCCCGTGCTGTACCTGTCCTGGGAGTGTTTGATGGGGACAGTATCGAGTTTTCTTTACTCTGTTTCTAACCCCGTGCTGTACCTGTCCTGGGAGTGTTTGATTGGGACAATATCGAGGGAGCTTTACTCTGTATCTAACCCCGTGCTGTACTTGACCTGGGAGTGTTTGATGGGGACAGTGTAGAGGGAGCTAAATTCTGTATCTAACCCCGTGCTATACCTGCCCTTGGAGTGCATGATGGGCACAGTGTAGAGGGAGCTTTACTCTGTATCTAACCCCGTGCTGTACCTGTCCTGGGAGTGTTTGATGGGGACAGTGTAGAGGAAGCTTTACTCTGTATCTAACCCCGTGCTGTACCTGCCCTGGGAGTGTTTGATGGCCACAGAGTAGCGGGAGCTTTACTCTGTATCTAACGCCGTGCTGTACCTGTCCTGGGAGTGTTTGATGGGGACAGTATCGAGGGAGCTTTACTCTGTATCTAGTCCCTGCTGCATCATCTCTGGGAATGTTTGTTGGCAACATTCTCGCCCAAAACAATAACAATCCACAAATCAGGCCTAATAAATTGAACATCAGTTTCCTTGTTTGATTCTCCCTGATCTGTTCTGATTCTCTGATAGATTCCTCATGTTTACCCTCCACATGAGCAGTCATCCTAATCCCGTCTACCTGTCCTGCTCCCAACGCGGCATCCGACTACAATAAGGCCAGTGATACAGGAGCGTCTCAGTGAGTGAGACAGGTGAGTCTTGAACCTGACCTGTGTGTATGTGAGTGACCCGGGTTAATCCGACACTCCAGGGACAGTTTAGACAGTTCGAGTGCATCACAGCTTTGTCAGAATGAGACCTGGATTCCAAGGGTTAAATTGCAAAGTGAGATTGCACAAACTCGGGTTGTACTCCCTGAAATTTAATAGCATCAGGGGTGACTTGATCAAATGGTCAAATCCTATTGATGTTACCTGTATGTTGCAAAGTTATTCTGTTAATTTTCATCCCACAGAGTCAAAATTTCTGCGATTCTGTGTCTGAGTCATAACTTCAAATAGTTCAGATTCACTGTTTAAAATAAGCAGTCACTTTTCTGTGGTGGTTTTTGAGATTGAGTATGGATCTCAGAATCTGTCAGTGGAAGGGAGTTTCTACAGAGATAGGAAATGGTATTGATGAATAAAGGTGCAGGATTTTGCTCACTGCATTAGATTGTGTCTGTTGCAGTTTCCCAGGACTTTACATTTTCATGGGAAAGGGATGATTATCCAATGTCAACAATTCAATTTCTTCAGACAAGTGAAAACGCAAGAGAAAGAGGGAATATACCAACACTGGAACAAACAGGCAACTGTATGAGGAAGGTTTCAATTCTCTGCATGTTTTACTGTGAATTCCTGAGCTAAAGATTGAAATAAACAGGAGTTTAAATCTCACACTGGGATGCCGTACAATTTCAGTCCTGTTATCCCAAAATTAAAAATAAAAATCTACAATTAAAAATTTCTTGGAAAGAGCAGAGGTAATTTGACTCTGTATCGAACCCCATACTGTATTTGGGTTGGGGGTGTTTGATGAACAGTGTATCCAAAGCTTTAGTTTGAAACAATCTTCTGCAAACGGCAATTGACGCAAAGTCTCTTGTTAATGTTTCAATCTGAGGCTGATAGATTTTTGTTAGAAGAAGGTGTAAAGAGATATGTAGTTAGATCAGGGATCAGTCAGGATCTCATTGAATGTCGGAAACAGTGTGCGGGGAGAAATGGAATCTTCCTCTTCCAATGTACTATGATAACTATCCTTCCTTCCATCTCTGTCTCTCGGTCTCCCTCTCGATGTGAGTCTCTCTCTTCTCCCCCCCACACTTTTTTTTATCCCCCCCCACACTTTTTTTTAATCTTTTTTTTATCCCCCCCACGCTCTTTTTTTTCCTTATTCCCCCCCACGCTCTTTTTTTTCTTTATTCCCCCCCCCACGCGCTTTTTTTTCTTTATTCCCCCCCACGCTCTTTTTTTTCTTTATTCCCCCCCACGCTCTTTTTTTGCTCTTTTTTCCCCCCCACGCTCTTTTTTTTTCTTTATTCCCCCCCACGCTCTTTTTTGCTCTTTTTTCCCCCCCATGCTCTTTTTTGCTCTTTCCCCCCCACCCCGCGCTCTTTCCTTTCCCCCCTCCCCTGTAATTTCGCACTCTGGCCCTCCACACCCGAAATTTCTGCCACCCCCCTCCTCCTTTTCCACCCCCCGGCTCTAATCATTGCCCTGACACTAAAGATCCTCAAGCCCATACTGACCCTGAAACTAATACATGGTCTGGAATTAATACTGACCCTGCAACTAATACATGGTCTGGAATTAATACTGACCCTGAAACTAATACACGGTCTGGAATTAATACTGACCCTGAAACTAATACATGGTCTGGAATTAATACTGACCCTGAAACTAATACATGGTCTGGAATTAATACTGACCCTGAAACTAATACAGACACTAATACACGGTCTGGAATTAATACCGACCCTGAAACTAATACACGGTCTGGAATTAATACTGACCCTGAAACTAATACATGGTCTGGAATTAATACTGACCCTGAAACTAATACATGGTCTGGAATTAATACTGACCCTGAAACTAATAGATGGTCTGGAATTAATACTGACCCTGAAACTAATACAGGGCCAGAAACCAATGCAGACCCGACACTAATACTGGACCCGGAATTAATAGAGACTATGAAAAAAATGCAGACCCGGAATAAATAATCTAGTTCCGGAATCGAAATCAGGCATTGAAACTAATGGAGCCCCTGAGACTAGGATTCACCATGAAACTCATTTTGGCCCTGATCATTAGACGGCGCCTGAAACTATTACTGAGCCAAAAAATGAATATGGTCCCTGAAATTACAATTACACCAGGGGAAATACATACCTCGAAATTTATTCAATCACTGAAACTAACAGAATCCCTCAAATCCAATATTAAACACTGAAACCCACACGGGCCGTGAAATACATACTCATAGAGGCCATTAAAGTAATACAGACACGACGGGCATGATGCCTCTCCCGCCGATGTCTGATTTGTTGGGTGTGTGCCAACAGAGGCCATCGGAGGCCTGAGGCCTAACAGAAGCCGGGGGCCCCTATGTCTTGGTTAAGTTTGTGCTGAACAGTTTCTGAGGATGATCTTCCTTGGGCGGTAATAAATCAAAAGCAGAAACAAATCCACACAGCACCAACTGAATCCCCTCAAACTGATCAAAACCATCAAACAAAGACAGGCCCCCGATCTAATAGGAGACCCTGAAAATAATGCAGAATTGATACCGTTAAAGGATAATGATCCAGGCCGTGAATCGAATGCAGACCCTGTGAGTGTTTCAGGCCCTGAAACTATCACTGAGTAAGAGTGAGCAGAGATAAGAGCGGCAGGACGAGGTGGAGGGATTGAACTCGATGGGATTAGATTGGGCTCTCTGCAGCACCGTGTCTCAACCTGGATCCCCCTGAGTAAAACCCCCATTCCCCAACCACCCCCCACCCCCCGCCACCGACACTGAACCCAATCGTCGGTGTGAAAATTCCACACGTCCTTTCTCCGGGTATAAGAATGAGTGACAAAGACACGGATACATTTTTATTATTTTTCTCTCCGGTTACAGCTCTTGTCCGAGGATTCCTCGCGGCAAATCGATTCTCTCTCTGCATCGTCCGAGCTGCAGCTGCCAAATCCATTCTCCTTGGGGCGGAGAGGGAGAGAGAGAGAAATGGAAATTGATTAAAATAAAGCACAGAATTTTAAAACACAAGACACAGCAAGATCCCAGGGGCTCTTCTCACTCCCTCACAGCCACATTCTCAATCAAAAGGGGGAGGTGGGCATGTGGGGCCTTTACTCTGAGGCTGGGGCTGTGACTAAACACTGGAGACCATTCCGATTCTAACACTGTCACCTCTCTCCCTCTGTCTCTCTCTCCCCCGCCCTCTATACCTATCTAGCCTCCTCTCTCTATCTCTGCTCATCTTTCCCTCTCTAATCTGTCGCTATCTCTCTTCCTTTTCTTTACCTCAGGATCAATCTTGACTGAAATGCGTCTCTGAAAAGCTTCTGTCTGACTATTTGAAATAATGATGCACTGTGGCCATGTTTTATATTTATCCATGATTTACTGAGAGAAATGAGGGGGGAGGGGGGCGGGAAATGGGAGCAATCCTCAATCAGCCCGTCACTGAACTGAATTCAGGGGGAGGGCAGCCACAGGGTTGCAGTGCAGGACAGGCTGCAGGTTGGACACGCACAGCAAGATCCCACAAGCAAGGTGATGTTAGCCAGGTATCCTTCCCCCACCCCCTATTCCTAGAAAAAGCTAATCTTCCTCTTTAAAACTGGGCCCGGGGTTGGGAACTAATTGATTTACAAAATATATGAAAACTTCAGAGAAATCAGTGATGGGGATTCAACACAGGAAATAGAACGATAAATAAGCAACATAAAAATGACAGGCCTTTACGCAGCCTCACATTTAGAAATTCAATTCCAGGACCTCCGAAAGTCAACACATCAATGTTTACAATTGCAGCGCACAGCAGGATCCCACAAACAGCCCCACGAGGGACATGGACTGGACAAACCTCAGATGCTGTCTGTCTCTCTCCCTCATAACCGTCCCCTCCCACCATTTGTTAACCTCCCCACTCAATAGTTCCCTCAATCTTTCCTCTTTCCCTTCTCTCTCTCTCCCTCCCTCCCTCTCTCTCTCTCTCTCTCTCTGTTTCTCCCATGGCAGAATATAGAGGCAGAGAGAGAGAGAAAACCACAGTCAGGGCCTCAATAAACTCAATTCAAAATGATTAAAATAAAGCAAACATTACTGAAACAAAAAAGACACAGCAAGATCCCAGGGCTCTTCTCACTCACTTACATCCACAATCTCGGAGGGGCGGTGGAGTGGGGGTAGAGGCATCATTTAGTAAACACACCCTCTGTTAGTAAACACAGACAATGGGAACAGATTTGAAATGAGATGACGGTGTAAATGCCTCGTGACCAGCCCTCTCCCTCTGTGTTTAACCTGACAGCTCCAGCTGTTTTACTGCCTGATTGTAACCTCCCCATGATCTCACCCTCTTTCCCTTTAACCCTCCCGTGATCTCATTCCCTGTCCCTTTAACATCCCCGTGATCTCACTCACTTTCCCTTTAACCCTCCCGTGATCTCATTCCCTGTCCCTTTAACATCCCCGTGATCTCACTGTCTGTCCCTTTAACCTCCCCTTGATCTCACTCTCTGTCCCTTTAACCTCCCCTTGATCTCACTCTCTGTCCCTTTAACCTCCCCTTGATCTCACTCTCTGTCCCTTTAACCTCACCGTGATTTCACTCTCTGTCCCGTTAACCTCCCCGTGATCTCACTCACTTTCCCTTTAACCTCCCCGTGATCTCACTCTCTGCCCCTTTAACCTCACCGTGATCTCACTCACTTTCCCTTTAACCTCCCCGTGATCTCACTCACTTTCCCTTTAACCTCTCCGTGATCTCACTCTCTGTCCCTTTAACCTCACCGTGATTTCACTCTCTGTCCCTTTAACCTCACCGTGATTTCACTCTCTGTCCCGTTAACCTCCCCGTGATCTCACTCTCTGTCCCGTTAACCTCCCCGTGATCTCACTCTCTGTCCCTTTAACCTCCCCGTGATCTCACTCACTTTCCCTTTAACCTCCCCGTGATCTCACTCACTGTCCCTTTAACCTCCCCGTGATCTCACTCACTTTCCCTTTAACCTCCCCGTGATCTCACTCACTTTCCCTTTAACCTCCCCGTGATCTCACTCTCTGCCCCTTTAACCTCGCCGTGATCTCACTCTCTGTCCCTTTAACATTCCCGTGATCTCAATCTCTGTCCCTTTAACAGTCCCTGTTCTCACTTTCTGTCCATTTGACTGTCCCCGATCTCAATCTCTGTCCCTTTCACCTCCCCGTGATCTCACTCTCTGTCCCTTTAACCTCCCCTGAAACTCACTCTCTGTCCTTTTAACGCTCCCGTGATCTCACTCTCTGTCCCTTTAAACTCCCGGTGATCTCACCCTCTGTCCCTATAGCATCCCCGTGATCTCAGGGGGAGGGCAGCCACAGGGTTGCAGTGCAGGACAGGCTGCAGGTTGGACATGCACAGCAAGATCCCACAAGCAAGGTGATGTTAGCCAGGTATCCTTCCCCCACCCCCTATTCCCAGAAAATCTTCCTCTTTAAAACTGGGCCCGGGGTTGGGAACTAATTGATTTACAAAATATATCAAACAAAAAAGACACAGCAAGATCCCAGGGCTCTTCTCACTCACTTACATCCACAATCTCAGAGGGGCGGTGGAGTGGGGGTAGAGGCATCATTTAGTAAACACACCCCCTGTTAGTAAACACAGACAATGGGAACAGATTTGAAATGAGATGACGGTGTAAATGCCTCGTGACCAGCCCTCTCCCTCTGTGTTTAACCTGACAGCTCCAGCTGTTTTACTGCCTGATTGTAACCTCCCCATGATCTCACCCTCTGTCCCTTTAACCCTCCCGTGATCTCATTCCCTGTCCCTTTAACATCCCCGTGATCTCACTCTCTGTCCCTTTAACCTCCCCTTGATCTCACTCTCTGTCCCTTTAACCTCACCGTGACTTCACTCTCTGCCCCTTTAACCTCCCCGTGATCTCACTCACTTTCCCTTTAACCTCTCCGTGATCTCACTCTCTGCCCCTTTAACCTCCCCGTGATCTCACTCTCTGTCCCTTTAACCTCGCCTTGATCAAACTCTCTGTCCCTTTAACCTCCCCGTGATCTCACTGTCTGTCCCTTTAACCTCTCCGTGATCTCACTCTCTGCCCCTTTAACCTCCCCGTGATCTCACTCTCTGTCCCTTTAACCTCGCCTTGATCAAACTCTCTGTCCCTTTAACCTCCCCGTGATCTCACTCACTTTCCCTTTAACCTCTCCGTGATCTCACTCTCTGCCCCTTTAACCTCCCCGTGATCTCACTCTCTGTCCCTTTAACCTCGCCTTGATCAAACTCTCTGTCCCTTTTACCTCCCCGTGATCTCACTGTCTGTCCCTTTAACCTCCCCGTGATCTCACTCTCTGTCCCTTTAACCTCACCGTGATCTCACTGTCTGTCCCTTTAACGTCCCCGTGATCTCACTCTCTGTCCCTTTAACCTCGCCGTGATCTCAGTCTCTGTCCCTTTAACCTTCCCGTGATCTCACTCTCTATCCCTTTAACTCCCCGTGATCTCACTCACTGTCCCTTTAACCTCCCCGTGATCTCACTCTCTGTACGTTTAACTCCCCGTGATCTCTCTCTCTGTCCCTTTAACCTCCCCGTGATCTCAGTCTCTGTCCTTTTAAACTCCCCGTGATCTCACTCTCTGTCCCTCTAACCTCCCCGTGATCTCACTCTCTGTCCCTTTAACCTTCCCGTGATCTCACTCGCTATCCCTTTAACTCCCCGTGATCTCACTCACTGTCCCTTTAACCTCCCCGTGATCTCACTCTCTGTACGTTTAACTCCCCGTGATCTCTCTCTCTGTCCCTTTAACCTCCCCGTGATCTCAATCTCTGTCCCTTTAACAGTCCCTGTTCTCACTTTCTGTCCATTTGACTGTCCCCGATCTCAATCTCTGTCCCTTTCACCTCCCCGTGATCTCACTCTCTGTCCCTTTAACCTCCCCTGAAACTCACTCTCTGTCCCTTTAACCTCGCCGTGATCTCACTCTCTGTCCCTTTAAACTCCCGGTGATCTCACCCTCTGTCCCTATAGCATCCCCGTGATCTCAGGGGGAGGGCAGCCACAGGGTTGCAGTGCAGGACAGGCTGCAGGTTGGACATGCACAGCAAGATCCCACAAGCAAGGTGATGTTAGCCAGGTATCCTTCCCCCACCCCCTATTCCCAGAAAATCTTCCTCTTTAAAACTGGGCCCGGGGTTGGGAACTAATTGATTTACAAAATATATCAAACAAAAAAGACACAGCAAGATCCCAGGGCTCTTCTCACTCACTTACATCCACAATCTCAGAGGGGCGGTGGAGTGGGGGTAGAGGCATCATTTAGTAAACACACCCCCTGTTAGTAAACACAGACAATGGGAACAGATTTGAAATGAGATGACGGTGTAAATGCCTCGTGACCAGCCCTCTCCCTCTGTGTTTAACCTGACAGCTCCAGCTGTTTTACTGCCTGATTGTACATAACACACAAACACTGATCATCCCCACCTCACCGTCCCTCTCCCATTCACTGGCCTCACCCCCTCTACCTGCTCACTCCAGGGCTGCTGCTGTTTGCACACTAAATATTCACATTGCACGTTCCGATTCAAACACTGTCACCTCTCCCTCTGTCTCTCTCCCCCTCCCTCTATACCTATCCAGCCCACCCCATCCCTGCTCATCTTTCCCTCTCTCTCTCTCTCTCCCGCTTGATAATCTGTCCCTATCTCTGTTCTTTCCCCCTTCCTCAGGATTGAACTTGATTCGAAAAGTCTCTGTCTGACCATTTGAAATAATGATGCGCTGTGGCCATGTTTTACATTTATCGATGATTTACGGAGAGAAATGGGGGCGGGGGGCGGGCGGTGGGAAATGGGAACAATCCTCAATCAGCCCGTCAGTAAACTGAAGTCGGGGAGGGTAACCATGGTTGCGGTGCAGGACAGGCTGCAAGCCAGACAAGCACAGAAAGATCCCAAAAGCCAGGTGATGTTAGCCAGGTATCCTTCCTTCCCTCACCCCCAGAAAAGTCTAATCTACCTCTTTTAAACTGGGGTCGGCTGGGTGGAACTGATTGTATTGCAACTTTTTGAAGGCTTGAGAGAAATCACTGGAATTAAACCCCCCCCACTCCCCACCCCTGTCCCATTCCTCATCTGGCCTTCAACACAGGGAATTATAACAATAAATAAACAATATCAAACTAACAAGCACAGCCTCACATTTAGACATTCAATTCAAGGAGCTCAAACATTCGAAAATCAATGTTTACAATTGCAGTGCACAGCAGGATCCCACAAACAGCCCCACAAGGGATATGACCATAAGACCTAGGAGCAGAAATGAGGCCATTTGGCCCATCGAGTCTGCTCCGCCATTCAATCGTGGCTGATAAGTTTCTCAACCCCATTCTCCCGCCTTCTCCCCGTAATCTTTGATCCCCTTATCAATCAAGAACCTATCT
>NC_135916.1:2535190-2893626 GCF_964194155.1 Cetorhinus maximus
GTCCTGGGAGTGTTTGATGGGGGCAGTATAGAGGGAGCTTTACTCCGTATCTAACGCAGTGCTTTACCTGCCCTGGGAGTGTTTGATGATGAAAGTGTCGAGGTAGCTTAACTCTCTGTCTTACCCTGTCCTGTTCTTGTCCTGGGAGTGTTTGATGGGTCAGTATAGAGGGAGCTTTACTCTGTATCTAACCCCTGCTGTACTTGCCCTGGGAGTGTTTGATCGGCACAGTGGAGAGGGAGCTTTACTCTCTATCTAACCCCGTGCTGTACTTGTCCTGGTAGTGTTTGATGGGGACAGTGTAGAGGAAGCTTTACTCGGTATCTAACCCCGTGGTGTATTGCCCTGGGAGTGTTTGATGGAGACAGTGCAGAGCGACCTTTATTCTGTATCTAAAACCGTGCTGTACCTGCCCTGGGATTGTTTGATTGGCACAGTGTAGAGGGAGCTTTACTCTGTATCTAACCCCGTGCTTTACCTGTCCTGGAACTGTTTGATTGGGACAGTGTAGAGGAAGCTTTACTCAGTATCTAACCCCGTGCTGTACCTGCCCTGGGAGTGTTTGATGTGGACGGTGTAGAGGGAGATTTACTCTGTATCTAACATCGTGCTGTACCTGTCCTGGGAATGTTTGATGGGGACAGTGTAGAGGAGGCTTTGCTCTGTATCTAACCCCGTAATGTACCTGCCCTGTGAGTGCTTGATGGGAACAGTGTAGAGGGATCTTTACTCTGTATCTAACCCCGTGCTGTAACTGCCATGGGAATGTATGATGGGCACAGTGTAGGGGGAGCTTTACTCTGTATCTAACCCCGTGCTGTACCAGTCCTGGGAGTGTTTGATGGGGACAGGAAAGAGGGAGCTTTACTCTGCATCTAATCCTGTGCTGTACCAGTCCTGGGAGTGTTTGATGGAGACAGTGTAGAGGGAGCTTTACTCTGTATCTAACCCCGTGCTGTACCAGTCCTGGGAGTGTTTACTAGTGAGATTATAGAGTGAGCTTTACTCTGTATCTAACCCTGTGCTGTACCAGTCCTGGGAGTGTTTGATGGAGACAGTGTAGAGGGAGCTTTACTCTGAATCTAAGCCAGTGCTTTACCTGCCCTGGGAGTGTTTGATGATGAAAGTGTAGAGGTAGCTTAACTCTCTATCTAACCCTGTCCTGTTGCTGTCCTGGGAGTGTTTGATGGGGACAGTATAGAGGGAGGTTTACTCTGTATCTAACCCCTGCTGTACTTGCCCTGGGAGTGTTTGATGGGGACAGTGCAGAAGGAGCTTTACTCTGTATCTAACCCCGTGCTGTACCTGTCCTGGGAGTGTTTGATGGGGTTTGATGGGGACAGTATCGAGGGAGCTTTACTCTGTATCTAACCCAGTGCTTTACCTGCCCTGGGAGTGTTTGATGGGGGCAGTATAGAGGGAGCTTTACTCTGTATCTAACCCCTGCTGTACTTGCCCTGGGAGTGTTTGATGGGGACAGTGCAGAAGGAGCTTTATTCTGTATCTAACACCGTGCTGTACCTGCCCTGGTAGTGTTTGATTGGCACAGTGTAGAGGGAGCTTTACTCTCTATCTAACCCCATGCTGTACTTGTCCTGGGAGTGTTTGATGGGGACAGTTTAGAGGAAGCTTTACTCAGTATCTAACCCCGTGCTTACCTGCCCTGGGAGTGTTTGATGGGGACGGTGTAGAGGGAGATTTACTCTGTATCTAACCCAGTGCTTACCTACCCTGGGAATGTTTATTGGCAACATTCTCATCAAAAACAAAAACATTCCACAAAGCAGGGCTAACAAAATGAACATGAGTTTCCTTGTTTGATTCTCCCTGGTCTGTTCTGATTCTCTGATAGATTCCTCATGTTTACCCTCCACATGAGCAGTCATCCTAATCCCGTCTACCTGTCCTGCTTCCAACGCAGCATCCGACTACAATAAGGCCAGTGATACAGGAGCGTCTCAGTGAGTGAGACAGGTGAGTCTTGAACCTGACCTGGGTGTATGTGAGTGACCCGGTTAACCCTAACCCTAACCCTAACCCTAACCCTAACCCCCCCCCCACACTCTTTTTTTTTTATCCCCCCCCCCCACACTCTTTTTTTTTTATCCCCCCCACACTCTTTTTTTATCCCCCCCACACTTTTTTTTTAATCTTTTTTTATCCCCCCCCACACTCTTTTTTTTTTATCCCCCCCACACTCTTTTTTTATCCCCCCCACATTTTTTTTATCCCCCCACACTTTTTTTTTAATCTTTTTTTTATCCCCCCCCACACTTTTTTCTTTATTACCCCCACACTTTTTATTCTTTATTACCCCCCCACGCGCTTTTTTTTTTCTTTATTCCCCCCCCACACTCTTTTTTTATCCCCCCCACACTCTTTTTTTTATCCCCCCCCACACTTTTTTTTTATCCCCCCACACTTTTTTTAATCTTTTTTTATCCCCCCCCACACTTTTTTTTCTTTATTACCCCCCACACTCTTTTTTTTCTTTATTACCCCCCCACGCGCTTTTTTTTCTTTATTCCCCCCCCACAATCTTTTTTATCCCCCCCACACTCTTTTTTTTATCCCCCCCCCACACTCTTTTTTTATCCCCCCCCACACTTTTTTTTTATCCCCCCCCACACTCTTTTTTTATCCCCCCCCCACACTCTTTTTTTTTATCCCCCCACACTTTTTTTTATCCCCCACACTTTTTTTTAATCTTTTTTTTTATCCCCCCCCACACTTTTTTTTCTTTATTCCCCCCACACTCTTTTTTTCTTTATTACCCCCCACGCGCTTTTTTTTTCTTTATTCCCCCCCCCACACTCATTTTTTTTATCCCCCCACACTTTTTTTTCCCCCCCCCCACACTTTTTTTTATCCCCCCCACAATTTTTTTATCCCCCCCCACTCTTTTTTTTATCCCCCCCCCACTCTTTTTTTATCCCCCCCCACTCTTTTTTTTTATCCCCCCCACACTCTTTTTTTTTATATCCCCCCCCACACTTTTTTTTTTATCCCCCCCCACACTCTTTTTTTTTTATCCCCCCCACACTCTTTTTTTTTTTATCCCCCCTCCACACTCTTTTTTAAATCTTTTTTTATCCCCCCATGCTCTTTTTTTTAAATCTTTTTTTTATACCCCCCCACACTCTTTTTTTATCCCCCCCCACTTTTTTTTATCCCCCCCCACACTCTTTTTTTTTATCCCCCCCCACACTCTTTTTTTAATCTTTTTTTTATCCCCCCCCCACACTCTTTTTTTAATCTTTTTTTTATCCCCCCCCCACACTCTTTTTTTAATCTTTTTTTTCTCCCCCCACACTTTTTTTTATCCCCCCCCCACACTTTTTTTTAATCTTTTTTTTATCCCCCCCACGCTCTTTTTTTTCCTTATTCCCCCCCACGCTCTTTTTTTTCTTTATTCCCCCCCCACGCGCTTTTTTTTTTATCCCCCCCACACTCTTTTTTTTTTATCCCCCCCCCACACTCTTTTTTTTTATCCCCCCCACACTCTTTTTTTTTATCCCCCCCCACACTCTTTTTTTTTTTTATCCCCCCCACGCTCTTTTTTTTTCTTTATCCCCCCCCACACTCTTTTTTTTATCCCCCCCCCACACTCTTTTTTTTATATCCCCCACACACTTTTTTTTTAATCTTTTTTTTATCCCCCCCCACACTCTTTTTTTCTTTATTCCCCCCCCACACTCTTTTTTTTCTTTATTCCCCCCCCACGCTCTTTTTTTTCTTTATTACCCCCCCCACGCTCTTTTTTCTTTATCCCCCCCCCCACACTCTTTTTTTTTTATCCCCCCCCACACTCTTTTTTTTTTTATCCCCCCCACACTCTTTTTTTTTTATCCCCCCCACACTCTTTTTTTTTTATCCCCCCCACACTCTTTTTTTTTTTATCCCCCCCACACTCTTTTTTTTTTTTATCCCCCCCCCCACACTCTTTTTTTTTATCCCCCCCCACACTCTTTTTTTTTTTTATCCCCCCCCCACACTCTTTTTTTTTTTATCCCCCCCCCACACTCTTTTTTTTTTTATCCCCCCCACACTCTTTTTTTTTTATCCCCCCCCCACACTCTTTTTTTTTTATCCCCCCCACGCTCTTTTTTTTTTCTTTATCCCCCCCCACACTCTTTTTTTTATCCCCCCCCCACACTCTTTTTTTTATATCCCCCCCACACACTTTTTTTTTAATCTTTTTTTTTATCCCCCCCCACACTCTTTTTTTTCTTTATTCCCCCCCCACGCTCTTTTTTCTTTATTACCCCCCCCACGCGCTTTTTTTCTCTTTAATCCCCCCCACACGCTCTTTTTTCTTTATTCGCCCCCCCACGCTCTTTTTTTTTCTTTATCCCCCCCACGCTCTTTTTTGCTCTTTCCCCCCCCTCCCCCCCCGCGCTCTTTCCTTTCCCCCCTTCCCTGTAATTTCGCACTCTGGCCCTCCACACCCGAAATTTCTGCCACCCCCCTCCTCCTTTTCCACCCCCCGGCTCTAATCATTGCCCTGACACTAAAGATCCTCAAGCCCATACTGACCCTGAAACTAATACATGGTCTGGAATTAATACTGACCCTGCAACTAATACATGGTCTGGAATTAATACCGACCCTGAAACTAATACACGGTCTGGAATTAATACTGACCCTGAAACTAATACATGGTCTGGAATTAATACTGACCCTGAAACTAATACACGGTCTGGAATTAATACTGACCCTGCAACTAATACACGGTCTGGAATTAATACTGACCCTGAAACTAATACATGGTCTGGAATTAATACTGACCCTGAAACTAATACATGGTCTGGAATTAATAATGACCCTGAAACTAATACACGGTCTGGAATTAATACCGACCCTGAAACTAATACACGGTCTGGAATTAATACTGACCCTGAAACTAATACATGGTCTGGAATTAATACTGACCCTGAAACTAATACATGGTCTGGAATTAATACTGACCCTGAAACTAATAGATGGTCTGGAATTAATACTGACCCTGAAACTAATACACGGCCAGAAACCAATGCAGACCCGACACTAATACTGGACCCGGAATTAATAGAGACTATGAAAAAAATGCAGACCCGGAATAAATAATCTAGTTCCGGAATCGAAATCAGGCATTGAAACTAATGGAGCCCCTGAGACTAGGATTCACCATGAAACTCATTTTGGCCCTGATCATTAGACGGCGCCTGAAACTATTACTGAGCCAAAAAATGAATATGGTCCCTGAAATTACAATTACACCAGGGGAAATACAGACCTCGAAATTTATTCAATCACTGAAACTAACAGAATCCCTCAAATCCAACATTAAACACTGAAACCCACACGGGCCGTGAAATAAATACTCATAGACGCCATTAAAGTAATACAGACACGACGGGCATGATGCCTCTCCCGCCGATGTCTGATTTGTTGGGTGTGTGCCAACAGAGGCCATCGGAGGCCTGAGGCCTAACAGAAGCCGGGGGCCCTTATGTCTTGGTTAAGTTTGTGCTGAACAGTTTCTGAGGATGATCTTCCTTGGGCGGTAATAAATCAAAAGCAGAAACAAATCCACCCAGCAACAACTGAATCCCCTCAAACTGATCAAAACCATCAAACAAAGACAGGCCCCCGATCTAATAGGAGACCCTGAAAATAATGCAGAATTGATACCGTTAAAGGATAATGATCCAGGCCGTGAATCGAATGCAGACCCTGTGAGTGTTTCAGGCCCTGAAACTATCACTGAGTAAGAGTGAGCAGAGATAAGAGCGGCAGGACGAGGTGGAGGGATTGAACTCGATGGGATTAGATTGGGCTCTCCGCAGCACCGTGTCTCAACCTGGATCCCCCTGAGTAAAACCCCCATTCCCCAACCACCCCCCACCCCCCGCCACCGACACTGAACCCAATCGTCGGTGTGAAAATTCCACACGTCCTTTCTCCGGGTATAAGAATGAGTGACAAAGACACGGATACATTTTTATTATTTTTCTCTCCGGTTACAGCTCTTGTCCGAGGATTCCTCGCGGCAAATCGATTCTCTCTCTGCATCGTCCGAGCTGCAGCTGCCAAATCCATTCTCCTTGGGGGAGAGGGAGAGAGAGAGAAATGGAAATTGATTAAAATAAAGCACAGAATTTTAAAACACAAGACACAGCAAGATCCCAGGGCTCTTCTCACTCACTCACAGCCACAATCTCAATCAAAAGGGGGAGGTGGGCATGTGGGGCCTTTACTCTGAGGCTGGGGCTGTGACTAAACACTGGAGACCACCCCAGTGCCTCCCCTGTCCCCCCAACTCCCAGAGGCTGCGTCTCTCCCTCTGTGTTTAACCTGCTAGCTCCAGCTGTTTTACTGCCTCATTGTAAAAACCACACAAACACTGATCATTCCCCTCTCACCGTCCCTCTCCCATTCACTGTCCTCACCCCCTCTACCTGCTCACTCCAGGGCTGCTGCTGTTTGCACACTAAATATTCACATTGCACGTTCCGATTCTAACACTGTCACCTCTCTCCCTCTGTCTCTCTCTCCCCCTCCCTCTATACCTATCTAGCCTCCTCTCTATCTCTGCTCATCTTTCCCTCTCTAATCTGTCGCTATCTCTCTTCCTTTTCTTTACCTCAGGATCAATCTTGACTGAAATGCGTCTCTGAAAAGCTTCTGTCTGACTATTTGAAATAATGATGCACTGTGGCCATGTTTTATATTTATCCATGATTTACTGAGAGAAATGAGGGGGGAGGGGGGCGGGAAATGGGAGCAATCCTCAATCAGCCCGTCACTGAACTGAATTCAGGGGGAGGGCAGCCACAGGGTTGCAGTGCAGGACAGGCTGCAGGTTGGACACGCACAGCAAGATCCCACAAGCAAGGTGATGTTAGCCAGGTATCCTTCCCCCACCCCCTATTCCTAGAAAAAGCTAATCTTCCTCTTTAAAACTGGGCCCGGGGTTGGGAACTAATTGATTTACAAAATATATGTAAACTTCAGAGAAATCAGTGATGGGGATTCAACACAGGAAATAGAACAATAAATAAGCAACATAAAAATAACAGGCCTTTACGCAGCCTCACATTTAGAAATTCAATTCCAGGACCTCCGAAAGTCAACACATCAATGTTTACAATTGCAGCGCACAGCATGATCCCACAAACAGCCCCACGAGGGACATGGACTGGACAAACCCCAGATGCTGTCTGTCTCTCTCCCTCATAACCGTCCCCTCCCACCATTTGTTAACCTCCCCACTCAATAGTTCCCTCAATCTTTCCTCTTTCCCTTCTCTCTCTCTCCCTCCCTCCCTCTCTCTCTCTCTCTCTCTCTCTCTCTCTCTGTTTCTCCCATGGCAGAATATAGAGGCAGAGAGAGAGAGAAAACCACAGTCAGGGCCTCAATAAACTCAATTCAAAATGATTAAAATAAAGCAAACATTACTGAAACAAAAAAGACACAGCAAGATCCCAGGGCTCTTCTCACTCACTTACATCCACAATCTCGGAGGGGCGGTGGAGTGGGGGTAGAGGCATCATTTAGTAAACACACCCCCTGTTAGTAAACACAGACAATGGGAACAGATTTGAAATGAGATGACGGTGTAAATGCCTCGTGACCAGCTCTCTCCCTCGGTGTTTAACCTGACAGCTCCAGCTGTTTTACTGCCTGATTGTAACCTCCCCATAATCTCACCCTCTTTCCCTTTAACCCTCCCGTGATCTCATTCCCTGTCCCTTTAACATCCCCGTGATCTCACTCTCTGTCCCTTTAACCTCCCCGTGATCTCACTCTCTGCCCCTTTAACCTCCCCTTGATCTCACTCTCTGTCCCTTTAACCTCCCCGTGATTTCACTCTCTGTCCCGTTAACCTCCCCGTGATCTCACTCACTTTCCCTTTAACCTCTCCGTGATCTCACTCTCTGCCCCTTTAACCTCCCCGTGATCTCACTCACTTTCCCTTTAACCTCTCCGTGATCTCACTCTCTGCCCCTTTAACCTCCCCGTGATCTCACTCTCTGTCCCTTTAACCTCGCCTTGATCAAACTCTCTGTCCCTTTTACCTCCCCGTGATCTCACTGTCTGTCCCTTTAACCTCCCCGTGATCTCACTCTCTGTCCCTTTAACCTCCCCGTGATCTCACTGTCTGTCCCTTTAACCCTCCCGTGATCTCATTCCCTGTCCCTTTAACATCCCCGTGATCTCACTCACTGTCCCTTTAACCTCCCCGTGATCTCACTCTCTGTACGTTTAACCTCACCGTGATTTCACTCTCTGTACGTTTAACCTCACCGTGATTTCACTCTCTGTCCCGTTAACCTCCCCGTGATCTCACTCTCTGTCCCTTTAACCTCCCCGTGATCTCACTCACTTTTCCCTTTAACCTCTCCGTGATCTCACTCTCTGCCCCTTTAACCTCCCCGTGATCTCACTGTCTGTCCCTTTAACGTCCCCGTGATCTCACTCTCTGTCCCTTTAACCTCCCCGTGATCTCACTGTCTGTCCCTTTAACGTCCCCGTGATCTCACTCTCTGTCCCTTTAACCTTCCCGTGATCTCACTCTCTGTCCCTTTAACCTCGCCGTGATCTCACTCTCTGTCCCTTTAACCTTCCCGTGATCTCAATCTCTGTCCCTTTAACAGTCCCTGTTCTCACTTTCTGTCCATTTGACTGTCCCCGATCTCAATCTCTGTCCCTTTCACCTCCCCTGAAACTCTCTCTCTGTCCTTTTAACGCTCCCGTGATCTCACTCTCTGTCCCTCTAACCTCCCCGTGATCTCACTCTCTGTCCCTTTAACCTTCCCGTGATCTCACTCTCTGTCCATTTAACATCCCCGTGATCTCACTCTCTGTCCCTTTAACCTTCCCGTGATCTCACTCTCTGTCCATTTAACATCCCCGTGAACTCACACTCTGTCCCTTTAACCTCATCATGATCTCACTCTGTGTACGTTTAACATCCCCGTCATCTAACACTCTGGCCCTTTAACCGCCCAGTGATCTCACTCTCTGTCTCTTTAACCTCCCCGTGATCTCAATCTCTGTCCCTTTAACAGTCCCTGTTCTCACTTTCTGTCCATTTGACTGTCCCCGATCTCAATCTCTGTCCCTTTCACCTCCCCGTGATCTCACTCTCTGTCCCTTTAACCTCCCCTGAAACTCACTCTCTGTCCCTTTAACGCTCCCGTGATCTCACTCTCTGTCCCTTTAAACTGCCGGTGATCTCACCCTCTGTCCCTATAGCATCCCCGTGATCTCAGGGGGAGGGCAGCCACAGGGTTGCAGTGCAGGACAGGCTGCAGGTTGGACATGCACAGCAAGATCCCACAAGCAAGGTGATGTTAGCCAGGTATCCTTCCCCCACCCCCTATTCCCAGAAAATCTTCCTCTTTAAAACTGGGCCCGGGGTTGGGAACTAATTGATTTACAAAATATATCAAACAAAAAAGACACAGCAAGATCCCAGGGCTCTTCTCACTCACTTACATCCACAATCTCAGAGGGGCGGTGGAGTGGGGGTAGAGGCATCATTTAGTAAACACACCCCCTGTTAGTAAACACAGACAATGGGAACAGATTTGAAATGAGATGACGGTGTAAATGCCTCGTGACCAGCCCTCTCCCTCTGTGTTTAACCTGACAGCTCCAGCTGTTTTACTGCCTGATTGTACATAACACACAAACACTGATCATCCCCACCTCACCGTCCCTCTCCCATTCACTGGCCTCACCCCCTCTACCTGCTCACTCCAGGGCTGCTGCTGTTTGCACACTAAATATTCACATTGCACTTTCCGATTCAAACACTGTCACCTCTCTCCCTCTGTCTCTCTCCCCCTCCCTCTGTACCTATCCAGCCCACCCCATCCCTGCTCATCTTTCCCTCTCTCTCTCTCTCTCTCCCGCTTGATAATCTGTCCCTATCTCTGTTCTTTCCCCCTTCCTCAGGATGGAACTTGATTCGAAAAGTCTCTGTCTGACCATTTGAAATAATGATGCGCTGTGGCCATGTTTTACATTTATCGATGATTTACGGAGAGAAATGGGGGCGGGGGGGCGGTGGGAAATGGGAACAATCCTCAATCAGCCCGTCAGTAAACTGAACTCGGGGAGGGTAACCATGGTTGCGGTGCAGGACAGGCTGCAGGCCAGACAAGCACAGAAAGATCCCAAAAGCCAGGTGATGTTAGCCAGGTATCCTTCCTTCCCTCACCCCCAGAAAAGTCTAATCTACCTCTTTTAAACTGGGGTCGGCTGGGTGGAACTGATTGTATTGCAACTTTTTGAAGGCTTGAGAGAAATCGCTGGAATTAAACCCCCCCACTCCCCACCCCTGTCCCATTCCTCATCTGGCCTTCAACACAGGGAATTATAACAATAAATAAACAATATCAAACTAACAAGCACAGCCTCACATTTAGACATTCAATTCAAGAAGCTCAAACATTCGAAAATCAATGTTTACAATTGCAGTGCACAGCAGGATCCCACAAACAGCCCCACAAGGGATATGACCATAAGACCTAGGAGCAGAAATGAGGCCATTTGGCCCATCGAGTCTGCTCCGCCATTCAATCGTGGCTGATAAGTTTCTCAACCCCATTCTCCCGCCTTCTCCCCGTAATCTTTGATCCCCTTATCAATCAAGAACCTATCTATCTCGGTCTTAAATACACTCAATGACCTGGCCTCGACAGCCTTCTGTGGCAATGAATTCCATAGATTCACCACTCTCTAGCTAAACAAGTTTCTCCTCATCTCTGTTCTAAAAGGTCTTCCCTTTACTCTGAGGCTGTGTCCTCGGGTCCTGGTCTCTCCTGCTAATGGAAACATCTTCCCCACGTCCACTCTATCCAGGCATTTCAGTATTCTGTGAGTTTCAATCAGATCCCCCCTCATCCTTCTAAACACCATCGAGTATAGACCCAGAGTCCTCAAACGTTCCTCATATGTTAAGCCTTTCATTCCTGGGATCGTTCTCGTGAGCCTCCTCTGGACCCTCTCCAGGGCCAGCACATCCTTCCTGAGTTACGGGGCCCAAAATTGCTCCCAATATTCTAAATGCGGTCTGACCACAGCCTTATAAAGCCTCAGCAGCACATCCCTGCTTTTATATTCTAGTCCTCTCGACATAAATGCCAACATTGCATTTGCCTTCCTAACTACCGACTCAACCTGCAAGTTAACCTTAAGAGAATCCTGGACTAGGGCTCCCAAGTCCCTTTGCGCTCCAGATTTCTGAATTCTCTCCCCATTTAGAAAATAGTCTATGCCTCTATTCTTCCTACCAAAGTGCATGACCTCACACTTCCCCACGTCCAACCAGGCTGCAGGTTGGACACGCACAGCAAGATCCCACAAGCAAGGTGATGTTAGCCAGGTATCCTTCCCCCACCCCCTATTCCTAGAAAAAGCTAATCTTCCTCTTTAAAACTGGGCCCGGGGTTGGGAACTAATTGCTTTACAAAATATATGAAAACTTTCAGAGAAATCAGTGATGGGGATTCAACACAGGAAATAGAACAATAAATAAGCAACATAAAAATAACAGGCCTTTACGCAGCCTCACATTTAGAAATTCAATTCCAGGCCCTCCGAAAGTAAACGCATCAATGTTTACAATTGCAGCGCACAGCAGGATCCCAAAAACAGCCCCACGAGGGACATGGACTGGACAAACCCCAGATGTCTCTCTCCCTCATAACCGTCCCCTCCCACCATCTGTTAACCTCCCCACTCAATAGTTGCCTCAATCTTTCCTCTTTCCCACCTCTCTCTCTCTCTCTCTCTCTCTCTCTCCCTCTCTCCCTCTGTCTCTCTCTCTCTCTCTCTGTTTCTCCCATGCCAGAATATGGAGAGGCAGAGAGAGAGAAATCCACAGTCAGGCCCTCAATAAACTCAATTCAAAATGGTTCCCGCACATTTCATTCAAGCCTCAATTCATCGCAGTGTCTAAAACAGCAGCATTATTCGGGGAAACAGCCTCACTTGAACAAGTTTCACTTCAGGCCCTCCCGCCTGCTTCACCAGTCGGGAAATTAATTTTCAAAGTGTGCTCCCTGCTGGTCATTTGGGAAAAACCTGTTTGGCATTTGCGTACAGAAAGATCCCACACACTGCAGTGTGCTCACAGTCAGATCAGATTGGTTTAGACTGAGAGTTGATGGAAAGGCAAAGGCAGAGAAATATCTTGAAAACAAACTGGCACAGATTGGCCCCTCAGTGACATCCCCAGAAAGGCCTAAACTCCTTCTCTTCAAACCGGGAACAAGCTGCTGTTTCCTGGGGGAGACTTTTTGAAATCTCCGTCCCAGCATCGATTTTTACAAACCAGGCGTCCCCGGGAGGGTGTGACTGAGGCTTTTCTGCAGAGACTGGGAGCTGGGTACTGACTCCACACTGGAGACCCTCCCCTAACCCCCCCCCAGACCCTGTGTCTCTTCCTCACCCCCAACCCCCTGCCTCTGTGTCACTGTCTTTTCCTGTTTCCCTCAATCTCCCCCCTCTCTCTCTGTTGTAACGCAGGGACACATCCTAGAGAGACTGAATTCAAATGACTGTTCCACCTCCCAATTCATCGCCCTGCCTAAAACACCAGCATTATTCAGGAATTAGCACAAACTTTTACACACTCTCACAGTTAGGACTTGGTAAAGGGCTCCTGAGGGACAGGAAATGAGTCCAATCAGCACATTTTTAATAAATTAACTGGTTGTGGCACAGTATGAAACACTGCAGGGAAATTGTGCACAGCAAGATCCCACAGGGTGCAGCCAGCTCTGTTCAGCCCTTTTTAAATGGGGAAATATTTACACAGAGAGAGAGGCAGCAAGTTGGAGAGGGACTAAGACAGTGAAGACCCCCGACCCCTTCAGACCCTCAGAAAGACTGAGCGCTTTGCAGTGAACGAATGAATGTTTAAAATGCTCTCATTGTTAGTGAGTCACTTGCTTCACTGTCCCTGGATTCATTTTCACAATTCGGCCTTTTCTAAAAGATGTGACTGGGAGATGGGCAGAGTCTACACATTGGAGACCCCCAGATCTTGTGTCTATTCACACCCCCTCCTCTTGTTTTACTATCTCAGCCCCTCTGTTTCACCTCACTCACTCCCCCCTTTCTCTCTCTCTCTCTCTTCTCCCATTGGAGAGACCGAGGGGGAGAGAGGAGACTGAAAATTTGACAGTCAGAGATCGGTGAAGTGAATTAAATTGGCTGCCGGGCCTTTACCTTTCACCGTGACATGAATTGCTCTCAGACACGGGCCCTGTGCTCTTGGTGAATTAGACCCGGGTACAAGTTCCGGCCTTTTTAATTCCACGCCCCTGTGAGTGCTGGATAGAAAGGGCACTCTGGAAAGTTCCTGTCTCACCATCGACAAAAATCCACACCACACTGGCCATCTTTTACATTTATAGTTCCACAATCACATCCCCCAGTCAATCAAATAGTTATTAGAGTTGCAACTAAGGCAATTCTGCACAGCAGGATCCCACGAGCGGTCCCACAATGGAGGGGGACACCCCCAGACCCTGTGTCTCCTTCCCCTGCCCCGGAGGGGGACACCCCCAGACCCTGTGTCTCCTTCCCCTGCCCCCGAGCCCCCAACACCCCCACCCCCTCTCTGTCAAAGTCTCCCTCATTCTGTTCCTCTTTCTCTCTCTCTGCCCCCATCACTCCTCCCTCTGCATCCACCTCTCTCTCTGCCCCCATGTGTACACAGCAAGATCTCACTCCCCACCTGCTCATGACCAGTTAAAAATGTATTGGCTGAGGATAGCGGGTCAGTGAGTGAGGAATGGGCCTCACCCCCTCTCTCTCTTCCCCCCAACATCCTCCCCCACCCCCAATTAAAGTAACGACAAATCACATTGGTGTTTTTATACATTTTATTGAAAGATGAATTATGGACAGAATTGGCTGGAGAGAGAGAGGGAGAGAGGGAACAAGCTGGAGAGACAGAGACTGGGGGCTGCTCTCCCCCCACCCTCACCACCAGCCCGCACCCTCAGATCTACATTAACCTCAATTGAAATGGCTGCTGCCCCTTCCATTTAACCCAGGAAAGCCCGTGGCCCGGCCTGTCTAACACACACCGACATGACTCTGGGGGTGAGAAGAAGCCTTCGCACAGGCTCCGGGTTCTCATTTCAGGCCCTCTCCCCCTCCCTCTCTCTCTCCCTCTCCCTCTCCCTCTCCCTCTCTCTCTGTGTCCGACTGCTTCACCCTCCATGAACCCATTTCTATCAAGTGTGGTCACTGATGCAGTTCAGGAAAGGCTGGCGGCCTCTGTGTTTTATTTTTTTACACAGCAGGATCCCATGACTTTCCCTATCTCCACACCTGCTGTGAAAGCCTCTCTCTCCCCGCCTTCCCCGTGGGAATTCCCCAGTCTGGGGGCCATCCCCTCAGTTCCCTCCCTCCCCAGCACCACAACCCCCTGAAAGGTCTGAAACTCAATCTGGGGTGCAGCTGGATTCTCTCAGGAGACATTTTCAAATCACTGCCTCGGGATTTCAGTTGGGGTCAAATCCCACTTTCTGGAAGGACCTGACTGGGAGCTGGGCAGTGACTGCACACGAGGAGCCCTCTCTCTCTCCCCCCGGACCCTGTGTCTTCTCACCTACCCACACCAACTCCGCTCTGTTTTGTTATCTCTCCCCCTCTTTCCCCTGACCTCTCCTTTCTCTCTCTCTCATGTGGGGAAAGGCCACAGGCCACTGTGGGCACAGCAAGATCAGGAGGATGGAGAGAGAGAGAGAGAGAAATCCACACACAGAAGCTGCGTAAACTGAATTAAAATGGTTCCCCCTGTCCACCCATCAGTCTCCAGAAGGTGCTAAACTCCCTGTCTTATTTTGGAATCATAACAAGCTTCTAAACAGCCTCAGGTTTCAGATTTTTAATCTCCTCTTTGTCACACACCAAAGGGTTAATGTGTTTGTGACTAATCGCAAGGCCGGGATATTTTAACCCCAGGGTTTCAAAATCCAGCACCCCATCATCTAACAGAAACCGCTTCATCGATGAACCAAAAACCAGGGTCCCTCAGAGATTAAAATTAAACCTAGGAGTCATAAAGAGACACAACTCACGTGGGTGGGTGGGGGGTGTGGAACAGGCCTGAGTCCATCCATCCAAGCTGGGGAAAAGCTCCTGCCCATGGATTCATAGTCACATTGCAGTCTTCAAACTCCAAATTCCTGGGGAAAAGAGAGAGGGAAAAGAATGGACTAAAACACAAAGCAAGATCATTTCTAAACAAAATAGCACAGCAAGAGCCCAGGATTCCACCCCCACACCCACCCCCTCCCCTTCAAAGTTACACAACCTCTTAGCAACATCCAAATACCAAAATATCCCAGTTATAAACCAGAGGCGAAAACAGATTGAGAGACCTTTCCCATCCCCTGTGTTTCTCTCTGTATCTCTCTTCTTATCTCACTCACATCTCTGCCCCCCTCACTCATTCACTCTCTCACTCTGTGTCTCAGAGATGGAAATTAAACCTCGATTGCGGTAATAAACAGACACAACTCACGTGGGTGAAGCCTGTGGACCAGGCCTCAGTCTATCCCCCTCCCTCCACACCCTCCTCTATCTCTGTCTCCATCATCCCTCCCTCCGCACCCTCCTCCTTTCCCTCAATCTTTTATTTTGAAAGTGTGGTCACTCTTGTGGGGGGCAAAGAACAGGGCGGGGGGTGGAGACCATGTGTACACAGCAAGATCCCACTACCCACCTGCTCATGACCAGTGAAAAATGTATTGGCTGAGGATTGCGGGACAGTGAGTGGGGAATGGGCCTCACCCCGTCTCTCTCTCCCCTCCCAACACCCTCCCCCAACCCCAATTAAAGTAACGACAAATCACATTGAGAGGGAACAAGCTGGAAGGTAGAGACTGGGGGCTGCTCTCTCCCCACCCTCACCACACCACACTGGCCATGTTTTACATTTATAGTTCCATTTATAGTTCCCCCTGTCCACCCATCAGTCTCCAGAAGGTGCTAAACTCCCGGTCTTATTTTGGAATTATAACAAGCTTTCAAACAGCCTCAGGTTTCAGATTTTTAATCTCCTCTTTGCCACACACCAAAGGGTTAATGTGTTTGTGACTAATCGCGAGGCCGGGACATTTTAACACCAGGGTTTCAAAATCCAGCACCCCATCATCTAACAGAAACCGCTTCATCGATGCACCAAAAACCAGGGTCCCTCCGAGATTAAAATTAAAACCTCGGGGTCATAAAGAGACACAACTCACGTGGGTGGGTGGGGGGTGTGGAACAGGCCTGAGTCCAACCATCCAAGCTGGGGAAAAGCTCCTGCCCATGGATTCATAGTCACATTGCAGTCTTCAAACTCCAAATTCCTGGGGAAAAGAGAGAGAGAAAAGAATTGACTAAAACACAAAGCAAGAACATTTCTAAACAAAATAGCACAGCAAGAGCCCAGGATTCCATCCCCCCCTTGCCGACCCCTTCACAGTTACACAACCTCTTAGCAACATCCAAATACAAAAATATCCCAGTTATAAACCAGAGGCTAAAACAAATTCAGAGACATTTCCCATCCCCTGTGTTTCTCTCTGTATCTCTCTTCCTATCTCACTCATATCTCTGTCCCCCTCTCTCTCTCTGTCTGTCTCTCAGAGATGAAAATTAAACCTCGATTGGGGTAATAAACAGACACAATTCATGTAGGTGAAGCCTGTGGACCAGGCCTCAGACTATCCCCCTCTGGAAGAAGCTCCTTGTCCTTGTCCCAGACTTTCCCTCTATGGATCCTCACCTTCCAGTTTTCAGAATACAAATTTCTCAGGAGAAAAAGAGATAAATTTTGTTGAAAGGACAAAAGCAAGGACATTTAACTGCATAAATTGAATTCAAATGGTTCCCCCTGTCCCCCTCCCCCATCAGACTCCAGAAGGTGCTAAACTCCCTCTTTCAGTTTGGGAAGGGGCTGCTCATTCCTTTGGGACACTTTTTAAAATTACCATCCCAGGATTTATTTTAAAATCTCATTCTATCTCAGAGGATGTGAGTGGAGGTGGCTTGTGACTACACACTGGAGACAATTAGACCCTGTCTCTCTTTTCCCACACCCCCTCCTGTTTTTACACCTCCACTCGCCTTGGCATCCCTCTCTCTCCCTGTTTCAATCACTCCCTCCCTTTTCTCTCTCTGCTCCCGTCTCTCACATTCAGGGTAAAGATGGATGCTCCTATCTAGGCCCTTGTCCCTGTCCTCTCTTTCTCCATCCCTCTTTCTCGCTCGTTCTCTCTCTGTCCATCTTCCTATTTTCCTTCCCCCTGTCTCATGTGCTCTGCATTGAAATGAGAGATGAAATGTTCCTGTCTCCCCATTTCAAATAATGACAAATCACATTGCTGTTTCTGGTCATTTTTTGTTGATTAAAGTTTAAAATGGGCACAAAGAGATCTAGAGAGAGAGAGAGGGAGAGAGAGAGAAAAGCTGGAGGGAGAAAGACACAGAAAATCACACAGGTAAAACTAAAGTCAGAATATCAGGAAACTGAACAGTAATGGCCCCTGTGAATCTAATTGAACAGATTCCACTTCATCGCACTGTCTCCCCACCTGTCTTATTTTGCAATTATAACCAGCTTTTAAACAGCCTCAGATTTCAGATTTTTAATCTCCTCTTTGTCACACACCAAAGGGTTAATGTGTTTGTGAATAATCGCAAGGCCGGGATATTATAACCCCAGGGTTTCAAAATCCAGCACCCCATCATCTAACAGAAACCACTTCATCGATGAACCAAAAAGCAGGGTCCCTCCGAGATTAAAATTAAACCTCGGGGTTATAAAGAGACACAACTCACGTGGGTGGGTGGGGGGTGTGGAAAAGGCCTGAGACCATCCATCCAAGCTGGGGAAAAGCTCCTGCTCATGGATTCATAGTCATATTGCAGTCTTCAAACACCAAATTCCTGGGGAAAAGAGAGAGGGAAAAGACTTGACTAAAACACAAAGCAAGAACATTTCTAAACAAAATAGCACAGCAAGAGCCCAGGATTCCACACCCACCCCCACCCCCTCTTTCACAGTTACACAACCTATTAGCAACATCCAAATACAAAAATCTCCCAGTTATAAACCAGAGGCGAAAACAGATTGAGAGACCTTTCCCATCCCCTGTGTTTCTCTCTGTATCTCTCTTCCTATCTCACTCACATCTCTGTCCCCCTCACTCATTCACTCTCTCACTCTCTGTGTCTCAGAGATGGAAATTAAACCTCGATTGGGGTAATTAACAGACAGAACTCACGTGGGTGAAGCCTGTGGACCAGGCCTCAGTCTATCCCCCTCCCTCCGCACCCTCCTCTATCTCTGCCTCCATCATCCCTCCCTCTGCACCCTCCTCCTTTCCCTCAATCTTTTATTTTGAAAGTGTGGTCACTCTTGTGGGGGGCAAAGAACAGGGCGGGGGTGGAGACCATGTGTACACAGCAAGATCCCACTACCCACCTGCTCATGACCAGATAAAAATGTATTGGCTGAGGATTGCGGGACAGTGAGTGGGGAATGGGCCTCACCCCCTCTCTCTCTCCCCCCCCCAACACCCTCCCCCAACCCCAATTAAAGTAACGACAAATCACATTGAGAGGGAACAAGCTGGAGTGGCAGAGACTGGGGGCTGCTCTCTCCCCACCCTCACCACACCACACTGGCCATGTTTTACATTTATAGTTCCATTTATAGTTCCCACTGTCCACCCATCAGTCTCCAGAAGGTGCTAAACTCCCTGACTTATTTTGGAATTATAACAAGCTTTTAAACAGCCTCAGGTTTCAGATTTTTAATCTCCTCTTTGCCACACACAAAAGGGTTAATGTGTTTGTGACTAATCGCAAGGCCGGGATATTTTAACCCCAGGGTTTCAAAATCCAGCACCCCATCCTCTAACAGAAACCGCTTCATCGATGAACCAAAAACCAGGGACCCTCCGAGATTAAAATTAAACCTCGGGGTCATAAAGGGACACAACTCACGTGGGTGGGTGGGGGGTGTGGAACAGGCCTGAGTCCATCCATCCAAACTGGGGAAAAGCTCCTGCCCATGGATTCATAGTCACATTGCAGTCTTCAAACTCCAAATTCCTGGGGAAAAGAGAGAGGGAAAAGAATTGACTAAAACACAAAGCAAGAACATTTCTAAACAAAATAGCACAGCAAGATCCCAGTATTCCATTTCCCCCCCATACCGACCCCTTCACAGTTACACAACCTCTTAGCAACATCCAAATACAAAAATATCCCAGTTATAAACCAGAGGCTAAAACAAATTCAGAGACATTTCCCATCCCCTGTGTTTCTCTCTGTATCGCTCTTCCTATCTCACTCACATCTCTGTCCCCCTCTCTCTCTCTCTCTCACTCTGTCTCAGAGAGAGGGAAAAGAATTAACTAAACACACAAAGCAAGATCATTTCTAAACAAAATAGCACAGCAGGAGCCCAGGATTCCACCCCCACACCCACCCCCTCCCCTTCACAGTTACGCAATCCCTTAGCAACATCCAAATACCAAAATATCGCAGTTATAAACCAGATGCTAAAACAGATTGAGAGACCTTTCCCATCCCCTGTGTTTCTCTCTGTATCTCACTCACATCTCTGTTCTCCTCACTCTCTCTCTCTTTCGCTCTCTCTCTGTCTCTCAGAGATGAAAATTAAACCTCGATTGGGTTAATAAACAGACACAACTCACGTGGGTGAAGCCTGTGGACCAGGCCTCAGACTATCCCCCTCTGGAAGAAGCTCCTTGTCCTTATCCCAGACTTTCCCTCTTTGGATCCTCACCTTCCAGTTTTCAGAATACAAATTTCTCAGGAGAAAAACAGATAAAATTGGTTAAAAGGACAAAAACTAGGACATTTTTAAAAAAACACAACATAGCACAGCAAGATCCCAGAGTTACCACTCTCAAGTCAGTCTCTCAGCAACTTCCCAACACAAACAAATCACAGTTCAAAAGCAGGTTGAGACACACAGAAACACACACACACACACACACTGAACCAGAGTGGGCAGGCTGTTCACTCTCTCCAGAGAGAGAGTGCACAGGGAGTTTGCTGGTTTGGGACTGGTTTGGGAATATCCTGATCCATATTTATCCTGAGTGAGCTGGATACAGACTCCACCCCCTGATTCTCGCACATGTTTGGAATGTCGCTCACTCTATCCCCTAGGAGCCCTGTCCATTGAATGTTAATCTCCGGACAGGACCCCTTGCTGATCCTGTCCATTGAATGTTAATCCCTGGATAGGACCCCTTGCTGATCCTGTCCTTTGAATGTTAATGCCTGGATAGGACCCCTTGCTGATCCTGTCCATTGAATGTTAATACCAGGACAGGACACCTTGCTGCTCCTGTCCACTGAGGGTTAATCCCAGGACAGACATGGTTTCAACAAGGGCCTGTCTTTATTTTTGGCTTAATATTAAATCTATATTTCTTTCCCCTGTTGGTTGTGTTACTCCAGTTCCAAACCCCGATCTCACACAAACCCCCAAAACACTGGCAGTAATCGCAGTCCCCAACCCACTCTCCCTCTCGGGTTGTATTCCCTGAAATTAAGTAGCATCAGGGGTGACTTGATCAATTTGTCAAATCCTGAGAGGTACTGAGGGGGGAGATTAGGTTAATGTATGAGCTCTTGTCCTGAGTAACAAGCTTTGTGAGGCAACTTATCGAATCCTTTTTGAACAGACAAGTATCCTTCTGTCACTACAATTTACCTGTATGTTGCAAAGTTATTCTGTTAATTTTCATCCCACAGAGTCAAAATTTCTGTGATTCTGTGTCTGAGTCAGAACTTCAAATAGTTCAGATTCACTATTTAAAATAAGCAGTCACTTTTCTGTGGTGGTTTTTGTGATTGAGTATGGATCTCAGAATCTGTCAGTGGAAGGGAGTTTCAACAGAGATAGGAAATGGGATTGATGAATAAAGGTCCAGGATTTTGTTCGCTGCATTAGATTGTGAATAATGAATTTGAACACTTTTTTAATTTGAACTCGAATTCAAAGATAATGAGGCTTTTGAATCTCAAAACATCAAATAGTTCCAATGAGAAATTAAATTTGATATTTGGGATCAAGCTGGTTAAAAACTCACACTACCCATTCCATGAATCAGCCTCTGTAACCTGCACTTCAGCACACCACAAGAAAAATGATATTTTCAACTGTTCTTGATTCCAGTCTGTTACTCAATCCCGGGTATCGATTATTCTATATATAAACCCCCTGCACCCCTCAATTAGATTCCAGCCTGTAACTCAATCCCGGGTAACTACTATTCTCTATATAAATCCCCTGATCCCAAACTCTCTCTCCCACTCATCCAAACTCTCTCTCCCTCTCACCCCAACCCTCTCTCCCTCTCACCCCAACCCTCTCTCCCTCTCAACCCAACCCTCTCTTCCTCTCACCCCAACACTCTCTCCCTCTCACCCCAACACTGTCTCCCTCTCACCCCAACACTGTCTCCCTCTCACCCCAACACTGTCTCCCTCTCACCCCAACACTATCTCCCTCTCACCCCAACACTGTCTCCCTCTCACCCCAACACTGTCTCCCTCTCACCCCAACACTGTCTCCCTCTCACCCCAACCCTCATTCCCTCTCACCCCAACCCTCATTCCCTCTCACTCCAACCCTCTCTGCCTCTCAACACAACCCATTCTCCCTCTCACACCAACCAACTTACCATCTCATCCCCACTCTCCCTCTTACCCCAACACTATCTCCCTCTCATCCCAACTCTATCTCCCTCTCACCCCAACTCTCTCTCCCAATCTCCCCAACTCTCTCTCCCAATCTCCCCAACTCTCTCTCCCAATCTCCCCAACTCTCTCTCCCAATCTCCCCAACTCTCTCTCCCAATCACCCCAACACTCTCTCCCTATCACCCCAAACCACTCACCCAAAATTCTCTCAATATCATCCCCACTCTCTCACCCTCTCCCCCCAACTCTCTTTCACTCTCACCATCTCCTCATTCCCTCTTACACCAACCCTCTCTCCCTCTCACCCAACCCTCTCTCCCTCTCACCCCATCCTTCTCTCCCTCTCTGCACAACCCTCTCTAACTCTCACCAAAACTCTCTCCCACTCACCCCAAACTTCTGTCCCTCTCAATGCAACCCTCTCTCCATCTCACCAGAACCCGCTGTCCCTCTCACCACAACTCTCTTTCCCTCTCACCCCAACAGTCTCTTCCTCTCACCCCAAACCTCCCACCCTCATACCCCAACTCACTCTCTCTCTCTCACCCCAACCCTCTCTCCCTCTCACCCCAAACCTCTCTTCCTCCCTTCCCCACTCTCTCACCCGACTCTCCCTCCCTATCACCCCAAACCTCTCACCCAAAAGCTCTCTCACTCTCATCCGCACTCTCTCACCCTCTCACCCCAACTCTCTCTCACTCTCTCCCTTTCACGTGCAATCCCACTTTCACAATCCCTCTCACACGCTCACTCTCACACTCTATCTCTTGCACACACAATCTCCCACGCACACACACCATCTCTCTCTCACACACACAATCTCTGTCTCTCACATGCACTCTCTCTCTGATCATCATCTTGGCCCACACCCTCTCTGCCAACCCCACGCTTTCTCTCCCACCCCCCAAACTATCTCTGCACCATCCCACCCACCATCCCCACCCCCGTGCTCTCTCATTCCCATGCTCTCTCCAGTTTTGGATGAGAGAGAGTTGGTGAGGCAGGACGGAGATCCCTTCTCAATCCGTTTCTCAGTCTCTATTTCTCTCTGCGAGTGTTTGATGGGGACAGTATGGAGGGAGTTCTATTCTATATTTAACCCTGTGCTGTACCTGTCCTGGGAGTGTTAGTTAGGGACAGTATAGAGGGAGCTTTACTCTGTATCTAACCCCATACTGTACCTGTCCTGGGAGTGTTTGATGGAGACAGTATCGAGGGAGCTTTACTCTGTATATATCCCCGTGCTGTACCTGTCCTTGGAGTGTTTGATGGGTACAGTATCGAGGGAGCTTTACTCTGTATCTAGCCCCTGCTGCATCATCTCTGGGAATGGTTGCTGGCAACATTCTCATCAAAAACAAAAACATTCCACAAAGCAGGGCTTAACAAATTGAACATGAATTTCCTTGTTTGATTCTCCCTGGTCTGTTCTGATTCTCTGATAGATTCCTCATGTTTACCCTCCACATGAGCAGTCATCCTAATCCCGTCTACCTGTCCTGCTCCCAACGCGGCATCCGACTACAATAAGGCCAGTGATACAGGAGCGTCTCAGCGAGTGAGACAGGTGAGTCTTGAACCTGACCTGGGTGTATGTGAGTGACCCGGGTTAATCCGACACTCCAGGGACTGTTTAGACAGTTCGAGTGCATCGCAGCTTTGCCAGAATGAGACCTGGATTCCAAGGGTTAAATTGCAAAGTGAGATTGCACAAACTCGGGTTGTATTCCCTGAAATTTAGTAGCATCAGGGGTGACTTGATCAAATGGTCAAATCCTATTGATGTTACCTGTATGTTGCAAAGTTATTCTGATAATTTTCATCCCACAGAGTCAAAGTTTCTGCGATTCTGTGACTGAGTCAGAACTTCAAATAGTTCAGATTCACTGTTTAAAATTATCAGTCACTTTTCTGTGGTGGTTTTTGAGATTGAGTATGGATCTCAGAATCTGTCAGTGGAAGGGAGTTTCTACAGAGATAGGAAATGGGATTGATGAATAAAGGTGCAGGATTTTGTTCACTGCATTAGATTTTGTCTGTTGCAGTTTCCCAGAAGTTTACATTTTCATGGGAAAGGGATGATTATCCAATGTCAACAATTCAATTTCTTCAGACAAGTGAAAACGCAAGAGAAAGACGGAATATACCAACACTGGAACAAACAGGCAACTGTATGAGGAAGGTTTCAATTCTCTGCATGTTTTAATGTGAATTCCTGAGCTAAAGATTGAAATCAACAGGAGATTAAATCTCACACTGGGATGCCGTACAATTTCAGTCCTGTTATCCTAAAATTAAAAATAAAAATCTACAATTAAAAATTTCTTGGAAAGAGCAGAGGTATTTTGACTCTGTATCGAACCCCATACTGTATTTGGGTTGGGAGTGTTTGATGAACAGTGTAGTCAAATCTTTAGTTTGAAACAATCCTCTGCAAACGGCAATTGATCCAAAGTCTCTTGTTCATGTTTCAATTTGAGGCTGATAGATTTTTGTTAGGCAAAGGCGTAAAGAGATATGTAGTTAGATCAGAGATCAGTCAGGATCTCATTGAATTTCGGAAACAGGGTGTGGGGAGAAATGGCATCTTCCTCTTCCCATGTGCTATGATAAATATCCTTTCTTCAATCTCTGTCTCTCGGTCTCCGTCTCGATGTGAGTCTCTCTCTTCTTCTCACTCGCTCGGTCTGTCTCTCTCTCTCTCTCTCTTCCTCTCTCTCAGAATCTATATAAATGACACAAACACCAGTCAGCATTTTAGGTTTGTTCACAGAGGCCATTTTATGTGCCCACAGCACTGGGACATTTCTGACAGAGTTGACTCCTCAGGAATGTGACGTTGGCACTATATATAAACCCACCAAACACCTCTATTAGATTCCAGTCTGTAACTCACTCCCAGGTGTCTGTTATTTCCCTCAACCTTCACTCTGTGAATTTCTGTTGACATTCTGCAAGAAAATTTTCACTGGTTTCACTCGTCCTCCATTTCCCCGGAACCCTGAAAATATTTTCCCTTCAACCTCACATCCTATTATGGCGCAAAAGAGGGTCTGGGGGTGTGGGGCAGAGAGATAGAGAGAGACAGAGAGAGACAGGGAGGGAGAAAGAGCACAACGGCCGAGAGAGAGACACTGGCAGTTGAGCGATAGAGAAGGGAATTTGAAGCTTTAGCCTTTTCTCCAGCTGATGACCTTTTAATTTGAACACTGTTTTTAATTTGAAATCTAATTCAAAGGAGAATGAGGCTTTTTAATCTCAGAACTCAAGTGTTGAGTGAGCTTTACTCTGTATCAAACCCCATGCTTTACCTGTTCTGGGAGCGTTTGATGGGGACAATTTAAGAACAACTTTAATTCCTATCTAACCCCGCGCTGTCCAATAACGGAGGCAGAAACAAATCAATGGGATGTTTCATTTCTGTGTCACTTTCTGTACCTTGAAGCTTCCATTTGGAGTTGGAAATCTCTCAGTTGATGAATGTCTTGAAAATTTTACCCTGAATAGTGTCAGCCTTAGTATTGTGGAAACATGTGAAGAAAGTGTTTGCATTCACACCTTCCTACATTGTGAAATGTAAGTTAGCTTTGAAACAATAGGATGTAGGGCCAGGGAGTCTGAATGGACAACAGGTTTTTGATGATTAAAGAGTCAATTTTAATGGTGTCCTTTGAAGGAGCCGTTTACTGTAAATGTCCCGAGACAATGAAATGCTTCAAAGGAAATATCCCGTTTGACAGAAATGGTTCCCCAATATCTGAATCACTTTCCAAGTCTTCAGAGACATGAAGGGGGCAGACATATTGTAAGATACAGATCATGAGATGCTGCAGAATCACAGAATTGAAGTTGTGGGGCCCTCTCCTGTTTCAGAATGTCAGTTTTGATGTTTAACTCTGTGAACCTTGGTTAATGATTCAGAAAGCAGAAAGTTCCAATCCAATCTGTAACCTGCACTGCAAATTCCAAAGAGATATGTACACCTTAAGTGAATGGGTGAAATAGTGAAAGATGGATTTCATTGTCGGCAAATGTGTGGCTCCTCACTTTAAAAAGGATGGAACAGGTTACATAAAAATGGTGAAAAGCTGCAAACAGTGAGGGTCCAAAGAGTCCCTATCCATTTGTGTCAAGACTAAGAAAACATCAAACAGTTCCAATGAGAAATTAAATTTGATATTTGGGATAAAGATGGTTACAAACTCACACTACACATTCCATGAATCAGGCTCTGTAACCTGCCTTTCAGCACATCACATGAAAAAATATGTTTTCAACAGTTCGTGCTTCCAGTCTGTTACTCAATCCCGGGTATCTATTCTATATATAAACCCCCTGAACCCCTCGATTAGATTCCAGTCTGTAACTCAATCCCGGGTATCTATTTTATATATAAACCCCCTGAACCCCTCGATTAGATTCCAGTCTGTAACTCAAGCCCGGGAATCTATTATTCCATATATAAACCCCCCGAACCCCTCGATTAGATTCCAGTCTGAAACTCTCTCCCGGGTGTCTGTTATTCTATATATAAACCACCCCAACCCCTCGATTAGATTCCAGCACTTCCACATCACAAATTGAGGAAGGGGTCTCCCCCCATTTTAAAGTTGGTTAAAGGCTCTCCCGCTATTTTTAAGATGGGGGCGGGATCACCCTCCAATTTAAAGATGGAGAAGGGATGTCTCACAGGATAATGTCCTTTACGCTCAATAATGTTAAGAAATTTTTGAACATTTTCAGTTTCCCCCTACAATTTCTCTTTCTCTCATCCTGTCTCATTCCTTCTCTCCCTTTCCCATCCCATCTCTCTGCCACTCTATACATTTCTCTGTTTCTCTCTCTCACCCCATCACTTTACCCAACACTCGCTCCCCTCTCTTCATCTCTCTCTCTCAACTCATCCCTTTTTCTTTCGCTCGATCTCCCCCCTCTATTTCACTCGCTTACCCAGCTCTCTTTCCCTCTCACCCTGTCTCTCTGCCGCTCTGTCTCTCTATCTGTCGTTCCGTCTTTCTCTCTCTCTCTCACTCACTACTTACCTCCGTTGCTCTGCTACTCCCTCTGTCGCCGCCATATCTCTCCCTTTCGCCTTGTCTCTCTGTTGCTCTCTTTCTATCTCTGTACCTCTTTCATCCCATCTACCTCTCCGTCTTTCTCTCTCTCTCTCTTTCTCTCCCAGGAAAACAGAGAGTAATGGTTCATGGGAATTTTTCCGGCTGGATGTAGGATTGTAGTGGAGTTCCCCAGGGGTCAGTATTGGAACCCTGGGTTTCCCTGATGTATATAAATGATTGAGATATTGGTGTGCAGGGGACCATTTCAGAGTTTGTGGATGGCACAAAACTTGGGAGAATGATAAACAGAGAGGGGGACAGTGTAGAGCATCAAAAGGACATTTACAAGTTAGTAGCGTGGGCAGATAGGTGGCCAATGATGTTCAATGTGGAGACGTTTGAGGTGATGCATTTTAGTAGGAGAAACATGGACAGGAAAAATAAAAGTAGGGGTGAAATTTTGAAGGGGTTGCAGGAGCAGAAAGACCTGGGTGGAGATGTGCATAGATCATTGAAGGTGGCAGGACAGGTTGAGCGAGTGTTCATAAAGCATATCGTATCCTGGGCTTTAATAATAGGGGCATAGAGTACAAGAGCAGGGAGGTTATGCTGAATTTATATAAGACGCTAGTTAGACCTCAGATGGAGTATTGTGTACAGTCCTGGGAGCCACACTATAGGAAGGATATGATTCCCGGCACAGTGTGATTACGTGGGATGGAATTGAGATTTACACCCCTTCTGTGTTTGATGTTGGAATCAGCTTCATTTGGAGTGTGCTGTGTTTTGTAGACATTTTCAGATCTTTTTAAATAATTCCCTTTTTTTATAGACTGCATCACTGAGTGTGAATTGGAGCTTAGCATCCATTTTTTAAATTGTTTGAAAATAGTTTTAAACTTCGCCCCTAGTTCCAAACTCTCCCACAAGGGGAAACATCTTCTCCACATCCACCCTGTTAAGACCCCTCAGGAACTTACATCTTTCACTAAGATCACCTCTCCAAATTCTAAACTCCAATGGATACAGGCCCAGCCTGTCCAACCTTTCCTCATAAGAAAATCAGAATCCTTTCCTCATAAGATCCGAGATGATGAGAAATGCCTCACACAATTGGCCTTGTCCTTGTCTTCATTGGTTTCTGAGCAACAACCTTCAATAATAGTTATAATAATTTCGGGGAAAGGGCAGACGAGTGGGACCAGTGAAATTTTCCTTGCAGATTGTCGAAAGTAGATTGATGGACTGAATGGCCTCCTTCTGTGTTGTAAACTTTCTGTGTTACACACGCAGGTTAACATTTCATTCTCGAATAAGCTTCACTCTTTCCTCCATTGTAGGTTCCAGCACCTCCACATCACAAGTTGGGCAATGGATCTCCCTCCATTTTAAAGACTGGAATGGATCTCCCTCCATTTTAAAGACGGGATTGGATCTTCCTCCATTTTAAAGATGGAGAAGACGTAGCCTAGTGGGACATAAGCAAGGCTTTTGATAAGGTCCCACAAGGGAGAACGAAAGCGAAGGTAAGAGCCCATGGGATCCAAGGCAATTTTTCAATTTGGATCCAGAATTGGCTGAGTGGCAGGAAGCAGAGGGTGATGGTCAAGGGGTGTTTTTGTGACTGGATCCCTGTGTCCAGTGGGGTTCCACTGGGATGGGTGTTGGGTCCCTTGCTGTGTGTGGTATGTATAAACGAGTTAGACTTCGATGTAGAAGGGTTGATCAGCAAGTTTGTGGATGACACGATAATTGGTGGTGTGGTAAATAGTGAGGAGGAGAGCCTTAGATTACAGGCGGATATAGAGGGACTGGTCAGTGGTTCATGGACTTTAATCCGGATAGGTGTGAGGTGATGCACTTGGGCAGGACACACAAGGCACAGGCATACATGATGAATGGTAGGACCCTGGGAGCTAATGAGCATTAGAGAGACCTTGGTGTGTATGTCCACTGGTCCCTTAAGGTAGTGGGACAGGTAAATAAGGTGGTTAAGAAGGCATATGAGATACTTTCCTTTATTAGCCGAGACATAGAACATAAGAGCAGGGAAGTCATGCTGGAACTGCATAAAACGCTGGTTAGGCCACAGCTAGAGTATTGCGTGTAGTTCTGGAGTCCGCATTATAGGAAGGATGTGATTGCACGAGAGAGAGAGCAGAGTAGATTTACCAGGATGTTGCCTGGGCTGGAGAATTTTAGATATGAGGAGAGATAGGATAGACTTGGATTATTTTCCCGTGAGCAGAGGAGATTGAGGAAGGACATGATTGAGGTGAATAAAATAATGAGGGGCATTGATAGAGTAAAGAGGAAGGAACTTTTCCCCTTGGTGGAGGGAACAATAATGAGGGAGTATAGATTTAAGGCAGGGGGCAGGAGGGTTAGAGGGGAAGTGGGGAAGGATTTTTTCACCCAGAGGGTGGTGGGAATCTGGAACTCACTGCCTGAAAGGGGGTTAGAGGCACTCTCACCCCAATACTCTCTCCCTCTCACCCCAACTCTCTCACCCTCTCACCCCAACTCTCTCGCCCTCTCAATACAACCCTCTCTCCCTCTCACCAAAACTCTCTCTCCCACTCACCCCATAGCTCTCTCCCTCTCAACGCAACCCTATCTCCCTCATACTGCAAATCTCTCTCCCTCTCACCCCAACACTCTCTCCCCCTCAACCCAATTCTTTCTCCTTCTCACCCCAAGGCTCTCTCCCTCTCTCCCCAACCCTCTCTCCCTCTCTCCCCGACCCTCTCTTCCTCTCACCGCGAAACTCTCTCCCGCTCACCCCAAGCCTCTCAACCGCTCACCCCAACCCTCTCTCCCTCGCACTACAACACTCTCTCCCTATCACCCCAAACCTCTCACCCAAAAGCTCTCTCACTCTCATCCCCACTCTTCCACCCTCTCACCCTAAGTCTCCCTCCCTCTCACATTAACCCTCTCTCCCTCTGAACCTAAACTTCTCTCCCTCTCACCCAACCCTCTCTCCCTCTCACCCCAACCCTCTCTCCCTCTCACCCCAACCCTCCCTCCCTCTCACACCAACCCTCCCTCCCTCTCACCCCAACCCTCTCTCTCTCTCACCCCAACACTCTCTCCCTCTCACCCCAACCCTCCCTCCCTCTCACACCAACCCTCCCTCCCTCTCACCCCAACCCTCTCTCTCTCTCACCCCAACACTCTTTCCCTTTCACCACAACTCTCTCTCACTCTCACCCTCTCCTCATTCCCTCTCACACCAACTCTCTCTCTCTCTCACCCCAACCCTCTCTCCCTCTCACCCCTTCCTTCTCTGCCATTCACCCCAAACCTCTCTCCCTCTCACCCCAAGACTCTCTCCCGCTCACCCCAAGCCACTCTCCCGCTCACCCCAAGCCACTCTCCCGCTCACCCCAAGCCTCTCTCCCGCTCACCCCAAGCCTCTCTCCCGCTCACCCCAAGCCTCTCTCCCGCTCATCCCAATCCTCTCTCCCGCTCATCCCAATCCTCTCTCCCGCTCACCCCAAGCCTCTCTCCCGCTCACCCCAAGCCTCTCTCCCGCTCAGCCAAAGCCTCTCTCCCTCTCAGCCAAAGCCTCTCTCCCTCTCAGCCAAAGCCTCTCTCCCTCTCAGCCAAAGACTCTCTCCCTCTCAGCCAAAGCCTCTCTCCCTCTCACCCCAACGCTCTCTCCCTCTCACACCAACTCTCTCACCCTCTCAACACAACCCTCTCTCCCTCTCACTAAGCTCTCACCAAAATATCCTTTATTCACTGTCTGGCTCTCAGTCAACCACTTGTTCTGAGTGTCTCTATTTCTCATTCACTCGATCTGTGTCTTCTCTCCCTGCCTCTCTTCCTCTGAGAATCTAGTCTACAAACACCAGGCAGCCATTTTAGGTTTGTTCACAGTGGCCATTTTATGTCCCCACAGCAATGGGACATTTATGACAGAGTTGACTCATGTAACATTAGTATTTTAAACGTGACAGAGACACAGGTATGGAGACAGAAATTCCACGTGTATTCCCTGGAATATTGAAGGATCCGGGCGTTCAGTCCCACACTTTGCTGCTGTGAATTTGAATTCTGAATTTTCTAAAACTGAATCTGGAAGTAAAAACCCCCGGGATGGAATGATTGACATTCTTTCTGCTGCTGCAAAGCCCGTGTCTGTGTCTGTTTCTCAGTATTTATTAACAATTTAAGATAATAGTTTAGAATGCCACAAGTTTGCCATAATGTCTGGAAAGAGTGTTGAAACAGAGGGGCTGAGGTAGCAAAACAAGAGGAGGGGGTGGTGAATAGACACAGGATCTGGGGGTCTCCAATGTGTAGACTCTGCCCAGCTCCCAGTCACATCTTTTAGAAGAGGCTGAATTGCGAAAATGAATCCAGGGACAGTGAAGCAAGTGACTCACTAACAATGAGAGCATTTTAAACATTCATTCTTTCACTGCAAAGCGCTCAGTCTTTCTGAGGTTCTGAAGGGGTCGGGGGTCTTCACTGTCTTAGTCCCTCTCCAACTTGCTGCCTCTCTCTCTCAGTGTAAATATTGCCCCATTTAAAAAGTGCTGAGCAGAGCTGGCTGCACCCTGTGGGATCTTGCTGTGCACAAATTCCCTGCAGTGTTTCATACTGTGCCACAACCAGTTAATTTATTAAAAATGTGCTGATTGGCCTCATTTCCTGTCCCTCAGGTGCCCTTTACCAAGTCCTAACTGTGAGTGTGTGTAAAAGTTTGTGCTAATTCCTGAATAATGCTGGTGTTTTAGGCAGGGCGATGACTTGGCAGGTGGAACAGTCATTTGAATTCAGTCTCTCTAGGATGTGTCACAGCAGGTGTGGAGATAGGTAAAGTCATGGGATCCTGCTGTGTAAAAAATTAAAACAAAGAGGCCGCCAGCCTTTCCTGAACTTCATCAGTGACCACACTTGATAGAAATGGGTTCATGGAGGGTGAAGCAGTCGGACACAGAGAGAGAGAGAGGGGGAGAGGGAGAGGGAGAGGGAGAGGGCCTGAAATGAGAACCCGGAGCCTGTGCGAAGGCTTCTTCTCACCCCCAGAGTCATGTCGGTGTGTGTTAGACAGGCCGGGCCACGGGCTTTCCTGGGTTAAATGGAAGGGGCAGCAGCCATTTCAATTGAGTTTAATGTAGATCTGAGGGTGGGGGCTGGTGGTGAGGGTGGGGAGAGAGCAGCCCCCAGTCTCTGTCTCTCCAGCTCGTTCCCTCTCTCCCTCTCTCTCTCCAGCCAATTCTGTCCATAATTCATCTTTCAATAAAATGTATAAGAAAAGCAATGTAATTTGTCGTTACTTTAATTGGGGGTGGGGGAGGGTGTTGGGGGGGGAGAGAGAGAGGGGGTGAGGCCCATTCCCCACTCACTGTCCGGCTATCCTCAGCCAATACATTTTTAACTGGTCATGAGCAGGTGGGGAGTGGGATCTTGCTGTGTACACATGTCTCCACCCCCCCCGCCCTGTTTCTTGCCCCCCATAATAGTGACAACACTTTCAAAATAAAAGATTGAGGGAAAGGAGGAGGGTGCGGAGGGAGGGGTGATGGGGGCAGAGAGAGAGGAGGGTGCGGAGGGAGGGGGACAGACTGAGGCCTGGTCCACAGGCTTCACCCATGTGAGTTGTGTCTGTTTCTTACCCCAATCGAGGTTTTATTTCCATCTCTGAGACACAGAGGGTGAGAGAGTGAATGAGTGAGGGAGACAGAGATGTGAGTGAGATAAGAAGAGAGATACTGAGAGAAACACAGGGGATGGGAAAGGTCTCTCAATCTGTTTTAGCCTCTGGTTTATAACTGGGATATTTTGGTATTTGGATGTTGCTAAGAGGTTGTGTTACTGTGAAGGGGAGGGGGTGGGGGTGGGGGTGGAATCCTGGGCTCTTGCTGTGCTATTTTGTTTAGAAATGATCTTGCTTTGTGTATTTAGTCATTTCTTTTCTCTCGCTCTTTTCCCCAGGAATTTGGAGTTTGAAGACTGCAATGTGACTATGAATCCATGAGCAGGAGCTTTTCCCCAGCTTGGATGGATGGACTCAGGCCTGTTCCACACCCCCCCACCCACCCACGTGAGTTGTGTCTCTTTATGACCCCGAGGTTTAATTTTAATCTCGGAGGGACCCTGGTTTTTGGTGCATCGATGAAGCGGTTTCTGTTAGATGATGGGGTGCTGGATTTTGAAACTCTGGGGTTAAAATATCCCGGCCTTGCGATTAGTCACAAATACATTAACCCTTTGGTGTGTGACAAAGAGGAGATTAAAAATCTGAAACCTGAGGCTGTTTAGAAGCTTGTTATAATTCCAAAATAAGACAGGGAGTTTAGCACCTTCTGGAGACTGATGGGTGGACAGGGGGAACCATTTTAATTCAGTTTACGCAGCTTCTGTGTGTGGATTTCTCTCTCTCTCTCTCCATCCTCCTGATCTTGCTGTGCCCACAGGGGCCTGTGGCCTTTCCCCACATGAGAGAGAGAGAAAGGAGAGGTCAGGGGAAAGAGGGGGAGAGATAACAAAACAGAGAGGAGTTGGTGTGGGTAGGTGAGAAGACACAGGGTCCGGAGGGAGAGAGAGAGGGCTCCTCGTGTGCAGTCACTGCCCAGCTCCCAGTCAGGGCCTTCCAGAAAGTGGGATTTGACCCCAACTGAAATCCCGAGGCAGTGATTTGAAAATGTCTCCTGAGAGAATCCAGCTGCTCCCCAGTTTGAGTTTCAGCCCTTTCGGGGGGTTGTGGTGGTGGGGAGGGAGGGGACTGAGGGGATGGCCCCCAGACTGGGGAATTCTCACGGGGAAGGCGGGGAGAGAGAGGCTTTCACAGCAGGTGTGGAGATAGGGAAAGTCATGGGATCCTGCTGTGTAAAAAATAAAACACAGGCCACCAGCCTTTCCTGAACTGCATCAGTGACCACACTTGATAGAAATGGGTTCATGGAGGGTGAAGCAGTCGGAGAGGGAGAGGGAGAGGGAGATGGAGAGGGAGATGGAGAGGGAGAGGGAGAGGGAAAAGGAGAGGGAGAGGGAGAGGGAGGGAGAGGGAGAGGGCCTGAAATGAGAACCCGGAGCCCGTGAGAAGGCTTCTTCTCACCCCCAGATTCATGTCGGTGTGTGTTAGACAGGCCGGGCCACGGGCTTTCCCGGGTTAAATGGAAGGGGCAGCAGCCATTTCAATTGAGGTTAATGTAGATCTGAGGGTGCGGGCTGGTGGTGAGGGTGGGGAGAGAGCTGCCCCCAGTCTCTGTCTCTCCAGCTTGTTCCCTCTCTCCCTCTCTCTCTCCAGCCAATTCTGCCCATAATTCATCTTTCAATAAAATGTATAAAAACACCAATGTAATTTGTCGTTACTTTAATTGGGGGTTGGGGAGGTTGTTGGGGGGGGGGAAGAGAGAGGGGGTGAGGCCCATTCCCCACTCACTGTCCCGCTATCCTCAGCCAATAAATTTTTAACTGGTCATGAGCAGGTGGGGAGTGGGATCTTGCTGTGTACACATGGTCTCCAACACCCACCACCCTGTTCCTTGCCCCCCACAACAGTGACCACACTTTCAAAATAAAGGGGGCAGAGAAAGAGGAGAGTGCGGAGGAAGGGGTGATGGGGGCACAGAGAGAGGAGGTTGCAGAGGGAGGGTTGATGGGGGCAGAGAGAGAGGTGGGTGCGGAGGGTGGGGTGATGGGGGCAGAGTGAGAGGTGGTTGCGGAGGGAGGGGTGATGGGGCAGAGAGAGTGGTGGGTGCGGAGGGATGGGTGATGGGGGCAATGAGAGAGGAGGGTGCGTTGGGAGGGGTGATGGGTGCAGAGAGAGAGGAGGTTGCGGAGGGAGGGTTCATGGGGGCAGAGAGAGAGGTGGGTGCGGAGGGAGGGGTGATGGGGGCAGAGAGAGAGGTGGTTGTGGAGGGAGGGGTGATGGGGCAGAGAGAGTGGTGGGTGCGGAGGGACGGGTGATGGGGGCAGTGAGAGAGGAGGGTGCGGTGGGAGGGGTGATGGGTGCAGAGAGAGAGGTGTGTGCGGAGGGAGGGGTGATGGGGGCAATGAGAGAGGAGAGTGCGTTGGGAGGGGTGATGGGTGCAGAGAGAGAGGAGGTTGCGGAGGGAGGGTTCATGGGGGCAGAGAGAGAGGTGGGTACGGAGGGAGGGGTGATGGGGGCAGAGAGAGAGGTGGTTGTGGAGGGAGGGGTGATGGGGCAGAGAGAGTGGTGGGTGCGGAGGGACGGGTGATGGGGGCAGTGAGAGAGGAGGGTGCGGTGGGAGGGGTGATGGGTGCAGAGAGAGAGGTGTGTGCGGAGGGAGGGGTGATGGGGGCAGAGAGAGAGGTGGGTGCAGAGGGAGGAGTGATGAGGGCAGAGAGAGAGGTGGGTGCGGAGGGAGGGGTGATGGGGGCAGAGAAGAGGTGGGTGCGGAGGGAGGGCTGAATGGGGCAGAGAGAGAGGTGGGTGCAGAGGGAGGAGTGATGGGGGCAGAGAGAGAGAAAGAGGCACAGATTGAGGGAGACTTCGACAGAGAGGGGGTGGGGGTGTTGGGGGCTCGGGGGCAGGGGAAGGAGACACAGGGTCTGGGGGTGTCCCCCTCCATTGTGTGACTGCTCGTGGGATCCTGCTGTGCAGAATTGCTTTAGTTGCAACTCTAATAACTATTTGATTGACTGGGGGATGTGATTGTGGAACTATAAATGTAAAAGATGGCCAGTGTGGTGTGGATTTTGTCGATGGTGAGACAGGAGCTTTCCAGAGTGCCCTTTCTATCCAGCACTCACAGGGGCGTGGAATTAAAAAGGCCGGAACTTGTATCCGGGTCTAATTCATCAAGAGCACAGGGCCCGTGTCTGAGAGCAATTCATGTCACGGTGAAAGGTAAAGGCCCAGCAGCCAATTTAATTCACTTCACCGATCTCTGACTGTCAAATTCTCAGTCTCCTCTCTCCCCCTCGGTCTCTCCAATGGGGGAAGTGAGAGAGAGAGAGAAAGGGGGGAGTGAGTGAGATGAAAAAGAGGGGCTGAGAAAGTAAAACAAGAGGAGGGGGTGGTGAATAGACACAGGATCTGGGGGTCTCCAATGTGTAGACTCTGCCCAGCTCCCAGTCACATCTTTTAGAAAAGGCTGAATTGTGAAAATGAATCCAGGGACAGTGAAGCAAGTGACTCACTAACAATGAGAGCATTTTAAACATTCATTCTTTCACTGCAAAGCGCTCAGTCTTTCTGAGGTTCTGAAGGGTTCGGGGGTCTTCACTGTCTTAGTCCCTCTCCAGCTTGCTGCCCCTCTCTCTCTGTGTAAATATTGCCCCATTTAAAAGACATTTCCAGACATTATGGCAAACTTGTGGCATTCTAAACTATTATATTAAATTGTTAATAAATACTGAGAAACAGACACAGACACGGGCTTTGCAGCAGCAGAAAGAATGTCAATCATTCCATCCCGGGGGTTTTTACTTCCAGATTCAGTTTTAGAAAATTCAGAATTCAAATTCACAACAGCAAAGTGTGGGACTGAAGGCCCGGATCCTTCAATATTCCAGGGAATACACCTGGAATTTATGTCTCCATACCTGTGTCTCTGTCACGTTTAAAATACTAATGTTACATGAGTCAACTCTGTCCTAAGTGTCCCAGTGCTGTGGGGACATAAAATGGCCACTGTGAACAAACCTAAAATGGCTGCCTGGTGTTTGTAGACTAGATTCTCAGAGGAAGAGAGGCAGGGAGAGAGGGAAAGAAAGCTGGGTAAGCGAGTGAGATAGAGAGAGGGTTGAAACAGAGGAGCTGAGGTAGCAAAACAAGAGGAGGGGGTGTGAATAGACACAGGATCTGGGGGTCTCCAATTTGTAGAATCTGCCCAGCTCCAAGACACATCTTTTAGAAAAGTCTGAATTGCGAAAATGAATCCAGGGACAGTGAAGCAAGTGACTCGCTAAGAATGAGAGCATTTTAAACATTCATTCTTTCACTGCAAAGCGCTCAGTCTTTCTGAGGTTCTGAAGGGGTCAGGGATCTTCACTGTCTTAGTCCCTCTCCAACTTGCTGCCTCTCTTTGTGTAAATATTGCCCCATTTAAAAAGTGCTGAGCAGAGCTGGCTGCACCCTGTGGGATCTTGCTGTGCACAAATTCCCTGCAGTGTTTCATACTGTGCCACAACCAGTTAATTTATTAAAAATGTGCTGATTGGCCTCATTTCCTGTCCCTCAGAAGTCCTTTACCAATTCCTAACTGTGAGAGTGTGTAAAAGTTTGTGCTAATTCCTGAATAATGCTGGTGTTTTAGGCAGGGCGATGACTTGGGAGGTGGAACAGTCATTTGAATTCAGTCTCTCTAGGATGTGTCACAGCAGGTATGGAGATAGGGAAAGTCTTGGGATCCTGCTGTGTAAAAAAATAAAACAAAGAGGCCGCCAGCCTTTCCTGAAATGCATCAGTGACCACACTTGATAGAAATGGGTTCATGGAGGGTGGAGCAGTCAGACACAGAGAGAGAGGGAGAGGTAGAGGGAGAGGGCCTGAAATGAGAACCCGGAGCCTGTGCGAAGGCTTCTTCTCACCTCCAGAGTCATGTCGGTGTATGTTAGACAGGCCGGGCCACGGGCTTTCCTGGGTTAAATGGAAGGGACAGCAGCCATTTCAATTGAGTTTAATGTAGATCTGAGGGTGCGGGCTGGTGGTGAGGGTGGGGAGAGAGCAGCCCCCAGTCTCTGTCTCTCCAGCTTGTTCCCTCTCACCCTCTCTCTCTCCAGCCAATTCTGTCCATAATTCATCTTTCAATAAAATGTATAAAAACACCAATGTAATTTCTCGTTACTTTAATTGGGGGTGGGGGAGGATATTGGGGGGCGGAGAGAGAGGGGGTGAGGCCCATTCCGCACTCACTGTCCCGCTATCCTCAGCCAATACATTTTTAACTGGTCATGAGCAGGTGGGTAGTGGGATCTTGCTGTGTACACATGGTCTCCACCCCCCCCCGCCCTGTTCCTTGCCCCCCACAAGAGTGACCACACTTTCAAAATAAAAGATTGAGGGAAAGGAGGAGGGTGCGGAGGGAGGGATGATGGAGGCAGAGAGAGAGGAGGGTGCGGAGGGAGGGGGATAGACTGAGGCCTGGTCCACAGGCTTCACCCACGTGAGTTGTGTCTGTTTATTACCCCAATCGAGGTTTAATTTCCATCTCTGAGACACAGAGTGAGAGAGTGAATGAGTGAGGGGTACAGAGATGTGAGTGAGATAGGAAGAGAGATACAGAGAGAAACACAGGGGATGGGAAAGGTCTCTCAATCTGTTTTAGCCTCTGGTTTATAACTGAGATATTTTTGTATTTGGATGTTGCTAAGAGGTTGTGTAACTGTGAAGGGGTCGGTATGGGGGGGATGGAATCCTGGGCTCTTGCTGTGCTATTTTGTTTAGAAATGTTCTTGCTTTGTGTTTTAGTCAATTCTTTTCCCTCTCTCTTTTCCCCAGGAATTTGGAGTTTGAAGACTGCAATGTGACTATGAATCCATGAGCAGGAGCTTTTCCCCAGCTTGGATGGATGGACTCAGGCCTGTTCCACACCCCCCACCCACCCACGTGAGTTGTGTCTCTTTATAACCCCGAGGTTTAATTTTAATCTTGGAGGGACCCTGGTTTTTGGTACATCGATGAAGCGGTTTCTGTTAGATGATTGGGTGCTGGATTTTGAAACCCTGGGGTTAAAATATCCCGGCCTTGCGATTAGTCACAAACACATTAACCCTTTGGTGTGTGACAAAGAGGAGATTAAAAATCTGAAACCTGAGGCTGTTTAAAAGCTTGTTATAATTCCAAAATAAGACAGGGAGTTTAGCACCTTCTGGAGACTGATGGGTGGACAGGGGGAACCATTTTAATTCAGTTTACGCAGCTTCTGTGTGTGGATTTCTCTCTCTCTCTCTCTCCATCCTCCTGATCTTGCTGTGCCCACAGGCGCCTGTGGCCTTTCCCCACATGAGAGAGAGAGAAAGGAGAGGTCAGGGGAAAGAGGGGGAGAGATAACAAAACAGAGCGGAGTTGGTGTGGGTAGGTGAGAAGACACAGGGTCCGGGGGGAGAGAGAGAGAGGGTTCCTCGTGTGCAGTCACTGCCCAGCTCCCAGTCAGGGCCTTCCAGAAAGTGGGATTTGACCCCAACTGAAATCCCGAGGCAGTGATTTGAAAATGTCTCCTGAGAGAATCCAGCTGCTCCCCAGTTTGAGTTTCAGCCCTTTCAGGGGGTTGTGGTGGTGGGGAGGGAGGGAACTGAGGGGATGGCCCCCAGACTGGGGAATTCCCACGGGCAAGGCGGGGAGAGAGAGGCTTTCACAGCAGGTGTGGAGATAGGGAATGTCATGGGATCCTGCTGTGTAAAAAAACAAAACAAAGAGGCCGCCAGCCTTTCCTGAACTGCATCAGTGACCACACTTGATAGAAATGGGTTCATGGAGGGTGAAGCAGTCGGACACAGAGGGAGAGGGAGAGGGAGAGGGAGAGGGAGAGAGAGAGAGAGAGAGATAGAGATAGAGATAGAGATGGAGAGGGAGAGGGAGATGGAGAGGGAGAGGGAGAGGGAGAGGGAGAGGGAGAGGGAGAGGGAGAGGGAGAGAGAGAGAGAGAGAGAGAGAGAGAGAGAGAGAGAGAGGGAGTGGGAGAGGGAGGGGGCCTGAAATGAGAACCCGGAGCCTGTGCGAAGGCTTCTTCTCACCTCCAGAGTCATGTCGGTGTGTGTTAGACAGGCCGGGCCACGGGCTTTCCTGGGTTAAATGGAAGGGGCAGCAGCCATTTCAATTGAGTTTAATGTAGATCTGAGGGTGCGGGCTGCTGGTGAGGGTGGGGAGAGAGCTGCCCCCAGTCTCTCCAGCTTGTTCCCTCTCTCCCTCTCTCTCTCCAGCCAATTCTGTCCATAATTCATCTTTCAATAAAATGTATAAGAAAACCAACGTGATTTGTTGTTACTTTAATTGGGGGTGGGGGAGGGTGTTTGGGGGGGAGTGAGAGGGGGTGAGGCCCATTCCCCACTCACTGTCCGGCTATCCTCAGCCAATACATTTTTAACTGGTCATGAGCAGGTGGGGAGTGGGATCTTGCTGTGTACACATGGTCTCCACCACCCCCGCCCTGTTCCTTGCCCCCCCCAACAGTGACCACACTTTCAAAATAAAGGGGGCAGAGAAAGAGGAGAGTGCGGAGGGAGACGTGATGGGGGCAGAGAGAGAGGAGGGTGAGGAGGGTGGGTTGATGGGGGCAGAGAGATAGGTTGGTGCAGAGGGAGGGTTGATGGGGGTAGAGAGAGAGGTGGGTGTGGAGAGTGGGGTGATAGGGGCAGAGAGAGAGGTGGGTGCGGAGGGAGGGGTAATGGGGGCAGAGAGAGAGGAAGTTGCGGAGGGAGGGTTGATGGGGGCAGAGAGATAGGTTGGTGCAGAGAGAGGGTTGATGGGGGCAGAGAGAGAGGTGGGTGTGGAGAGTGGGGTGATAGGGGCAGAGAGAGAGGTGGGTGCGGAGGGAGGGGTAATGGGGGCAGAGAGAGAGGAAGTTGCGGAGGGAGGGTTGATGGGGGCAGAGAGATAGGTTGGTGCGGAGGGAGGGGTAATGGGGGCAGAGAGAGAGGAAGTTGCGGAGGGAGGGTTGATGGGGGCAGAGAGAGATGTGGGTCCGGAGGGAGGGGCGATGGGGGCAGAGAGAGAGGTGGGTGTGGAGAGTGGGGTGATAGGGGCAGAGAGAGAGGTGGGTGCGGAGGGAGGGGTGATAGGGGCAGAGAGAGAGGTGGGTGCGGAGGGAGGGGTGATAGGGGCAGAGAGAGAGGTGGGTGCGGAGGGAGGGTTGATGGGGGCAGAGAGAGATGTGGGTCCGGAGGGAGGGGTGATGGGGGCAGAGAGAGAGGAGGGTGCGGAGGGAGAGGTGATGGGTGCAGAGAGAGAGAGGTGGGTGCGGAGGGAGGGGTGATGGGGGCAGAGAGAGGAGAGTGCGGAGGGAGGGGTTGATGGGGGCAGAGAGAGAGGTGGGTGCAGAGGGAGGAGTGATGGGGGCAGAGAGAGAGAAAGTGGAACAGATTGAGGGAGACTTCGACAGAGAGGGGGTGGGGGTGTTGGGGGCTCGGGGGCAGGGGAAGGAGACACAGGGTCTGGGGGTGTCCCCCTCCATTGTGTGACTGCTCGTGGGATCCTGCTGTGCAGAATTGCCTTAGTTGCAACTCTGATAACTATTTGATTGACTGGGGGATGTGATTGTGGATCTATAAATGTAAAAGATGGCCAGTGTGGTGTGGATTTTGTCGATGGTGAGACAGGAGCTTTCCAGAGTGCCCTTTCTATCCAGCACTCACAGGGGCGTGGAATTAAAAAGGCCGGAACTTGTATCCGGGTCTAATTCACCAAGAGCACAGGGCCCGTGTCTGAGAGCAATTCATGTCACGGTGAAAGGTAAAGGCCCAGCAGCCAATTTAATTCACTTCACCGATTTCTGACTGTCAAATTCTCAGTCTCCTCTCTCCCCCTCGGTCTCTCCAATGGGGGAAGTGAGAGAGAGAGAGAGAAAGGGGGGAGTGAGTGAGGTGAAACAGAGGGGCTGAGATAGTAAAACAAGAGGAGGGGGTGGTGAATAGACACAGGATCTGGGGGTCTCCAATGTGTAGACTCTGCCCAGCTCCCAGTCACATCTTTTAGAAAAGGCCGAATTGCGAAAATGAATCCAGGGACAGTGAAGTAAGTGACTCACTAACAATGAGAGCATTTTAAACATTCATTCTTTCACTGCAAAGCGCTCAGTCTTTCTGAGGTTCTGAAGGGTTCGGGGGTCTTCACTGTCTTAGTCCCTCTCCAGCTTGCTGCCTCTCTCTCTCTGTGTAAATATTGCCCCATTTAAAAAGAGCTGAACAGAGCTGGCTGCACCTTGTGGGATCATGCTGTGCACAAATTCCCTGCAGTGTTTCATACTGTGCCACAACCAGTTAATTTATTAAAAATGTGCTGATTGGACTCATTTCCTGTCCCTCAGGAGCCCTTTACCAAGTCCTAACTGTGAGTGTGTGTAAAAGTTTGTGCTAATTCCTGAATAATGCTGGTGTTTTAGGCAGGGCGATGACTTGGGAGGTGGAACATCTTTTGAATTCAGTCTCTCTAGGATGTGTCCCTACGTTACAACAGAGAGAGAGGGAGGAGATTGAGGGAAACAGGAAAAGACAGTGACACAGAGGCAGGGGGTTGGGGGTGAGGAAGAGACACAGGGTCTTGGGGGGGGGGTTAGGGGAGGGTCTCCAGTGTGGAGTCAGTGCCCAGCTCCCAGTCTCTGCAGAAAAGCCTCAGTCACACCCTCCCGGGGACGCCTGGTTTGTAAAAATCGATGCTGGGACGGAGATTTCAAAAAGTCTCCCCCAGGAAGCAGCAGCTTGTTCCCGGTTTGAAGGGAAGGAGTTTAGGCCTTTCTGGGGATGTGTCCGGACTCAGAGCACACATGGTGCCCGGGGTGGGGGGGAGAGGGGGAAGAGGGAGGGTTACAGCAGGCATGAGGCTGGGGAAGGAAATGTGTCTCCCTGTTCCCATCCGGATAGCATTACATTGCTGCCTGTGGGATCCCCCTGTGCAGAAACCGCCTGCAGCTTTTCCTGAACTGCAACAGGGAACACACGACGTTTCTGGGGGAGGGGGTGGCATTTCCCTGTCTCTGTCACTCCAGCTTTCCCTCTCCCTCTCTCTTTCCAGACAGGACCCCTTGCTGATCCTGTCCATTGAATGTTAATAACAAGACAGGACCCCTTGCTGCTCCTGTCCACTGAGGGTTAATCCCAGGACAGACATGGTCTCAACAAGGGCCTGTCTTTATTTTTGGCTTAATAATAAATCTATATTTCTTTCCCCTGTTGGTTGTGTTACCCCAGTTCCAAACCCTGATCTCACACAGACCCCCAAAACACTGGCAGTAATCGCAGTCCCCAACCCACTCTCCCTCTCACCCCAACCCACTCTCCCTCTCACCCAAACCCACTCTCCCTCTCACCCCAACCCACTCTCCCTCTCACCCCATCCCACTCTCCCTCTCACCCCAACCCACTCTCCCTCTCACCCCAACCCACTCTCCCTCTCACCCCAACCCTCTCTCCCTCTCACCCCAACCCACTCACCCTCTCACCCCAACCCACTCTCCCTCTCACCCCAACCCACTCACCCTCTCACCCCAACCCACTCACCCTCTCACCCCAACCCACTCTCCCTCTCACCCCAACCCACTCACCCTCTCACCCCAACACTCTCTCCCTCACACCCCTACCCACTCTCCCTCTCACCCCAACCCACTCACCCTCTCACCCCAACCCACTCTCCCTCTCACCCCAACCCACTCTCCCTCTCACCCCAACCCACTCTCCCTCTCACCCCAACCCACTCTCCCTCTCACCCCAACCCACTCTCCCTCTCACCCCAACCCACTCTCCCTCTCAACCCAACCCACTCTCCCTCTCACCCCAAACCTCTCTCCCTCTCACCCCAACCCACTCACCCTCTCACCCCAACCCACTCTCCCTCTCACCCCAACCCACTCACCCTCTCACCCCAACACTCTCTCCCTCACACCCCTACCCACTCTCCCTCTCACCCCAACCCACTCACCCTCTCACCCCAACCCACTCTCCCTCTCACCCCAACCCACTCTCCCTCTCACCCCAACCCACTCTCCCTCTCACCCCAACCCACTCACCCTCTCACCCCAACCCACTCTCCCTCTCACCCCAACCCACTCTCCCTCTCACCCCAACCCACTCTCCCTCTCACCCCAACCCACTCTCCCTCACACCCCAACCCACTCTCCCTCTCACCCCAACCCACTCTCCCTCTCACCCCAACCCACTCTCCCTCTCACCCCAACACTCTCTCCATCTCACCCCAACATAATCTACCTCTCACCCCAACACTCTGTCCCTCTCACCCCAATATTCTCTCCCTCTCACCCCAACCCTCATTCCCTCTCACTCCAACCCTCTCTACCTCTCAACACACCCCATTCACCCTCTCACACCAACCATCTCATCATCTCATCCCCACTCTCTCTCCCTCTCACTCCAACACTCTCTCCCTCTCACCCCAACACTGTCTCCCTCTCACCCCAACACTGTCTCCCTCTCACCCCAACACTGTCTCCCTCTCACCCCAACACTGTCTCCCTCTCACCCCAACACTGTCTCCCTCTCACCCCAACACTGTCTACCTCTCACCCCAACACTGTCTCCCTCTCACCCCAACACTGTCTCCCTCTCACCCCAACACTGCCTCCCTCTCACCCCAACACTGTCTCCCTCTCACCGCAACACTGTCTCCCTCTCACCCCAACACTGTCTCCCTCTCACCCCAACACTGTCTCCCTCTCACCCCAACACTGTCTCCCTCTCACCCCAACACTGTCTCCCTCTCACCCCAACACTGTCTCCCTCTCACCCCAACACTGTCTCCCTCTCACCCCAACACTGTCTCCCTCTCACCCCAACACTGTCTCCCTCTCACCCCAACACTGTCTCCCTCTCACCCCAACACTGTCTCCCTCTCACCCCAACACTGTCTCCCTCTCACCCCAACACTGTCTCACTCTCACCCCAATACTGTCTCACTCTCACCCCAACACTGTCTCCCTCTCACCCCAACACTGTCTCCCACTCACCCCAACACTGTCTCCCTCTCACCCCAACACTGTCTCTCTCTCACCCCATCACTGTCTCCCTCTCACCCCAACACTGTCTCCCTCTCACCCCAACCCTCATTCCCTCTCACCCCAACCCTCATTCCCTCTCACTCCAACCCTCTCTGCCTCTCAACACAACCCATTCTCCCCCTCATACCAACCAACTCACCATCTCATCCCCACTCTCCCTCTCACCCCAACATTATCTCCCTCTCACCCAAACTCTATCTCCCTCTCACCCCAACTCTCTCTCCCAATCTCCCCAACTCTCTCTCCCTATCACTCCCACCCACTCTACCTCCTACCCCAACACTCTCTCCCTATCACCCCGAACCACTCACCCAAAAGCTCTCTCACTCTCATCCCCACTCTCTCACCCTCTCCACCCAACTCTCTCTCACTCTCACCAACTCCTCATTCCCTCTTACACCAACCCTCTCTCCCTCTCACCCAACCCTCTCTCCCTCTCACCCCATCCTTCTCTCCCTCTCACCCCAAACCTCTCTCCCTCTCACCCCATCGTTCTCTCCCTCTCACCCCAACAGTCTCTCCCTCTCACCCCCACTCTCTCAACCTCACAGCACAACCCTCTCTAACTCTCACCAAAACTCTCTCCCACTCACCCCAAACTTCTCTCCCTCTCAATGCAACCCTCTCTCCCTCTCACCACAACCCGCTCTCCCACTCACCCCAACTCTCTCTCCCTCTCACCCCAACAGTCTCTCCCTCTCACTCCAAACCTCCCACCCTCATACCCCAACTCACTCTCTCTCTCACCCCAACCCTCTCTCCCTCTCACCCCTAACCTCTCTCCCTCCCTTCCCCACTCTCTCACCCCAACTCTCCCTCCCTATCACTCCAAACCTCTCACCCAAAAGCTCTCTCACTCTCATTCGCACTCTCTCACCCTCTCACTCCAACTCTCTCTCACTCTCTCCCTTTCACAAGCAATCTCTCTTTCACAATCCCTCTCACACGCTCGCTCTCACACTCTATCTCTTGCACGCACAATCTCCCACGCACACACACCATCTTTCTCTCACACACACAATCTCTGTCTCTCACATGCACTCTCTCTCTGATCATCATCTTGGCCCACACCCTCTCTTCCAACCCCACGCTTTCTCTTCCACCCCCCAAACTATCTCTGCACCATCGCACCCACCACCACCCCCCGTGCTCTCTCATTCCAATGCTCTCTCCAGTTATGGATGAGAGAGAGTTGGTGAGGGAGGATGGAGATCCTTTCTTAACCCGTTTCTCAGTCTCTATTTCTCTCTGCGAGTGTTTGATGGGAACAGTATGGAGGGAGCTTAATTCTATATTTAACCCTGTGCTGTACCTGTCCTGGGAGTGTTAGTTGGGGACAGTATAGAGGGAGCTTTACTCTGTATCTAACCCCGTGCTGTACCTGTCCTTGGAGCGTTTGATGGGGACAGTGTAGAGGGAGCTTTACTCTGTATCTAACCCCGTGCTGTACCTGTCCTGGGAGTGTTTGATGGGGACAGTATAGAGGGAGCTTTACTCTGCATCTAACCCTGTGCTGTGCTTGCCCTCGGATTGTTTGATGGGGACAGTGCAGAGGGAGCTTTATTCTGTATCTAACCCCGTGCTGTAGCTGCCCTGGGAGTGTTTGATGGGTACAGTCTAGAGGGAGCTTTACTCTGTATTAAACCCTGTCCTGTTCATGTCCTGGGAGTGTTTGATGGGGACAGTATCTTGGGAGATTTACTCTGTATCTAACCCCGTGCTGTACCTGTCCTGGGAGTGTTTGATGGGGACAGTATTGAGGGAGATTTACTCTGTATATAACCCTGTCCTGTACCAGTCCTGGGAGTGTATGATGGGGACAGTATTGTGGGAGCTTTACTCTGTATCTAACCCTTTGCTGTACCACTCCTGGGAGTGTTTGATCGATACAGTGTAGAGGGAGCTTTACTCTTTATCTAACCCAGTGCTTCACCTGCCCTGGGAGTGTTTGATGGGGAAAGTGTAGAGGTAGCTTAACTCTGTATCTAACCCTGTCCTGTTCCTGTCCTGGGAGTGTTGATGGGGAAAGTGTAGGGGGAGCTTTACTCTGTATCTAACCCCGTGCTGTACCAGTCCTGGGAGTGTTTGATGGGGAGAGTATAGAGGGAGCTTTACTCTATATCTAACCCAGTGCTTTACCTGCCCTGGGAGTGTTTTATGGGGAAAGTGTAGAGGGAGCTTTACTCTGTATCTAACCCTGTCCTGTTCCTGTCCTGGGAGTGTTTGATGGGGACAGTGGAGAGGGAGCTTTACTCTGTATCCAACCCTGTGCTGTACCTGTCCTGGGAGTGTTTGATGGGGACGTTGTAGAGGGAGATTTAATCTTTATCTAACTCCGTGCTGTACCCTTCCTGGGAGTGTTTGATGGGGACAGTGTAGAGGATGCTTTACGATGTATCTAACCCCGTGCTTTACCTGTCCTGGGAGTGTTTGATGGGGACGGTGTAGAGGTAGCTTTACTCTGTATCTAACCCCGTGCTGTACCTGTCCTGGGAGTGTTTGATGGGGACAGTTTAGAGGGAGTTTTCCTCTGTATATAACCCCGTGCTGTACCTGTCCAGGTAGTGTTTGATGGGGACAGCGTAGAGGAAGCTTAACTCTGTATCTAACCCCGTGCTGTACCTGCCCTGGGAATGTTTGATGGGGACGGTGATGAGGGTGATTTACTCTGTATCTAACCCTGTCCTGTACCTGCCCTGTGAGTGCTTGATGGGGACAGTGTAGAGGGAGCTTTACTCTGTATCTAACCCTGTGCTGTACCAGTCCTCGGAGTGTCTGATGGGTACAGTGTAGCGGGAGCTTTACTCTGTATCTAACCCCGTGCTGTACCTGCCCTGGGAGTGTATGATGGAGCCAGTGTAGTGGGAGCTTTACGCTGTATCTAACCCAGCGCTTTAACTGCCCTGGGAGTGTTTGATGGGGAAAGTGTAGAGGTTGCTTTACTCTGTATCTAACCCTGTCCAGTTCCTGTCCTGGGAGTGTTTGATTGGACCAGTGTAGAGGGAGCTTTACTCTGTATCTAACCCTGTCCTGTTCCTGTCATGGGAGTGTTTGATGGGGACAGTGTAGAGGGAGCTTTTTTCTGTATCTAACCCCTTGCTTTACCTGTCCTGGGAGTGTTTGATGGGGACAGTGTAGAGGGAGCTTTACTCTGTATCTAACCCAGTGCTTTACCTGCCCTGGGAGTGTTTGATGAGGAAAGTGTAGAGGTTACCCACTCCCGGGTATCAGATATTCTATATATAAACCCAGCAAACCCCTAGATTAGATTCCAGTCTGTAACTCACTCCCGCCTATCAGTGATTCTATTTATAAATCCCCGAAACTCTCGATTAGATTCCAGTCTGTAACTCACGCTCGGGTATCTGTGATTCTATTTATAAATCCCCGAAACTCTTGATCAGATTCCAGTCTATAACTCACTCTCAGGTATCTGATTTTCTTTATTTAAACCATGCCAAAAATCCTCCATTAGATTCGAATCTGTTACTCATTCCCGGGTATCTATCAGCCTATATATATATATACCCTCCAAACCCATCAATTCGATCCCAGTCTGTAACTCCATCACGGGTATCTGTTATTCTATATATAATCCACCTCGAACCCCTCGTTTAGATTCCAGCCTGTAACTCACTCCCAGGTATCTGTTATTATATATATAAAACATCCCGACCCCTTCGATTAGATTGCAGTCTGTAACTCTCTCCCGGGTATCTGTTGTTTTATAAATAAACCCCCTGAAGTCCTCGATTAGATTCCAGTTTGTAACTCAGTCCCGGGTATCTGTTATTCAGGATATAAACCACCCCAAACCCCTCGATTAGATTCCAGTCTGTAACTCTCTCCCGGGTATCTGTTATTCTATATATAATCCACCTCGAACCCCTCGATTAGATTCCAGTCTGTAACTCACTCCCGGGCGTTTGTTATTCTATATATAATCCACCGCGAACCCCTCAATTAGATTCCAGTCAGTAACTCACTCCCGGGTAACTGTTATTCTATATATAATCCACCCCGAACCCCTCGATTAGATTCCAGTCTGTAACTCACTCCCGGGTATCTGTTATTCTATATATAATCCACCCCGAACCCCTCGATTAGATTCCAGTCTGTAACTCACTCCCGGGAATTTTTTATTCTGTATATAAACCGCCCCGAACCCCTCGATTAGATTCCAGTCTGTAACTAACTCCCGGGTATCTGTTATTCTATATATAAACCACCCCGAACCCCTCGATTAGATTCCAGTCTGTAACTCAATCCTTGGTATCTATTATTCCATATATAAACCCCACAAAACCCTCGATTAGATTCCAGTCTGCAACTCACTCCCGGGTATCTATTATTCTATATATAAACCCCACAAACCCCTCGATTAGATTCCAGCACTTCCACATCACAGGTTGAGGAAGGGGTCTCCCCCCATTTTAAAGTTAGTTAAAGGCTCTCCCGCCAAATTTAAGATGGAGAAGGGATGTCTCACAGGATATTGTTCTTTACACTCAATAATGTTAACACATTTTTGAACATTTTCAGTTTCCCCCTACACATTCTCTTTTTGTCATCCTGTCTCGTTCCTTCTCTCCCTCTCCCATCCCATCTGTCTGCCACTCTATACATTTCTCTGTTTCTCTAACTCACCCCATATCTTTACCCTACACTCGCTCCCCTCTCTTCATCTCTCTCTCTCAACTCATCACTTTTTTATCGCTTGATCTCCTCTCTCTATCTCACTCGCTTCCCCAGCTCTCTTTCCCTCTCTCCCTGCCTCTCTTCCTCTGAGAATCTAGGCTACAAACACCAGGCAGCCATTTTAGGTTTGTTCACAGTGGCCATTTTATTTCCCCACAGGAATGGGACACTTAGGAGAGAGTTGACTCATGTAACATTAGTATTATAAACGTGACAGAGACACAGGTATGGAGACATAAATTCCAGGTGTATTCCCTGGAATATTGAAGGATCCGGGCGTTCAGTCCCACACTTTGCTGTTGTGAATTTGAATTCTGAATTTTCTAAAACTGAATCTGGAAGTAAAAACCCCCGGGATGGAATGATTGACATTCTTTCTGCTGCTGCAAAGCCCGTGTCTGTGTCTGTTTCTCAGTATTTATTAACAATTTGAGATAATAGTTTAGAATGCCACAAGTTTGCCATAATGTCTGGAAAGAGGGTTGAAACAGAGGGGCTGAGGTAGTAAAACAAGAGGAGGGGGTGTGAATAGACACAGGATCTGGGGGTCTCCAATGTGTAGACTCTGCCCAGCTCCCAGTCACATCTTTTAGAAAAGGCCGAATTGCGAAAATGAATCCAGGGACAGTGAAGCAAGTGACTCACTAAGAATGAGAGCATTTTAAACATTCATTCTTTCACTGCAAAGCGCTCAGTCTTTCTGAGGTTCTGAAGGGGTCGGGGGTCTTCACTGTCTTAGTCCCTCTCCAACTTGCTGCCTCTCTCTCTCTGTGTAAATATTGCCCCATTTAAAAAGTGCTGAGCAGAGCTGGCTGTACCCTGTGGGATGTTGCTATGCACAAATTCCCTGCAGTGTTTCATACTGTGCCACAACCAGTTAATTTATTAAAAATGTGCTGATTGGACTGATTTCCTGTCCCTTAGGAGCCCTTTACCAAGTCCTAACTGTGAGAGTGTGTAAAAGTTTGTGCTAATTCCTGAATAATGCTGGTGTTTTAGGCAGGGCGATGAATTGGGAGGTGGAACAGTCATTTGAATTCAGTCTCTCTAGGATGTGTCCCTACGTTACAACAGAGAGAGAGGGAGGAGATTGAGGGAAACAGGAAAAGACAGTGACACAGAGGCAGGGGGTGGGGGGTGAGGAAGAGACACAGGGTCTTGGGGGGTTGGATAGGGGAGGTTCTCCAGTGTGGAGTCAGTACCCAGCTCCCAGTCTCTGCAGAAAAGCCTCAGTCACACCCTCCCGGGGATGCCTGGTTTGTAAAAATCACATCTGTGTCCCCCTCACTCATTCACTCTCTCACTCTGTGTCTCAGAGATGAAAATTAAACCTCGATTGGGGTAATAAACAGACACAATTCATGTGGGTGAAGCCTGTGGACCAGGCCTCAGACTATCCCCCTCTGGAAGAAGCTCCTTGTCCTTGTCCCAGACTTTCCCTCTATGGATCCTCACCTTCCAGTTTTCAGAATACAAATTTCTCAGGAGAAAAAGAGATAAATTTTGTTGAAAGGACAAAAGCAAGGACATTTAACTGCATAAATTGAATTCAAATGGTTCCCCCTGTCCCCCTCCCCCATCAGACTCTTGAAGGTGCTAAACTCCCTCTTTCAGTTTGGGAAGGGGCTGCTCATTCCTTTGGGACACTTTTTAAAATTACCATCCCAGGATTTATTTTAAAATCTCATTCTATCTCAGAGGATGTGAGTGGAGGTGGCTTGTGACTACACACTGGAGACCATCAGACCCTGACTCTCTTTCCCACACCTCCTCCTGTTTTTGCACCTCCACTAGCCTTGCCATCCCTCTCTCTCTCTGTTTCAATCACTCCCTCCCTTTTCTCTCTCTGCTCCCGTCTCTCACATTCAGGGTAAAGATGGATGCTCCTATCTAGGCCCTTGTCCCTGTCCTCTCTTTCTCCATCCCTCTTTCTCGCTCGTTCTCTCTGTCCATCTTTCTATTTTCCTTCCCCCTGTCTCATGTGCTCTGCATTGAAATGAGAGATGAAATGTTCCTGTCTCCCCATTTCAAATAATGACAAATCACATTGCTGTTTCTGGTCAGTTTGTGTTGATTAAAGTTTAAAATGGGCACAAAGAGAGCTGGAGAGAGAGAGAGAGAGAGAGAGAGAGAGGGAGGTACTCTCTCACTCTCACCCCAACACTGTCTCCCTCTCTCCCCAACACTGTCTCCCTCTCACCCCAACATTGTCTCCCTCTCACCCCAACATTGTCTCCCTCTCACCCCAACACTGTCTCCCTCTCACCCCAACACTGTCTCCCTCTCACCCCAACACTGTCTCCCTCTCACCCCAACACTGTCTCCCTCTCACCCCAACACTGTCTCCCTCTCACCCCAACACTGTCTCCCTCTCACCCCAACACTGTCTCCCTCTCACCCCAACACTGTCTCCCTCTCACCCCAACACTGTCTCCCTCTCACCCCAACACTGTCTCCCTCTCACCCCAACACTGTCTCCCTCTCACCCCAACACTGTCTCCCTCTCACCCCAACACTGTCTCCCTCTCACCCCAACCCTCATTCCCTCTCACCCCAACCCTCATTCCCTCTCACTCCAACCCTCTCTGCCTCTCAACACAACCCATTCTCCCTCTCACACCAACCAACTCACCATCTCATCCCCACTCTCCCTCTCACCCCAACACTATCTCCCTCTCACCCCAACTCATCTCCCTGCCACCCCAACTCTCTCTCCCAATCTCCCCAACTCTCTCTCCCTATCACTCCCACCCTCTCTACCTCCTACCCCAACACTCTCTCCCTATCACCCCAAACCACTCACCCAAAAGATCTCTCACTCTCATCCCTGCTCTCTCAACCTCTCCCCCCAACTCTCTCTCATTCTCGCCATCTCCTCATTCCCCCTTACACCAACCCTCTCTCCCTCTCACCCAACCCTCTCTCCCTCTCACCCCATCCTTCTCTCTCTCTCACCCCAAACCTCTCTCCCTCTCACCTCAACCCTCTTACAATCTCATCCCAACACTCTCTCCCTCTCACCCCAACTCTCTCACCCTCTCAGCACAACCCTCTCTAACTCTCACCAAAACTCTCTCCCACTCACCCCAAACTTCTCTCCCTCTCAATGCAACCCTCTCTCCCTCTCACCACAACCCGGTCTCCCTCTCACACCAACAGTCTCTCCCTCTCAGCCCAAACCTCCCACCCTCATACCCCAACTCACTCTCTCTCTCACCCAACCCTCTCTCCCTCTCACCCCAAACCTCTCTCCCTCCCTTCCCCACTCTCTCACCCCAACTCTCCCTCCCTATCACTCCAAACCTCTCACCCAAAAGCTCTCTCACTCTCATCCGCACTCTCTCAGCCTCTCACACCAACTCTCATTCACTCTCTCCCTTTCACAGGCAATCCCTCTTTCACAATCCCTCTCATACGCTCGCTCTCACACTCAATCTCTTGCACACACAATCTCCCACGCACACACACCATCTCTCTCTCACACACACAATCTCTGTCTCTCACATGCACTCTCTCTCTGATCATCAGCTTGGACCACACCCTCTCTGCCAACCCCACGCTTTCTCTCCCACCCCCCAAACTATCTCTGCACAATCCCACCCACCACCCCACCCCGTGCTCTCTCATTCCCATATTCTCTCCAGTTTTGGATGAGAGAGAGTTGGTGAGGGAGGATGGAGATCCCTTCTCTATCCGTTTCTCAGTCTCTATTTCTCTCTGCGAGTGTTTGATGGGGACAGTATGGAGGGAGCTTTATTCTATATTTAACCCTGTGCTGTACCTATCCTGGGAGTGTCAGTTGGGGACAGTATAGAGGGAGCTTTACTCTGTATCTAACCCCGTGCTGTACCTGTCCTGGGAGTGTTTGATGGAGACAGTATCGAGGGAGCTTTACTCTGTATATAACCCCGTGCTGTAGCTGCGCTGGGTGTGTTTGATGGGCACAATATAGAGGGAGCTTTACTCTGTATCTAACCCAATGCTGTACCTGTCCTGGGAGTGTTTGATGGGGACAGTATCAAGGGAGCTTTACTCTGTATCTAACCCCGTGCTGTACCTGTCTTGGGAGTGTTTGGTGGGCACAGTATAGAGGGAGTTTTACTCTGTATCTAACCCCATGCTTTACCTGTCCTGGAAGAGTTTGATGGGGACAGTATAGAGGGAGCATTACTCTGTATCTAACCCCGTGCTGTACCTGTCCTGGGAGTGTTTGATGGGGACAGTGCAGAGGGAGCTTTTCCCTGTATGTAACCCCGTGCTGTACCTGTCCTGGGCGTGTTTGATGGGCACAGTATAGAGGGAGCTTTACTCTGTATCTAAATGCGTGCTGTACCTGTCCTGGGAGTGTTTGATGGGGACAGTATCGAGGGAGCTTTACTCTGTATCTAGCCCCTGCTGCATCATCTCTGGGAATGTTTGTTGGCAATATTCTCATCAAAAACAATCCACAAATCAGGCCTAATAAATTGAACATCTGTTTCCATGTTTGATTCTCCCTGGTCTGTTCTGATTCTCTGATAGATTCCTCGGGTTTACCCTGCACATGAGCAGTCATCCTAATCCCGTCTACCTGTCCTGCTCCCAACGTGGCATCCGACTACAATAAGGCCAGTGATACAGGAGCGTCTCAGTGAGTGAGACAGGTGAGTCTTGAACCTGACCTGGGTGTATGTGAGTGACCCGGGTTAATCCGACACTCCAGGGACAGTTTAGACAGTTCGAGTGCATCACAGATTTGCCAGAATGAGACCAGGATTCCAAGGGTTAAATTGCAAAGTGAGATTGCACAAACACGGGTTCTATTCCTTCAAATTTAGTAGCATCAGGGGTGACTTGATCAAATTATCAAATCCTAAGAGGAACTGAGGGGGCCAGTGGGAGTGTTTGATGGGGACGGTGTAGATGGAGATTTACTCTGTATCTAACCCCATGCTGTAACTGCCCTGGGAGTGTATGATGGGCACAGTGTAGGGGGAGCTTTACTCTGTATCTAACCCCATGCTGTAACTGCCCTGGGAGTGTATGATGGGCACAGTGTAGGGGGAGCTTTACTCTGTATCTAACCCCGTGCTGTAACTGCCCTGGGAGTGTATGATGGGCACAGTGTAGGGGGAGCTTTACTCTGTATCTAACCCCATGCTGTACCAGTCCTTGGAGTGTTTGATGGGGACAGTATAGAGGGAGCTTTACTTTGTATCTAACCCTGTGCTGTACCGGTCCTGGGAGTGTTTGATGGAGAGAGTGTAGAGTGAGCTTTACTTTTTCTCTAACCCAGTGCATTACCTGCCCTGGGAGTTTTTGATGGGGAAAGTGTAGAGGAAGCTTTACTCTGTATCTAACCCTGTCCTGTTCCTGTCCTGGGAATGTTTGATGGGGACAGTATAGATGGAGCTTTACTCTGTTTCTAACCCTGTCCTGTTCCTGTCCTGGGAGTGTTTGATGGGGACAGTGTAGAGGGAGGTTTACTCTGTATCTAACCCCGTGCTGTGCCTTTCCTGGGAGTGTTTGTTGGGGACATTATCGAGGGAGGTTTACTCTGTATCTAACCCCGTGCTGTACTTGCCCTGGGAATGTTTGATGGGGACAGTGCAGAGAGAGCTTTATTCTGTATCTAACCCCGCGCTGTACCTGCCATGGGAGTGTTTGATGGGCACAGTGTAGGGGGAGCTTTACTCTGTATCTAACCCCGTGCTGTGCCTTTCCTGGGAGTGTTTGTTGGGGACATTATCGAGGGAGGTTTACTCTGTATCTAACCCCGTGCTTTACCTGTCCTGGGAGTGTTTGATGGGCACAGTATAGAGGGAGCTTTACTCTGTATATAACCGTGTGTTGTACTGCCCTGGGAGTGTTTGATGGGGACAGTATCGAGGGAGCTTTACTCTGTATCTAGCCCCGTGCTGTACCTGCCCTGGGAGTGTTTGATGGAGACAGTATCGAGTGAGCTCTACTCTGTATCTAACCCCGTGCTGTACCTGTCCTGGGAGTGTTTGATGGGGACAGTATCGAGGGAGCTTTTCTCTGTATCATAACCGGGCTGCACCTGTCCTGGGAGTGTTTGATGGAGACAGTGTAGAGGGAGCTTTACTCTGTATCTAAGCCCGTTCTGTAACTGTCCTGGGAGTGTTTGATGGGGACAGTATCGAGGGAGCTTTACTCTGTATCTAACCCCGTGCTGTACCTGTCCTTGGAGTGTTTGATGGGGACATTATCGGGGGAGCATTACTCTGTATCTAACCGCGATCTGTACCTGTCCTGGGAGTGTTTGATGGGGACAGCATAGAGGGTGCTTTACTCTGTTTCTAACCCCGTGCTGTACCTGTCCTGGGAGTGTTTGATGGGGACAGTATAGAGGGAGCTTTACTCTGTATCTAACCCTGATCAGTACCAGTCCTTGGAGTGTTTGATGGAGACAGTGTAGAGGGAGCTTTACTCTGTATCTAACCACGTGCGGTACCAGTCCAGGGAGTGCTTGATGGGGTGAGTATAGAGGGAGGTTTACTCTGTATCTAATGCTGTGCTGTACCAGTCCTGGGAGAGTTTGATGGTGTAAGTGTAGAGGAAGCTTTACTCTGTATCTAACCCAGTGCTTTACCTGCCCTGTGAGTGTTTGATGGGGTAAGTGTAGAGGTAGCTTTACTCTGTATCTAACCCTGATCTGTTCCTGTCCTGGGAGTGTTTAATGGAGACAGTATAGAGGGAGCTTTACTCTGTATCTAACCCTGTCCTGTTCCTGTCCAGCGAGTATTTGATGGGGACAGTGCAGAGGGAGCTTTTCTCTGTATGTAACCCCGTGCTGTACCTGTCCTGGGAGTGTTTGATGGGGGCAGTGTAGAGGGAGCTTTACTCTGTATCTAACCCCGTGCTGTACCTGTCCAGGGAGTGATTGATGGGCACAGTGTAGGGAGAGATAACTCTCTATCTTTTTACATCTAAATGTAAAAGATGGCCAGTGCGGTGTGGATTTTTGTCGATGGTGAGACAGGAGCTTTCCAGAGTGCCCTTTCTATCCAGCACTCACAGGGGCGTGGAATTAAAAAGGCCGGAACTTGTATCCGGGTCTAATTCACCAAGAGCACAGGGCCCGTGTATGAGAGCAATTCATGTCACGGTGAAAGGTAAAGGCCCGGCAGCCGATTTAATTCACTTCACCGATCTCTGACTGTCAAATTCTCAGTCTCCTCTCTCCCCTTCGGTCTCTCCAATGGGGGAAGAGAGAGAGAGAGAGAGAAAGGGGGGAGTGAGTGAGGTGAAACAGAGGGGCTGAGATAGTAAAACAAGAGGAGGAGGGGGTGTGAATAGACACAGGATCAGGGGGTCTCCAATGTGTAGAATCTGCCCAGCTCCCAGTCACATCTTTTAGAAAAGGCTGAATTGCGTAAATGAATCCAGGGACAGTGAAGCAAGTGACTCACTAAGAATGAGAGCATTTTAAACATTCATTCTTTCACTGCAAAGCGCTCAGTCTTTCTGAGGTTCTGAAGGGGTCGGGGGTCTTCACTGTCTTAGTCCCTCTCCAACTTGCTGCCTCTCTCTCTCTGTGTAAATATTGCCCCATTTAAAAAGTGCTGAGCAGAGCTGGCTGTACCCTGTGGGATGTTGCTATGCACAAATTCCCTGCAGTGTTTCATACTGTGCCACAACCAGTTAATTTATTAAAAATGTGCTGATTGGACTGATTTCCTGTCCCTTAGGAGCCCTTTACCAAGTCCTAACTGTGAGAGTGTGTAAAAGTTTGTGCTAATTCCTGAATAATGCTGGTGTTTTAGGCAGGGCGATGAATTGGGAGGTGGAACAGTCATTTGAATTCAGTCTCTCTAGGATGTGTCCCTACGTTACAACAGAGAGAGAGGGAGGAGATTGAGGGAAACAGGAAAAGACAGTGACACAGAGGCAGGGGGTGGGGGGTGAGGAAGAGACACAGGGTCTTGGGGGGTTGGATAGGGGAGGTTCTCCAGTGTGGAGTCAGTACCCAGCTCCCAGTCTCTGCAGAAAAGCCTCAGTCACACCCTCCCGGGGATGCCTGGTTTGTAAAAATCACATCTGTGTCCCCCTCACTCATTCACTCTCTCACTCTGTGTCTCAGAGATGAAAATTAAACCTCGACTGGGGTAATAAACAGACACAATTCATGTGGGTGAAGCCTGTGGACCAGGCCTCAGTCACACCCTCCCGGGACGCCTGGTTTGTAAAAATCGATGCTGGGACGGAGATTTCAAAAAGTCTCCCCCAGGAAGCAGCAGCTTGTTCCCGGTTTGAAGGGAAGGAGTTTAGGCCTTTCTGGGGATGTGTCCGGACTCAGAGCAAACATGGTGCCCGGGGAGGGGGGGAGAGGGGGAAGAGGGAGGGTTACAGCAGGCATGAGGCTGGGGAAGGAAATGTGTCTCCCTGTTCCCATCCGGATAGCATTACATTGCTGCCTGTGGGATCCCCCTGTGCAGAAACCGCCTGCAGCTTTTCCTGAACTGCAACAGGGAACACATGAAGTTTCTGGGGGAGGGGGTGGCATTTCCCTGTCTCTGTCACTCCAGCTTTCTCTCTCCCTCTCTCTTTCCAGACAGGACCCCTTGCTGATCCTGTCCATTGAATGTTAATAACAGGACAGGACCCCTTGCTGCTCCTGTCCACTGAGGGTTCATCCCAGGACAGACATGGTCTCAACAAGGGCCTGTCTTTATTTTTGGCTTAATAATAAATTTATATTTCTTTCCCCTGTTGGTTGTGTTACTCCAGTTCCAAACCCTGATCTCACACAAACCCCCAAAACACTGGCAGTAATCGCAGTCCCCAACCCACTCTCCCTCTCACCCCAACCCACTCTCCCTCTCACCCCAACCCACTCTCCCTCTCACCCCAACCCACTCTCCCTCTCACCCCAACCCACTCTCCCTCTCACCCCAACCCACTCTCCCTCTCACCCCAACCCACTCTCCCTCTCACCCCAACCCACTCTCCCTCTCACCCCAACCCACTCTCCCTCTCACCCCAACCCACTCTCCCTCTCACCTCAACCCACTCTCCCTCTCACCCCAACCCATTCTCCCTCTCACCCCAACCCACTCTCCCTCTCACCCCAACCCACTCTCCCTCTCACCCCAGCCCACTCACCCTCTCACCCCAACCCACTCTCCCTCACACCCCAACCCACTCTCCCTCTCACCCCAACCCACTCTCCCTCTCACCCCAACCCACTCTCCCTCTCACCCCAACCCACTCTCCCTCTCACCCCAACCCACTCTCCCTCTCACCCCAACCCACTCTCCCTCTCACCCCAACCCACTCTCCCTCTCACCCCAACCCACTCTCCCTCACACCCCAACCCACTCTCCCTCTCTCCCCAACCCACTCTCCCTCTCACCCCAACCCACTCTCCCTCTCACCCCAACACTCTCTCCATCTCACCCCAACATAATCTACCTCTCACCCTAACACTCTGTCCCTCTCACCCCAATATTCTCTCCCTCTCACCCCAACCCTCATTCCCTCTCACTCCAACCCTCTCTACCTCTCAACACACCCCATTCACCCTCTCACACCAACCATCTCACCATCTCATCCCCACTCTCTCTCCCTCTCACTCCAAAACTCTCTCCCTCTCACCCCAACACTGTCTCCCTCTCACCCCAACACTGTCTCCCTCTCACCCCAACACTGTCTCTCTCTCACCCCAACACTGTCTCCCTCTCACCCCAACACTGTCTCCCTCTCACCCCAACACTGTCTCCCTCTCACCGCAACACTGTCTCCCTCTCACCGCAACACTGTCTCCCTCTCACCGCAACACTGTCTCCCTCTCACCCCAACACTGTCTCCCTCTCACCCCAACACTGTCTCCCTCTCACCCCAACACTGTCTCCCTCTCACCCCAACACTGTCTCCCTCTCACCCCAACACTGTCTCCCTCTCACCCCAACACTGTCTCCCTCTCACCCCAACACTGTCTCCCTCTCACCCCAACATTATCTCCCTCTCACCCCAACTCTCTCTCCCAATCTCCCCAACTCTCTCTCCCTATCACTCCCACCCACTCTACCTCCTACCCCAACACTCTCTCCCTATCACCCCGAACCACTCACCCAAAAGCTCTCTCACTCTCATCCTCACTCTCTCACCCTCTCCACCCAACTCTCTCTCACTCTCACCAACTCCTCATTCCCTCTTACACCAACCCTCTCTCCCTCTCACCCAACCCTCTCTCCCTCTCACCCCATCCTTCTCTCCCTCTCACCCCAAACCTCTCTCCCTCTCACCCCATCGTTCTCTCCCTCTCACCCCAACACTCTCTCCCTCTCACCCCAACTCTCTCAACCTCACAGCACAACCCTCTCTAACTCTCACCAAAACTCTCTCCCACTCACCCCAAACTTCTCTCCCTCTCAATGCAACCCTCTCTCCCTCTCACCACAACCCGCTCTCCCACTCACCCCAACTCTCTCTCCCTCTCACCCCAACAGTCTCTCCCTCTCACTCCAAACCTCCCACCCTCATACCCCAACTCACTCTCTCTCTCACCCCAACCCTCTCTCCCTCTCACCCCTAACCTCTCTTCCTCCCTTCCCCACTCTCTCACCCCAACTCTCCCTCCCTATCACTCCAAACCTCTCACCCAAAAGCTCTCTCACTCTCATTCGCACTCTCTCACCCTCTCACTCCAACTCTCTCTCACTCTCTCCCTTTCACAAGCAATCGCTCTTTCACAATCCCTCTCACACGCTCGCTCTCACACTCTATCTCTTGCACGCACAATCTCCCACGCACACACACCATCTCTCTCACACACACAATCTCTGTCTCTCACATGCACTCTCTCTCTGATCATCATCTTGGCCCACACCCTCTCTGCCAACCCCACGCTTTCTCTTCCACCCCCCAAACTATCTCTGCACCATCGCACCCACCACCACCCCCCGTGCTCTCTCATTCCAATGCTCTCTCCAGTTATGGATGAGAGAGAGTTGGTGAGGGAGGATGGAGATCCTTTCTTAACCCGTATCTCAGTCTCTATTTCTCTCTGCGAGTGTTTGATGGGAACAGTATGGAGGGAGCTTAATTCTATATTTAACCCTGTGCTGTACCTGTCCTGGGAGTGTTAGTTGGGGACAGTATAGAGGGAGCTTTACTCTGTATCTAACCCCGTGCTGTACCTGTCCTGGGAGTGTTTGATGGGGACAGTATCGAGTGACCTTTACTCTGTTTCTAACCCCGTGCTGTACCTGTCCTGGGAGTGTTTGATGGGCACAGTATAGAGGGAGCTTTACTCTGTATCTAACCCCGTGCTGTACCTGTCCTGGGAGTGTTTGATGGGCACAGTATAGAGGGAGCTTTACTCTGTATCTAACCCTGTACTGTATCTGTCCTGGAAGTGTTTGATGGGGACAGTGTAGAGGGAGCTTTACTCTGTATCTAACGCTGTGCTGTACCTGCCCTGGGAGTGTTTGATGGGGACGGTGTAGAGGGAGCTTTACTCTGTATCTAACCCCATGCTGAACCAGTCCTGGGAGTGTTTGATGGGGACAGGTTAGAGGGAAATTTACTCTGTATCTAACCCCATGCTGTACCTGTCCTGGGAGTGTTTGATGGGGACAATATCGAGTGACCTTTACTCTGTATCTAACCCCGTGCTGTACCTGTCCTGGGAGTGTTTGATGGGGACAGTATCGAGTGACCTTTACTCTGTTTCTAACCCCGTGCTGTACCTGTCCTGGGAGTGTTTGATTGGGACAATATCGAGGGAGCTTTACTCTGTATCTAACCCCGTGCTGCACCTGTCCTGGGAGTGTTTGATGGTTACAGTATCAAGGGAGCTTTACTCTGTATCTAACCCCGTACTGTACTTGACCTGGGAGTGTTTGATGGGGACAGTGTAGAGGGAGCTTTATTCTGTATCTAACCCGTGCTATTCCTGCCCTTGGAGTGCATGATAGGCACAGTGTAGAGGGAGCTTTACTCTGTATCTAACCCCGTGCTGTACCTGTCCTGGGAGTGTTTGATGGGGACAGTGTAGAGGAAGCTTTACTCTGTATCTAACCCCGTGCTGTACCTGCCCTGGGAGTGTTTGATGGCCACAGTGTAGCGGGAGCTTTACTCTGTATCTAACGCCGTGCTGTACCTGTCCTGGGAGTGTTTGATGGGGACAGTATCGAGGGAGCTTTACTCTGTCTCTAGCCCCTGCTGCATCATCTCTGGGAATGTTTGTTGGCAACATTCTCGCCCAAAACAATAACAATCCACAAATCAGGCCTAATAAATTGAACATCAGTTTCCTTGTTTGATTCTCCCTGATCTGTTCTGATTCTCTGATAGATTCCTCATGTTTACCCTCCACATGAGCAGTCATCCTAATCCCGTCTACCTGTCCTGCTCCCAACGCGGCATCCGACTACAATAAGGCCAGTGAGACAGGAGCGTCTCAGTGAGTGAGACAGGTGAGTCTTGAACCTGACCTGGGTGTATGTGAGTGACCCGGGTTAATCCGACACTCCAGGGACAGTTTAGACAGTTCGAGTGCATCACAGCTTTGCCAGAATGAGACCTGGATTCCAAGAGTTAAATTGCAAAGTGAGATTGCACAAACTCGGGTTGTATTCCCTGAAATTTAATAGCATCAGGGGTGACTTGATCAAATGGTCAAATCCTATTGATGTTACCTGTATGTTGCAAAGTTATTCTGTTAATTTTCATCCCACAGAGTCAAAATTTCTGCGATTCTGTGTCTGAGTCAGAACTTCAAATAGTTCAGATTCACTGTTTAAAATAAGCAGTCACTTTTCTGTGGTGGTTTTTGAGATTGAGTATGGATCTCAGAATCTGTCAGTGGAAGGGAGTTTCTACAGAGATAGGAAATGGTATTAATGATTAAAGGTGCAGGATTTTGCTCACTGCATTAGATTGTGTCTGTTGCAGTTTCCCAGGAGTTTACATTTTCATGGGAAACGGATGATTATCCAATGTCAACAATTCAATTTCTTCAGACAAGTGAAAACGCAAGAGAAAGACGGAATATACCAACACTGGAACAAACAGGCAACTGTATGAGGAAGGTTTCAATTCTCTGCATGTTTTACTGTGAATTCCTGAGCTAAAGATTGAAATAAACAGGAGTTTAAATCTCACACTGGGATGCCGTACAATTTCAGTCCTGTTATCCCAAAATTAAAAATAAAAATCTACAATTAAAAGTTTCTTGGAAAGAGCAGAGGTAATTTGACTCTGTATCGAACCCCATACTGTATTTGGGTTGGGAGTGTTTGATGAACAGTGTAGTCAAAGCTTTAGTTTGAAACAATCTTCTGCAAACGGCAACTGATGCAAAGTCTCTTGTTAATGTTTCAATCTGAGGTTGATAGATTTTTGTTAGAAGAAGGTGTAAAGAGATATGTAGTTAGATCAGGGATCAGTCAGGATCTCATTGAATGTCGGAAACAGTGTGCGGGGAGAAATGGAATCTTCCTCTTCCAATGTACTATGATAACTATCCTTCCTTCCATCTCTGTCTCTCGGTCTCCCTCTCGATGTGAGTCTCTCTCTTCTCCTCTCTCTCTCTCTCTTCCTCTCTCTCAGAATCTATATAAATGACACAAACACCAGTCAGCATTTTAGGTTTGTTCACTGAGGCCATATTATGTCCCCAAAGCACTGGGACATTTCTGACAGAGTTGACTCCTCAGGAATGTGACATTGGCACTATATATAAACCCACCAAACACCTCTATTAGATTCCAGTCTGTAACTCACTCCCGGGTGTCTGTTATTACATATATAAACTACCCCGAACCCCTCGATTAGATTCCAGTCTGTAACTCACTCCCGGGTGTCTGTTATTACATATATAAACTACCCCGAACCCCTCGATTAGATTCCAGTCTGTAACTCACTCCCGGGTATGTTATTCTGTATATAAATCCCCAAAATCCCTCGATTAGATTCCATGGATAAACGATATGACAGGACAATGTTGTTTATACCCAGGCACGTTGAAAAATATTTGGAGCTTTACCATTTTCTCCAGCTGATGAACTTTTAATTTGAACACTGTATTTATTTTGAAATCTAATTCAAAGGAGAATGAGGCTTTTTAACCTAATAACTTAAGTGTTGAGGGAGCTTTACTCTGTATCAAACCCCATGCTGTACCTGTTCTGGCAGCGTTTGATGGGGACAATTTAATAACAACTTTAATTCCTATCTAACCCCACGCTGTCCAATAACGGATGCAGATTCAGATAAATCGGATGTTTCATTTCTGTACCACTTTCTGTATCTTGAAGCTTCTATTTGGAGCTGGAAATCTGTCAGTTGATGAATGTTGTCTTGAAAATTTCACCCTGAATAGTGTGAGCCTTAGTATTGTGGAAACGTGTGAAGAAAGTGTTTGCATTCACACATTCCTACATTGTCAAATGTAAGTTAGCTTTGAAACAATAGGATGTAGGGCCAGGGAGTCTGAATGGGCATCAGGATTTGGTTGATTAAAGAGTGAATTTTAATGATGTCCTTTGAAGAAGCCGTTTATTGTAAATATCCCGAGACAATGAAATGCTTCAAAGGAAATATCCCGAGAGAGAGAAATGGTTCCCGAATGTCTGAAACACTTTCCCAAGTCTTCAGAGACATGAAGGGGGCAGAGATATTGTAAGATACAGATCATGAGATACCAGTGAATCACAGAATTGAAGTTGTGGGGCCCTCTCCTGTTTCTGAATGTCAGTTTTGATGTTTAACTCTGTGAAACTTGGCTAATGATTCAGAAAGCAGAAAGTTCCAATCCAATCTGTAACCTGCACTGCAAATTCCAAAGAGATATGTACACCTTAAGTGAATGGGTGAAATAGTGAAAGATGGATTTCATTGTAGGCAAATGTGTGGCTGCCCACTTTAAAAAGGATGGAACAGGTTAACTTATAAATGGTGAAAAGCTGCAAACAGTGAGGGTCCAAAGAGTCCCAATCTATTTGTGTCAAGACTAAGAAAACATCAAATAGTTCCAGTTAAATTTGATATTTGGGATAAAGCTGGTTAAAAACTCACACTACCCATTCCATGAATCAGCCTCTGTAACCTGCACTTCAGCACATCACAAGAAAAATGATATTTTCAACTGTTCTTGATTCCAGTCTGTTACTCAATCCCGGGTATCTATTATTCTATATATAAACCCCCTGCACCCCTGAATTAGATTCCAGCCTGTAACTCAATCCCGGGTATCTATTATTCTCTATATAAACCCCCTGATTCCCTCTATTAGATTCCAGGCTGTAACTCACTCCCGCATATCTATTATTCTATATATAAACCCACTGAACCCCTCGATTAGATTGCAGTCTGTAACTCAATCCCGGGTATCGATTATTCTATATATAAACTCCCCGAACCCCTCGATTAGATTGCAGTCTGTAACTCAATCCTGGGTATCTATTATTCTATATATAAACCCCCCCGAACCCCTCGATTAGATTGCCATCTGTAACTCAATCCCGGGTATCTATGATTCTATATATAAACCCCCTGAACCCCTCGATTAGATTCCAGTCTGTAACTCAACCCCGGGTATCTATTATTCTATATATAAACCCCCTGAACCCCTCAATTAGATTCCAGCCTGTAACTCAATCCCGGGTATCTATTATTCTATATATAAAGCCCCTGAACCCTTCGATTAGATTCCAGTCTGTAACTCAATCCCGGGTATCTATTATTCTATATATAAACCCCTCAATCCCCTCGCTGAGATTCCGTTCTGTAACTCACTCCCGGATATCTTTTATTCGATATATATTATATCTACATGATTTATATATAAACCACCCCGAACCCCTCGATTAAATTTCAGCCTGTAACTGACTCCCGGGCATCTGTTATTCTATATATGAACCACCCCAAACCCCTCCATTAGATTCCAGTCTGTAACTCACTGCCGGGTGACTGTTATTCTATATATAAACTACCACGAACCCCTCCGTTAGATTCCAGTCTGTAACTCACTGCCGGGTGACTGTTATTCTATATATAAACTACCACGAACCCCTCCGTTAGATTCCAGTCTGTAACTCACTGCCGGGTGTCTGTTATTCTATATAGAAACCACCCCAAACCCCTCCATTAGATTCCAGTCTGTAACTCACTCCCGGGTATCTGTTATTCTATATATAAACCCCCTGAACCCCTCGATTAGATTCCAGTCTGTAAGTCAATCCTTGGTGTCTATTATTCTATATATAAACCCCCTGACACCTCGATTAGATTCCCGCCTGTAACTTACTCCCGGGTAATTATTATAATATATATAAACCCCCTGAACACCTCAATTAGATTCCAGTCTGTAACTCAATCCTTGGTATCTATTATTCTATATGTAAACCCCACAAACCCCTCGATTAGATTCCAGTCTGTAACTGACTCCCGGGTATCCATTATTCTATATACAAACCCCACAAACCCCTCGATTAGATTCCAGCACTTCCACATCACAAGTTGAGGAAGGGGTCTCCCCCCATTTTAAAGATGGTGAAAGGATCTCCCTCCAATTTAAAGATGGAGAAGGGATGTCTCACAGGATATTGTTCTTTACACTCAATAATGTTAACTAATTTCTGAACATTTTCAGTTTCCCCCTACACTTTCTCTTTCTCTCACCGTCATTTTCATTCTCTCCCTCTTCCACCCCATCTCTCTGCCACTCTACCACATTTCTCTGTTTCTCTCTCTCACCCCATCACTTTACCCTAAACTCGCTCCCCTCTCTTCACCTCTCTCTCTCTCACCTCATCCCTTTTCCTTTCATTTTATCTCTTCTGTCTATCTCACTCACTCGCCCCAGCTCTCTTTCTCTCTCACCCTGTCTCTCCGCCGCTCTGTCTCTCTATCTCTCATTCCGGCTATCTCTCCCTCTCTCTCACTCCTTTCCTCCGTTGCTCTGCTCCTCTCTCTGTCGCCCCCATCTCTCTCCCTCTCGCCATGTCTCTCTTTCTATCTCTGTACCTCTTTCATCCCATCTATCTCGCCCTCTCTCTCTCTCTCTCTCTGTCTCTCTCCCTCTCCCTGCTTCTTTTGAGCCAAAATTGGATATAAAGCTGAATGGAAAATTTTTTCAGGCTCCCGAGAATAGGCAGACGAGTCAGACCAGCGAAATGTGGATACAGAATTGGCTGATGGATAGGAAACAGAGAGTTCACGGATATTTTTCTGGCTGTGTGTAGGATTGTAGTGGAGTTCCCCAGGGGTCAGTATTGGAACCCTGGATTTCCCTGATGTATATAAATGATTGAGATATTGGTGTGCAGGGGACCATTTCAGAGTTTGTGGATTGCACAAAACTTGGGAGAATGATAAACAGAGAGGGGGACAGTGTAGAGCTTCAAACGGACATTTACAAGTTGGTAGAGTGGGTAGATAGGTGGCCAATGATGTTCATTGTGGAGGTGTTTGAGGTGATGCATTTTGCTAGGAGGAACATGGACAGAAGAAATAAATTTAAGTGAAATTTTTAAGGGGTTGCAGGAGCAGAAAAACCTGGGTGGAGATGTTCATAGATCATTGAATGTTGCAGGACAGGTTGAGCGCTTATGTAATAAAGCATATCATATCCTGGGCTTTATTAATAGGGGACTAGAGTACAGGAGCAGGGAGTTTATGCTGAATTTATATCAGACACTAGTTAGACCTCAGCTGGAGTACTGTGTACAGTCCTGGGAGCCACACTATAGGAAGTATATGATTCCCGGGGCAGTGTGATTACGTGGGATGGAATTGAGATTTACACCCCTTATGTGTTTGATGTTGGAATCAGCTTCATTTGGGGTGTGCTGTGATTTGTAGACATTTTCAGATCTTTTTAAATAATTCCTTTTTTTTTTATAGACTGCATCACTGAGTGTGAATTGGAGCTTAGCATCCATTTTTCAAATTGTTTGAAAATAGTTTTAAACTTCGCCCCTAGTTCCAAACTCTCCCACAAGGGGAAACATCATCTCCACATCCACCCTGTCAAGTCACCTCAGGAACTTACATCATTCACTAAGATCACCTCTCCAAATTCTAAACTCCAATGGATACAGGCCCAGCCTGTCCAACCTTTCCTCATAAGAAAATCAGAATCCTTTCCTCATAAGATCAGAGAGGATGAGAAATGCCTCACACAATTGGCCTTGTCCTTGTCTTCATTGGTTTCTGAGCAGCAACCTGTTTCCATTCTGACTGCACTAGACCAGGCCTCTGTTTCAATTACACTAGACCCTGCCTGAGTTAATACTGCACTAGACATTCTCTAAGTTGATATAACAAGTGGCCGTGTCTCTGCGAATGCTACACTTCACCCGGCCTCTGTTTGGACTACACACGACCATTTCTCTGTTTATCACACAATAGGCCCTGTCTTTATTTGGTATCTAACCAGGTGTTGACCCTTCCCTGGGCCTGTTTGATGGTACAGAGTAGAGGGAATTTAACTCTCTATCAAACCCCATACTGTATTTGGTTTGGGTGTGTTTGTTGAACAGTGTGGATGAAGCTTTACACTGGAATTTAGGTGAGGGGGTGATTTGATGAAATATTTCAGGATAATAATGCAAGTAGAGGTTTGAAAAAGACTAACTATTCCCGCCGGTTTGGGGAGTCTGGGCCTTGGGGTCATGGTTTTTCAACTATGTTTAGAATTTTAGAATTGCAGGAGGGAAACTAAGAAACACTTTAAAACACCAAGTGTGGTATTAGTTTGGATCTCTCTCACATGAACGGAAATTGATGCTGAGCCACTAGTCCATGTTTAAAACTGAGGCTGATAGATTTCTGTTACCTAACAGGCTGCAGAGATTTGAGACAAAGGGTTCGATCCCAGATTAGGTAGAATCTCATTAAATGTCAGAACAGGGTTGGAGGGTTAAATGGCCTCTTGCTCTTTCCATGTGCTATGACCAATATCCTTTATTCACTGTCTGGCTCTCAGTCACCCACTTGGTCTGAGAGTCTCTATTTCTCATTCACTCGATCTGTGTCTTCTCTCCCTGCCTCTCTTCCTCTGAGAATCTAGTCTACAAACACCAGGCAGCCATTTTAGGTTTGTTCACAGTGGCCATTTTATGTCCCCACAGGAATGGGATACTTAGGACAGAGTTGACTCATGTAACATTAGTATTTTAAACGTGACAGAGACACAGGTATGGAGACATGAATTCCCTGTGTATTCCGTGGAATATTGAAGGTTCCGGGCGTTCAGTCCCACACTTTGCTGCTGTGAATTTGAATTCTGAATTTTCTGAAACTGAATCTGGAAGTAAAAACCCCCGGGATGGAATGATTCACATTCATTCTGCTTCTACAAAGCCCGTGTCTGTGTCTGTTTCTCAGTATTTATTAACTGTTTAAGATTAGCCTGTCTCTTTCTCCATCGCTCTCTTTCTCGCCTCGCCTTTCACTGTCTCTCTCTCACTACAACACCCTGCCCCTCTCTCTATCTTGCCCTGTCTCTCTCTCTCTCTCTTGGCGAGTTTTGTCTCCCCTTCTCTATCTCAATCTGTCACACCCTCACCATCTCTCTGCCTCTCTCTCTCATTTACTCTCTCTCTCACTCCATCAGCCTCCCCCTCTCCCCACCATCCCCAATTTCCCTTTTCAGCAAATTTTGGGTTTTAAGCAGAAGGGAAAATATTTTCAGGGTTTTGGGCAAAGGGCGGACGAGTGAGACCAGTGAAACTTTCCTTTTAGAGTGTGTAAAGTAGTTTGATGGGCTGAATGGCCTCCTCGATTAGATTCCACTCTGTAACTCACTCCCAGATATCTGTTATTCTAGTCTACAAACACCAGGCAGCCATTTTAGGTTTGTTCACAGTGGCCATTTTATGCCCCCACAGCACTGGGACACTTAGGACAGAGTTGACTCATGTAACATTATTAATTTAAACGTGACAGAGACACAGGTATGGAGACATAAATTCCACGTGTATTCCCTGGAATATTGAAGGATCCGGGCGTTCAGTCCCACATTTTGCTGCTGTGAATTTCAATTCTGAATTTTCTAAAACTGAATCTGGAAGTAAAAACCCCCGGGATGGAATGATTGACATTCTTTCTGCTGCTGCAAAGCCCGTGTCTGTGTCTGTTTCTCAGTATTTATTAACAATTTAAGATAATAGGATAGAATGCCACTAGTTTGCCATAATTCATCTCAGTCAGAAATGTCCCAATGTTATGACCGATATCATTCTTTCATCGTCTGCCTGTTCATCCCCTGTCACTCTGTGTCTCTCTCTTTAACATTCCCTCATTCCGCGTTTGCTCTCTCTCTCTCTCTCTCTCTCCCCCTCTCAGACTCTGTAAGAAAAATCCCCAAACACCAGGCAGCCATTTTAGGTTTATTCACAGTTGCCATTTTATGTTCCCACAGCACTGGGACATTTATGACAGAGTTGACTCCTCACGAATGGTAAATTTGTCCTTTCAACGTGACAGAGACACAGATATCTCCATCCATTTTAAAGATGGAGAAACTCTGTTTATCACTCAATAGGCCCTGTCTTTACTTGGTATCTAACACTGTGCTAGCCCATCCCTGGGCCTGTTTGATGGGACAGTGCAGAGGGAATGTTACACTCTATCGAACCCCATACTGTATTTGGTTTGGGTGTGTTTGTTGAACAGTGTAGATGAAGCTTGACACTGGAATTTAGGTGAGGGGGTGATTTGATGAAATATTTCAGGATAATAATGGAAGTAGAGGTTTGAAAAAGACTAACTATTTCCGCTGGTTTGGGGAGTCTGGGCTTGGGGTCATGGTTTTTCAACTATGTTTAGAATTTTAGAATTTCAGGAGAGAAACTAAGAAACATTTTAAAACACCAAGTGTGGTATTAGTTTGGATCTCTCTCACATGAACGGAAATTGATGCTGAGTACGGATAACCTCCACAATCTGTTAATATAATGACAGACGCTCTACCCTGAAAACGCACTGTCAGTCTCCAAACCACCCCGAACACCTCGATTAGATTCCAGCCTGTAACTCAATCCTTGGTATCTATTATTCTTTATATAAACCCCCTGAACACCTCGATTAGATTCCAGTCTGTTACTCACTCCTGGGTAATTATTATTATATATATAAACCCCCTGAACACTTCGATTAGATTCCAGTCTGTAACTCACTCCCGGGTATCTATTATCCTATATATAAACTCCCCGAACCCCTCGATTAGATTCCAGTCTGTAACTCACTCCCGGGTATCTATTATTCTATATATAAACCCCCTGAACCCCTCGATTAGATTGCAGTCTGTAACTCACTCCCGGTATATGTTATTCTATTTATAATCCACCCCGAACCCCTCGATTAGATTCCAGTCTCTAACTCAATCCTTGGTATCTATTATTCTATATATAAACCCCACAAACCCCTCGATTAGATTCCAGCACTTCCACATCACAAGTTGAGGAAGGGGTCTCCCCCCATTTTAAAGATGGAGAAAGGATCTCCCTCCAATTTAAAGATGGAGAAGGGATATGTCACAGGATATTGTTCTTTACACTCAATAATGTTAACAAATTTCTGAACATTTTCAGTTTCCCCCTACACTTTCTCCTTCTCTCACCGTCATTTTCATTCTCTCCCTCTCCCACCCCATCTCTCTGCCACTCTACCACATTTCTCTGTTTCTCTCTCTCAGCCCATCACTTTACCCTAAACTCGCTCCCCTCTCTTCACCTCTCTCTCTCTCATCTCATCCCTTTTCCTTTCATTTTATCTCTTCTCTCTATCTCACTCACTCGCCCCAGCTCTCTTTCTCTCTCAACCTGTCTCTCCGTCGTTCTGTCTCTCTATCTCTCATTCCGGCTATCTCTCCCTCTCTCTCACTCCTTTCCTCCGTTGCTCTGCTCCTCTCTCTGTCGCCCCCATCTCTCTCCCTCTCGCCTTGTCTCTCTTTCTATCTCTGTACCTCTTTCATCCCATCTATCTCGCCCTCTCTCTCTCTCTCTCTCTCTCTGTCTCTCTCCCTCTCCCTGCTTCTTTTGAGCCAAAATTGGATATAAAGCTGAATGGAAAATTTTTTCAGGCTCCCGAGAATAGGCAGACGAGTCAGACCAGCGAAATGTGGATACAGAATTGGCTGATGGATAGGAAACAGAGAGTTCACGGATATTTTTCCGGCTGTATGTAGGATTGTAGTGGAGTTCCCCAGGGGTCAGTATTGGAACCCTGGATTTCCCTGATGTATATAAATGATTGAGATATTGGTGTGCAGGGGACCATTTCAGAGTTTGTGGATGGCACAAAACTTGGGAGAATGATAAACAGAGAGGGGGACAGTGTTGAGCATCAAAAGGACATTTACAAGTTGGTAGAGTGGGCAGATAGGTGGCCAACGATGTTCCTGGGCCTGTTTGATGGGACAGAGCAGAGGGAATGTTACAATCTATCGAACCCCATACTGTATTTGGTTTGGGTGTGTTTGTTGAACAGTGTGGATGAAGCTTTACACTGGAATTTAGGTGAGGTTGTGATTTGATGAAATATTTCATTGTATTTCATTGAGGTGTGTGACAAAGAGGAGATTAAAAATCTGAAATCTGAAGCTGTTTAAAAGCTTGTTATAATTGCTAAATAAGACAGGTGGGGAGACAGTGCGATGAAGTGGAATCTGTTCAATCAGATTCACAGGGGCCATTACTGTTCAGTTTACTGAGATTCTGACTTTAGTTTTACCTGTGTGATTTTCTGTGTCTTTCTCCCTCCAGCTTTTCTCTCTCCCTCTCTCTCTCTCTCCAGCTGTCTTTGTGCCCATTTTAAACTTTAATCAACAAAAACTGACCAGAAAAAGCAATGTGATTTGTCATTATTTGAAATGGGGAGACAGGAACATTTCATCTCTCATTTCAATGCAGAGCACATGAGACAGGGGGAAGGAAAATAGAAAGATGGAGAGAGAGAACGAGTGAGAAAGAGGGACGCAGAAAGAGAGGACAGGGACAAGGGCCTAGATAGGAGCATCCATCTTTACCCTGAATGTGAGAGACGGGAGCAGAGAGAGAAAAGGGAGGGAGTGATTGAAACAGAGAGAGAGGGGGATGCCAAGGCTAGTGGAGGTGCAAAAACAGGAGGAGGTGTGGGAAAGAGAGTCAGGGTCTGATGGTCTCCAGTGTGTAGTCACAAGCCACCTCCACTCACATCCTCTGAGATAGAATGAGATTTTAAAATAAATCCTGGGATGGTAATTTTAAAAAGTGTCCCAAAGGAATGAGCAGCCCCTTCCCAAACTGAAAGAGGGAGTTTAGCACCTTCAAGAGTCTGATGGGGGAGGGGGACAGGGGGAACCATTTGAATTCAATTTATGCAGTTAAATGTCCTTGCTTTTGTCCTTTCAACAAAATTTATCTCTTTTTCTCCTGAGAAATTTGTATTCTGAAAACTGGAAGGTGAGGATCCATAGAGGGAAAGTCTGGGACAAGGACAAGGAGCTTCTTCCAGAGGGGGATAGTCTGAGGCCTGGTCCACAGGCTTCACCCACATGAATTGTGTCTGTTTATTACCCCAATCGAGGTTTAATTTTCATCTCTGAGACACAGAGTGAGAGAGTGAATGAGTGAGGGGGACACAGATGTGATTTTTACAAACCAGGCATCCCCGGGAGGGTGTGACTGAGGCTTTTCTGCAGAGACTGGGAGCTGGGTACTGACTCCACACTGGAGAACCTCCCCTATCCAACCCCCCAAGACCCTGTGTCTCTTCCTCACCCCCCACCCCCTGCCTCTGTGTCACTGTCTTTTCCTGTTTCCCTCAATCTCCTCCCTCTCTCTCTGTTGTAACATAGGGACACATCCTAGAGAGACTGAATTCAAATGACTGTTCCACCTCCCAAATCATCGCCCTGCCTAAAACACCAGCATTATTCAGGAATTAGCACAAACTTTTACACACTCTCACAGTTAGGACTTGGTAAAGGGCTCCTAAGGGACAGGAAATCAGTCCAATCAGCACATTTTTAATAAATTAACTGGTTGTGGCACAGTATGAAACACTGCAGGGAATTTGTGCATAGCAAGATCCCACAGGGTACAGCCAGCTCTGCTCAGCACTTTTTAAATGGGGCAATATTTACACAGAGAGAGAGAGGCAGCAAGTTGGAGAGGGACTAAGACAGTGAAGATCCCTGAACCCGTCAGAACCTCAGAAAGACTGAGCGCTGTGCAGTGAAAGAATGAATGTTTAAAATGCTCTCATTCTTAGTGAGTCACTTGCTTCACTGTCCCTGGATTCATTTTCGCAATTCAGACTTTTCTAAAAGATGTGACTTGGAGCTGGGCAGATTCTACAAATTGGAGACCCCCAGATCCTGTGTCTATTCACACCCCCAACTCTTGTTTTGCTACCTCAGCTCCTCTGTTTCAACCCTCTCTCTATCTCACTCGCTTACCCAGCTTTCTTTCCCTCTCTCCCTGCCTCTCTTCCTCTGAGAATCTAGTCTACAAACACCAGGCAGCCATTTTAGGTTTGTTCACAGTGGCCATTTTATGTCCCCACATCACTGGGACACTTAGGACAGAGTTGACTCATGTAACATTAGTATTTTAAACGTGACAGAGACACAGGTATGGAGACATAAATTCCACGTGTATTCCCTGGAATATTGAAGGATCCGGGCCTTCAGTCCCACACTTTGCTGTTGTGAATTTGAATTCTGAATTTTCTAAAACTGAATCTGGAAGTAAAAACCCCCGGGATGGAATGATTGACATTCTTTCTGCTGCTGCAAAGCCCGTGTCTGTGTCTGTTTCTCAGTATTTATTAACAATTTAATATAATAGTTTAGAATGCCACAAGTTTGCCATAATGTCTGGAAATGTCTTTTAAATGGGGCAATATTTACACAGAGAGAGAGAGGCAGCAAGCTGGAGAGGGACTAAGACAGTGAAGACCCCCGAACCCTTCAGAACCTCAGAAAGACTGAGCGCTTTGCAGTGAAAGAATGAATGTTTAAAATGCTCTCATTGTTAGTGAGTCACTTGCTTCACTGTCCCTGGATTCATTTTCACAATTCAGCCTTTTCTAAAAGATGTGACTGGGAGCTGGGCAGAGTCTACACATTGGAGACCCCCAGATCCTGTGTCTATTCACCACCCCCTCCTCTTGTTTTACTTTCTCAGCCCCTCTTTTTCACCTCACTCACTCCCCCCTTTCTCTCTCTCTCTCACTTCCCCCATTGGAGAGACCGAGGGGGAGAGAGGAGACTGAGAATTTGACAGTCAGAGATCGGTGAAGTGAATTAAATGGGCTGCTGGGCCTTTACCTTTCACCGTGACATGAATTGCTCTCAGACACGGGCCCTGTGGTCTTGGTGAATTAGACCCGGATACAAGTTCCGGCCTTTTTAATTCCACGCCCCTGTGAGTGCTGGATAGAAAGGGCACTCTGGAAAGCTCCTGTCTCACCATCGACAAAAATCCACACCACACTGGCCATCTTTTACATTTATAGTTCCACAATCACATCCCCCAGTCAATCAAATAGTTATTAGAGTTGCAACTAAGGCAATTCTGCACAGCAGGATCCCACGAGCAGTCACACAATGGAGGGGGACATCCCCAGACCCTGTGTCTCCTTCCCCTGCCTCCGAGCCCCCAACACCCCCACCCCCTCTCTTTCGAAGTCTCCCTCAATCTGTTCCTCTTTCTCTCTCTCTGCCCCCATCACTCCTCCCTCTGCACCCACCTCTCTCTCTGCCCCATTCAGCCCTCCCTCCGCACCCACCTCTTCTCTGCCCCCATCACCCCTCCCTCCGCACCCACCTCTCTCTGCCCTCATCACTCCTCCCTCTGCACCCACCTCTCTCGCTGCCCCCATCACCCCTCCCTCCGCACCCACCTCTCTCTCTGCACCCATCACCCCTCCCACCGCACCCTCCTCTCTCACTGCCCCCCTCACCCGTCCCTCCGCACCCACCACTCTCTCTGCCCCATCACCCCTCCCTCCGCAACCACCTCTCTCTCTGCCCCCATCACCCCTCCCTCCGCACCCACCTCTCTCGGGAGACTTGGGAGAATGATAAACAGAGAGGGGGACAGTGTAGAGCTTCAAAAGGACATTTACAAGTTGGTAGAGTGGGCAGATAGGTGGCCAATGATGTTCAATGTGGAGACGTGTGAGGTGATGCATTTTGGTAGGAGAAACATGGACAGGAAAAATAAAATTAGGGGTGAAATTTTGAAGGGGGTGCAGGAGCAGAAAGACCTGGGTGGAGATGTGCATAGATCATTGAAGGTTGCTGGACAGGTTGAGCGCTTATGTAATAAAGCATATCGTATCCTGGGCTTTATTAATAGGGGACTAGAGTACAGGAGCAGGGAGTTTATGCTGAATTTATATCAGACACTAGTTAGACCTCAGCTGGAAACTGTGTGCAGTCCTGGGAGCCACTCTATAGGAAGTATGTGATTCCCGGGGCAGTGTGATTACGTGGGATGGAATTGAAATGTACACCCCTTCTGTGTTTGATATTGGAATCATCTTCGTTTGGGGTGTGCTGTGATTTGTAGACATTTTCAGATCTTTTTAAATAATTCCCTTTTTTTTATAGACTGCATCACTGAGTGTGAATTGGAGCTTAGCATCCATTTTTCAAATTGTTTGAAAATAGTTTTAAGCTTCGCCCCTAGTTCCAAACTCTCCCACAAGGGGAAACATCTTCTCCACATCCACCCTGTTAAGACCCCTCAGGAACTTACATCTTTCACTAAGATCACCTCTCCAAATTCTAAACTCCAATGGATACAGGCCCAGCCTGTCCAACCTTTCCTCATAAGAAAATCAGAATCCTTTCCTCATAAGGTCAGAGATGATGAGAAATGCCTCACACAATTGGCCTTGTCCTTGTCTTCATTGGTTTCTGAGCAGCAACCTGTTTCCATTCTGACTGCACTAGACCAGGCCTCTGTTTCAATTACACTAGACCCTGCCTGAGTTAATACTGCACTAGACATTCTCTAAGTTGATATAACAAGTGGCCGTGTCTCTGCGAATGCTACACTTCACCCGGCCTCTGTTTGGACTACACACGACCATTTCTCTGTTTATCACACAATAGGCCCTGTCTTTACTTGGTATCTAACCAGGTGTTGACCCTTCCCTGGGCCTGTTTGATGGTACAGAGCAGAGGGAATTTAACTCTCTATCAAACCCCATACTGTATTTGGTTTGGGTGTGTTTGTTGAACAGTGTGGATGAAGCTTTACACTGGAATTTAGGTGAGGGGGTGATTTGATGAAATATTTCAGGATAATAATGCAAGTAGAGGTTTGAAAAAGACTAACTATTCCCGCCGGTTTGGGGAGTCTGGGCCTTGGGGTCATGGTTTTTCAACTATGTTTAGAATTTTAGAATTGCAGGAGGGAAACTAAGAAACACTTTAAAACACCAAGTGTGGTATTAGTTTGGATCTCTCTCACATGAACGGAAATTGATGCTGAGCCACTAGTCCATGTTTAAAACTGAGGCTGATAGATTTCTGTTACCCAACAGGCTGCAGAGATTTGAGACAAAGGGTTCGATCCCAGATTAGGTAGAATCTCATTGAATGTCAGAACAGGGTTGGAGGGTTAAATGGCCTCTTGCTCTTTCCATGTGCTAGGACCAATATCCTTTATTCACTGTCTGGCTCTCAGTCACCCACTTGGTCTGAGTGTCTCTATTTCTCATTCACTCGATCTGTGTCTTCTCTCCCTGCCTCTCTTCCTCTGAGAATCTAGTCTACAAACACCAGGCAGACATTTTAGGTTTGTTCACAGTGGCCATTTTATGTCCCCACAGGACTGGGACACTTAGGACAGAGTTGACTCATGTAACATTAGTATTTTAAACGTGACAGAGACACAGGTATGGAGACATGAATTCCCTGTGTATTCCCTGGAATATTGAAGGTTCCGGGCGTTCAGTCCCACACTTTGCTGCTGTGAATTTGAATTCTGAATTTAATCTATATACAAACCCCACAAACCCCTCGATTAGATTCCAGCACTTCCACATCACAAGTTGAGGAAGGGGTCTCCCCCCATTTTAAAGTTGGTTAAAGGCTCTCCCGCCAATTTTCAGATGGAGAAGGGATGTCTCACAGGATATTGTTCTTTACACTCAATAATGTTAACACATTTTTGAACATTTTCAGTTTCCCCCTACACTTTCTCTTTCTGTAATCCTGTCTCATTCCATCCCTCCCTCTCCCATCCGATCTCTCTGCCACTCTATACATTTCTCTGTTTCTCTATATCACCCCATATCTTTACCCGACACTCGCTCCCCTCTCTTCATCTCTCTCTCTCAACTCATCCCATTTTTATCGCTTGATCTCCTCTCTCTATCTCACTCGCTTACCCAGCTCTCTTTCCCTCTCTCCCTGCCTCTCTTCCTCTGAGAATCTAGTCTACAAACACCAGGCAGCCATTTTAGGTTTGGTCACAGTGGCCATTTTATGTCCCCACAGCACTGGGACGCTTAGGACAGAGTTGACTCATGTAACATTAGTATTTTAAACGTGACAGAGACACAGGTATGGAGACATAAATTCGAGGTGTATTCCCTGGAATATTGAAGGATCCGGGCCTTCAGTCCCACACTTTGCTGTTGTGAATTTGAATTCTGAATTTTCTAAAACTGAATCTGGAAGTAAAAACCCCCGGGATGGAATGATTGACATTCTTTCTGCTGCTGCAAAGCCCGTGTCTGTGTCTGTTTCTCAGTATTTATTAACAATTTAATATAATAGTTTAGAATGCCACAGGTTTGCCATAATGTCTGGAAATGTCTTTTAAATGGGGCAATATTTACACAGAGAGAGAGAGGCAGCAAGCTGGAGAGGGACTAAGACAGTGAAGACCCCCGAACCCTTCAGAACCTCAGAAAGACTGAGCGCTTTGCAGTGAAAGAATGAATGTTTAAAATGCTATCATTGTTAGTGAGTCACTTGCTTCACTGTCCCTGGATTCATTTTCGCAATTCAGCCTTTTCTAAAAGATGTGACTGGGAGCTGGGCAGAGTCTACACATTGGAGACCCCCAGATCCTGTGTCTGTTCACCACCCCCTCCTCTTGTTTTACTATCTCAGCCCCTCTGTTTCACCTTACTCACACCCCCCTTTCTCTCTCTCTCTCACTTCTCCCATTGGAGAGACCGAGGGGGAGAGAGGAGACTGAGAATTAGATAGTCAGAGATCGGTGAAGTGAATTCAATTGGCTGCTGGGCCTTTACCTTTCACCGTGACATGAATTGCTCTCAGACACGGGCCCTGTGCTCTTGGTGAATTAGACCCGGATACAAGTTCCGGCCTTTTTAATTCCACGCCCCTGTGAGTGCTGGATAGAAAGGGCACTCTGGAAAGCTCCTGTCTCACCATCGACAAAAATCCACACCACACTGGCCATCTTTTACATTTATAGTTCCACAATCACATCCCCCAGTCAATCAAATAGTTATTAGAGTTGCAACTAAGGCAATTCTGCACAGCAGGATCCCACGAGCAGTCACACAATGGAGGGGGACACCCCCAGACCCTGTGTCTCCTTCCCCTGCCCCCGAGCCCCCAACACCCCCACCCCCTCTCTGTCGAAGTCTCCCTCATTCTGTTCCTCTTTCTCTCTCTCTGCCCCCATCACTCCTCCCTCTGCACCCACCTCTCTCTCTGCCCCCATCACCCCTCCCTCCGCACTCTCCTCTCTCTGCCCCCATCAACACCTTCCTCCGCACCCAACTCTCTCTCTGCCCCCATCACCCCTCCCTCCTCACCCACCTCTCTCTCTGCCCCCATCACCCCTCCCTCCGCACCCACCTCTCTCTCTCTGCACCCATCACCTCTCCCTCCGCACCCTCCTCTCTCTCTGCCCCCAGCACCCCTCCCTCCGCACCAACCTCTCTCTCTGCACTCATCATTCTCCCTCCGCACCCACCTCTCTCTCTGCCCCCATCAACCCCTTCCTCCGCACGCACATCTCTCTGCCCCCATCAACACCTCCCTCCGCACCCACCTCTCTCTCTGCCCCCATCAACCCCTTCCTCCGCACCCACCTCTCTCTCTGCCCCCATCACCCCTCCCTCCGCACCCACCTCTCTCTCTGCCCCCATCACCCCTCCCTCCGCACCCACCTCTCTCTCTGCCCCCATCACCCCTCCCTCCGCACCCACCTCTCTCTATGCCCCTATCAACCCTCCTTCCGCAACCTCCTCTCTCTCTGCCCCCATCACCCCACCCTCCGCACCCACCTCTCTCTCTGCCCCCATTAACCCTCCCTCCGCAACCTCCTCTCTCTCTGCCCCCATCAACCCTCCCTCCGCACCCACCTCTCTCTCTGCCCCTATCACCCCTCCCTCCGCACCCACCTCTCTCTCTGTCCCCATCAACCCTCCCTCTGCAACCTCCTCTCTCTCTGCCCCCATCACCCCTTCCTCTGCACTCTCCTCTTTCTCTGCCCCCTTTATTTTGAAAGTGTGGTCACTGTTGTGGGGGGCAAGGAACAGGGCGGGGGGGGTGGAGACCATGTGTACACAGCAAGATCCCACTCCCCACCTGCTCATGACCAGTTAAAAATGTATTGGCTGAGGATTGCGGGACAGTGAGTGGGGAATGGGCCTCACCCCCTCTCTCTCTACCCCCCCAACACCCTCCCCCACCCCCAATTAAAGTAACAACAAATTACATTGGTTTTCTTATACATTTTATTGAAAGATGAATTATGGACAGAATTGGCTGGAGAGAGAGAGGGAGAGAGGGAACAAGCTGGAGAGACAGAGACTGGGGGCTGCTCTCCCCCCACCCTCACCACCAGCCCGGACCCTCAGATCCACAATAACCTCAATCGAAATGGCTGCTGCCCCTTCCATTTAACCCAAGAAAGCCCGTGGCCCGGCCTGTCTAACACACACCGACATAACTCTGGGAGTGAGAAGAAGCCTTCGCACAGGCTCCGGGTTCTCATTTCAGGCCCTCTCCCCCTCCCTCTCTCTCTCCCTCTCCCTCTCCCTCTCCCTCTCTCTCTGTGTCCGACTGCTTCACCCTCCATGAACCCATTTCTATCAAGTGTGGTCACTGATGCAGTTCAGGAAAGGCTGGCTGCCTCTGTGTTTTTTTATACACAGCAGGATCCCATGACTTTCCCTATCTCCACACCTGCTGAGAAAGACTCTCTCTCCCCGTCTTCCCGGTGGGAATTCCCCCGTCTGGGGGCCATCCCCTCAGTTCCCTCCCTCCCCACCACCACAACCCCCTGAAAGGGCTGAAACTCAAACTGGGGAGCTGCTGGATTCTCTCAGGAGACATTTTCAAATCACTGCCTCGGGATTTCAGTTGGGGTCAAATCCCACTTTCTGGAAGGCCCTGACTGGGAGCTGGGCCGTGACTGCACACGAGGAGCCCTCTCTCTCTCTCCCCCCGGACCCTGTGTCTTCTCACCTACCCACACCAACTCCGCTCTGTTTTGTTATCTCTCCCCCTCTTTCCCCTGACCTCTCCTTTCTCTCTCTCTCATGTGGGGAAAGGCCACAGGCCCCTGTGGGCACAGCAAGATCAGGAGGATGGAGAGAGAGAGAGAGAAATCCGCACACACAAGCTGCGTAAACTGAATTAAAATGGTTCCCCCTGTCCACCCATCAGTCTCCAGAAGGTGCTAAACTCCCTGTCTTATTTTGGAATTATAACAAGCTTCTAAACAGCCTCAGGTTTCAGATTTTTAATCTCCTCTTTGTCACACACAAAAGGGTTAATGTGTTTGTGACTAATCGCAAGGCCGGGATATTTTAACCCCAGGGTTTCAAAATCCAGCACCCCATCATCTAACAGAAACCGCTTCATCGATGAACCAAAAACCAGGGTCCCTCCGAGATTAAAATTAAACCTCGGGGTCATAAAGAGACACAACTCACGTGGGTGGATGGGGGGGTGTGGAACAGGCCTGAGTCCATCCATCCAAGCTGGGGAAAAGCTCCTGCCCATGGATTCATAGTCACATTGCAGTCTTCAAACTCCAAATTCCTGGGGAAAAGAGAGAGGGAAAAGAATTGACTAAGACACAAAGCAAGAACATTTCTAAACAAAATAGCACAGCAAGAGCCCAGGATTCCACCCCCACACCCAACCCCTCCCCTTCACAGTTACACAATTCCTGAGCAACATCCAAATACAAAATTATCCCAGTTATAAACCAGAGGCTAAAACAGATTGAGAGACCTTTCCCATCCCCTGTGTTTCTCTCTGTATCTCTCTTCCTATCTCACTCACATCTCTGTCCCCCTCTCTCTCTCTCTGTCTCTCAGAGATGAAAATTAAACCTCGACTGGGGTAATAAACAGACACAGTTCATGTGGGTGAAGCCTGTGGACCAGGCCTCAGACTATCACCCTCTGGAAGAAGCTCCTTGTCCTTGTCCCTGACTTTCCCTCTATGGATCCTCACATTCCAGTTTTCAGAATACAAATTTCTCAGGAGAAAAAGAGATAAATTTTGTTGAAAGGACAAAAGCAAGGACATTTAACTGCATAAATTGAATTCAAATGGTTCCCCCTGTCCCCCCCGCCATCAGACTCCAGAAGTTGCTAAACTCCCTCTTTCAGTTTGGGAAGGGGCTGCTCATTCCTTTGGGACACTTTTTAATATTACCATCCCAGGATTTATTTTAAAATCTCATTCTATCTCAGAGGATGTGAGTGGAGGTGGCTTGTGACTACACACTGGAGACCATCAGACCCTGTCTCTCTTTCCCACACCCTCTCCTGTTTTTACACCTCCACTCCCGTCGGCCTCCCTCTCTCTCCCTGTTTCAATCACTCCCTCCCTTTTCTCTCTCTGCTCCTGTCTCTCACATTCAGGGTAAAGATGGATGCTCCTATCTAGGCCCTTGTCCCTGTCCTCTCTTTCTGCATCCCTCTTTCTCGCTCGTTCTCTCTCTCCATCTTTCTATTTTCCTTCCCCCTGTCTCATGTGCTCTGCATTGAAATGAGAGATGAAATGTTCCTGTCTCCCCATTTCAAATAATGACAAATCACATTGCTGTTTCTGGTCAGTTTTTGTTGATTAAAGTTTAAAATGGGCACAAAGAGAGCTGGAGAGAGAGAGAGAGGGAGAGAGAAAAGCTGGAGGGAGAAAGACACAGAAAATCACACAGGTAAAACTAAAGTCAGAATCTCAGTAAACTGAACAGTAATGGCCCCTGTGAATCTGATTGAACAGATTCCACTTCATCGCACTGTCTCCCCACCTGTCTTATTTAGCAATCATAACAAGCTTTTAAACAGCTTCAGATGTCAGATTTTAAATCTCCTCTTTGTCACACACCTCAATGAAATACAATGAAATATTTCATCAAATCACAACCTCACCTAAATTCCAGTGTAAAGCTTCATCCACACTGTTCAACAAACACACCCAAACCAAATACAGTATGGGGTTCGATAGAGTGTAACATTCCCTCTGCTCTGTCCCATCAAACAGGCCCAGGAACATCATTGGCCACCTATCTGCCCTCTCTACCAACTTGTAAATGTCCTTTTGATGCTCTACACTGTCGCCCTCTCTGTTTATCATTCTCCCAAGTTTTGTGCCATCCACAAACTCTGAAATGGTCCCCTGCACACCAATATCTCAATCATTTATATACAGCAGGGAAATCCAGGGTTCCAATAATGACCCCTGGGGAACTCCACTACAATCCTACATCCAGCCGGAAAAATATCCGTGAACTCTCTGTTTCCTATCCATCAGCCAATTCTGTATCCACATTTCGCTGGTCTGACTCGTCTGCCTATTCTCGGGAGCCTGAAAAAATTTTCCATTCAGCTTTATATCCAATTTTGGCTCAAAAGAAGCTGGGAGAGGGAGAGAGAGAGAGAGAGAGAGAGAGAGAGAGGGCGAGATAGATGGGATGAAAGAGGTACAGAGATAGAAAGAGAGACAAGGCGAGAGGGAGAGAGATGGGGGCGACAGAGAGAGGAGCAGAGCAATGGAGGAAAGGAGTGAGAGAGTGGGAGAGATAGCCGGAATGAGAGATAGAGAGACAGAACGACGGAGAGACAGGGTGAGAGAGAAAGAGAGCTGGTGCGAGCGAGTGAGATAGAGAGAAGAGATAAAATGAAAGGAAAAGGGATGAGGTGAGAGAGAGAGAGGTGAAGAGAGGGGAGCGAGTGTAGGGTAAAGTGATGGGGTGAGAGAGAGAAACAGAGAAATGTGGTAGAGTGGCAGAGAGATGGGGTGGGAGAGGGAGAGAATGAAAATGACGGTGAGAGAAGGAGAAAGTGTAGGGGGAAACTGAAAATGTTCAGAAATTTGTTAACATTTTTTGAGTATAAAGAACAATATCCTGTGAGACATCCCTTCTCTATCTTTAAATTGGAGGGAGATCCTCTCTCCATCTTTAAAATGGGGGGAGACCCCTTCCTCAACTTGTGATGTGGAAGTGCTGGAATCTAATCGAGGGGTTTGTGGGGTTTGTATATGGAATAATGGATACCCGGGAGTCAGTTACAGAATGGAATCTAATCGAGGGGTTTGTGGGGTTTACATATAGAATAATAGATACCAAGGATTGAGTTACAGACTGGAATCTAATCGAGGTGTTCAGGGGGTTTATATATATTATAATAATTACCCGGGAGTAAGTTACAGGCGGGAATCTAATCGAGGTGTCAGGGGGTTTATATATAGAATAATAGATACCAAGGATTGACTTACAGACTGGAATCTAATCGAGGGGTTCAGGGGGTTTATATATTATACAATAGATACCCGGGAGAGAGTTACAGACTGGAATCTAATCCAGGGGTTCAGGGGGTTTATATATTAAATAATAGATACCCAGGAGTGAGTTACAGACTGGAATCTAATCGAGGGGTTCGGGGGGTTTATATATAGAATAATGGATACCAAGGATTGAGTTACAGACTGGAATCTTATCAAGGTGTTCAGGGGGTTTATATACAGAATAATAGATACCCGGGATTGAGTTACAGACTGGAATCTAATCGAAGGGTTCAGGGGGTTTATATGTGTAATAATAAATACGCGGGTTTGAGTTACAGACTGGAATCAAGAACCGTTGAAAATATAACTTTTCTTGTAATGTGCTGAAGTGCTGGTTACAGAGGCTGATTCATGGAATGGGTAGTGTGAGTTTGTAACCAGCTTTATCCCAAATATCAAATTTAATTTCTCATTGGAACTGTTTGATGTTTTCTTAGTCTTGACACAAATGGATAGGGACTCTTTGGACCCTCACTGTTTGCAGCTTTTCACCATTTATAATTTAACCTGTTCCATCCTTTTTAAAGTGAGGAGCCACACATTTGCCTACAATGAAATCCATCTTTCACTATTTCACTCATTCACTTAAGGTGTACATATCTCTTTGGAATTTGCAGTGCAGGTTACAGATTGGATTGGATCTTTCTGCTTTCTGAATCATTAGCCAGGTTTCACAGAGTTAAATATCAAAACTGACATTCTGAAACAGTAGAGGGCCTCACAACTTCAACTCTGTGATTCTCTGGCATCTCATGATCTGTTTCGTACCATAGCTCTGCCCCTTCATGTCTCTGAAGACTTGGGAAACTGTTTCAGACATTGGGGAACCATTTCTCTCTCTCGGGACATTTCCTCTAAAGCATTTCATTGTCTCGGGACATTTACAGTAAACGGCTTCTTCAAAGGACATCATTAAAATCCACTCTTTAATCATCCAAAACCTTTTGTCCATTCAGACTCCCTGGCCCTACATCCTATTGTTTCAAAGCTAACTTACATTTCACAATGTAGGAATGTGTGAATGCAAACACTTTACTCACACGTTTCCACAATAATAAGGCTGACACTATTCAGGGTGAAATTTTCAAGACAACATTCATCAACTGACAGATTTCCAGCTCCAAATAGAAGCTTCAAGATACAGAAAGTGACACAGAAATGAAACATCCGATTTATCTGAATCTGCATCCGTTATTGGACAGCGCGGGGTTAGATAGGAATTAAAGTTGTTCTTAAATTGTCCCCATCAAACGCTCCCAGAACAGGTACAGCCCGGGGTTCCATACAGAGTAAAGCTCCCTCAACAATTGAGTTATGAGATTGAAAAGCGTCACTCACCTTTGAATTTGAGTTCAATTTAAAAAGTGTTCAAATTAAAAGTTCATCAGCTGGAGAAAAGGCTAAAGCTCCAAATATTTTTCAACATGCCTGGGTATAAAAAACATTATTCATTTACATTAGTATCTTGAAGCGTTTGATCAAATCACCCCTTAACCTCAATTCCAGTGTTTCAGAGTCAAGCTTTGACTACACTGTTCATCAAACACTCCCAACCCAATTACAGTATGGGGTCCATACAGAGTCAAATTCAAAAAATTGGTTCGATGGTGACAGGGAGAGAGACAGGGTGAAGGTTTTGAGAAAGGGATGAAGGGGGGGAAGTGGTGAAAATCTTTTTAAATCAGCAAGTGGGGATGACCTGGAACCCGTGCAAAATGTGGTGTTTGGGGGATGAGTGTCTGATCAGTGTCTCCACAGTTGTGTCTCTGTCACGTTGAAAGTACCAACGTCACATTCCTGAGGAGTCAACTCTGTCAAAAATGTCCCAGTGCTGTGGGGACATAATATGGCCTCTGTCAACAAACCTAAAAGGCTGACTGGTGTTTGTGTAATTTATATAGATTCTGAGAGAGAGGAAGAGAGAGAGAGAGACAGACCTAGCGAGTGAGAAGAAGACAGAGAAACAGATCGAGAGGGAGACCGAGAGACAGAGATTGAAGGAAGGATATTTATCATAGTACATTGGAAGAGGAAGATTCCATTTCTCCCCACACACTGTTTCTGACATTCAATGAGATCCTGACTGATCTCTGATCTAACTACATATCTCTTTACGCCTTTGCCTAACAAAAATCTATCAGCCTCAAATTGAAACATGAACAAGAGACTTTGTGTCAATTGCTGTTTGCAGAAGATTGTTTCAAACTAAAGCTTTGGCTACACTGTTCATCAAACACTCCCAACCCAAATACAGTATGGGGTTCGATAGAGAGTCAAATTACCTCTGCTCTGCAAAAGAAATTTTTAATTGTAGATTTTTATTTTTAATTTTAGGATAACAGGACTGAAATTGTACGGCATCCCAGTGTGAGATTTAATCTCCTGTTTATTTCAATCTTTAGCTTAGGAATTCACATTAAAACATGCAGAGAATTGAAACCTTCCTCATACAGTTGCCTGTTTGTTCCAGTGTTGGTATATTCCCTCTTTCTCTTGCGTTTTCACTTGTCTGAAGAAATTGAATTGTTGACATTGGATAATCATCCCTTTCCCATGAAAATGTAAACTCCTGGGAAACTGCAACAGACAAAATCTAATGCAGTGAACAAAATCCTGCACCTTTATTCATCAATCCCATTTCCTATCTCTGTAGAAACTCCCTTCCACTGACAGATTCTGAGATCTATACTCAATCTCAAAAACCACCACAGAAAAGTGACTGATAATTTTAAACAGTGAATCTGAACTATTTGAAGTTCTGACTCAGACACAGAATCGCTGAAATTTTGACTCTGTGGGATGAAAATTATCAGAATAACTTTGCAACATACAGGTAACATCAATATGATTTGACCATTTGATCAAGTCACCCCCGATGCTACTAAATTTCAGGGAATACAACCCGAGTTTGTGCAATCTCACTTTGCAATTTAACCCTTGGAATCCAGGTCTCATTCTGGCAAAGCTGGGATGCACTCGAACTGTCTAAACTGTCCCTGGAGTGTCGGATTAACCCGGGTCACTCACATACACCCGGGTCAGGTTCAAGACTCACCTGTCTCACTCGCTGAGACGCTCCTGTATCACTGGCCTTATTGTAGTCGGATGCCGCGTTGGGAGCAGGACAGGTAGACGGGATTAGGATGACTGCTCATGTGGAGGGTAAACATGAGGAATCTATCAGAATCAGAACAGACCAGAGTAAATCAAACAAGGAAACAGATGTTCAATTTATTAGGCCTGATTTGTGGATTGTTTTTGATTTGGGCGAGAATGTTGCCAACAAACACTCCCAGAAATGATGCAGCAGGGGCTAGATACAGAGTAAAGTTCCCTCGATACTGTCCCATCAAACACTCCCAGGACAGATACAGCACGGGGTTAGATACAGAGTAAAGCTCCCTCTACACTGTCCCCATCAAACACTCCCAGGGCAGGTACAGCACAGGGGTAGATACAGAGTAAAGCTCCCTCTACACTGTCCCCATCAAACACTCCCAGGGCAGGTACAGCACGGGGTTAGATACAGAATAAAGCTCCCTCTGCAGTGTCACCATCAAACACTCCCAGGGCACGTACATCAAACACTCCCAGGACAGGTACAGCACGGGGTTAGATACAGAGTAAAGCTCCCTCTATACTCTCCCCATCAAACACTCCCAGGACAGGAACTGGACAGGGTTTCGATACAGAGTAAAGCTACCTCTACACATTCCCCATAAAACACTCCCAGGGCAGCTAATGTACTGGGTTAGATACAGAGTAAAGCTGCCTCTACACTGCATCCATCAAACACTTCCAGTACTGGTACAGCACAGGGTTAGATACAGAGTAAAGCTCCCTCTATACTCTCCCCAACAAACACTCCCAGGACTGGTACAGGACGGGGTTAGATACAGAGTAAAGCTCCCTCTATACTGTCCCCATTAACACTCCCGGGACAGGAACAGGACAGGATTAGATACAGAGTAAAGCTACCTCTACACTTTCCCCATCAAACACTCCGAGGGGAGGTAATGCACTGGGTTAGATACAGAGTAAAGCTCCATCTACACTGTCTCCATCAAACACTCCCCGGACTGGTAGAGCACAGGGTTAGATACAGAGTAAACCTCCCTCTATACTCTCCCCATCAAACAATCCCAGGACTGGTACAGCACGGGGTTAGATACAGAGTAAAGCTGCCTCTAGACTGTCTCCATCAAACACTCCCCGGACTGGTACAGCACGGGGTTAGATAGAGAGTAAAGCTCCCCTTACACTGCGCCCATCATACACTCCCAGGGCAGGTACAGGACAGGGTTATATACAGAGTAAAGAACCCTCTAAACTGTCCCCATCAAACACTCCCAGGACAGGTACAGCACAGGGTTAGATACAGAGTAAAACTCCCTCTACACTGTCCCCATCAAACGCTCCTAGGACAGGTACAGCACGGGGTTAGATCCAGAGTAAAGAACCCTCTAAACTGTCCCCATCAAACACTCCCAGGACAGGTACAGCACAGGGTTAGATACAGAGTAAAGAACCCTCTAAACTGTCCCCATCAAACACTCCCAGGATTGGTACAGCACGGGGTTAGATACAGAGTTAAGCTCCTTCTACAGTCTCCCCATCAAGCACTCACAGGGCAGTTACAGGACAGGGTTAGATAAAGATTAAATCTCCCTCTACACCGTCCCCATCAAACACTCCCAGGGCAGGTACAGCACGGGGTTAGATACAGAGTAAAGATCCCTCTAAACTGTCCCCATCAAACACTCCCAGGATAGGTACAGCACGGTGTTAAATACACAGTAATGCTCCCTCTAAACTGTCCCCATCAAACACTCCCAGGACAGGTACAGCACAGGGTTAGATACAGAGTAAAGCTCCCTCTACACCGTCCCCATCAAACACTCCCAGGACAGGTACAGCACAGGGTTAGATACAGAGTAATGCTCCCTCTATACTGTCCCCATCAAACACTCCCAGGACTGGTACAGCACAGGGTTAGATACAGAGTAAAGCTCCCTCTGTACTGTCCCCATCTAACACTCCCAGGACTGGTACAGCACGGGGTTAGATACAGAGTAAAGCTCCCCCTACACTGTGGCCATCATAAACTCCCAGGGCAGGTACAGCACGGGGTTAGATACAGAGTAAAGCTCCCTCTACACTGTCCCCATCAAGCACTCACAGGGCAGGTACAGGACAGGCTGAGATACAGTGTAAATCTCCCTCTACACCGTCCCCATCAAACACTCCTAGGGCAGGTACAGTACGGGGTTAGATACAGAGTAAATCTTCCTCTACACTGCCCCCGTCAAACACTCCCAGGGCAGGTACAGCACTGGGTTAGATACTGAGTAAATCTCCCTGGGAGAGAGGGTTGGTCTCAGAGGGAGAGTGGGTTGTGGTGAGAGGGAGAGTGGGTTGTGGTGAGAGGGAGAGTGGGATGTGGTGAGAGGGAGAGTGGGTTGGGGTGAGAGGGAGAGTGGTTTGGTGTGAGAGGGAGAGTGGGTTGGAGTCAGTGGGAGAGTGGGTTGGGGTGAGAGGGAGAGTGGGTTGGGGTGAGAGGGAGAGAGGGTTGGGGTGAGAGGGAGAGTGGGTTGGGGTGAGAGGGAGAGTGGGTTGGGGTGAGAGGGAGAGTGGGTTGGGGTGAGAGGGAGAGAGGTTTGGGGTGAGAGGGAGAGAGGGTTGGGGTGAGAGGGAGAGTGGGTTGGGGACTGCAATTAATGCCAGTATTTTGGGGGATTGTGTGAGATCAGGGTTTGGAACTGGAGTAACACAACCAACAGGGGAAAGAAATATAGATTTATTATTAAGCCAAAAATAAAGACAGGCCCTTGTTGAGACCATGTCTGTCCTGGGATTAACCCTCAGTGGACAGGAGCAGCAAGGGGTCCTGTCCTGTTATTAACATTCAATGGACAGGATCAGCAAGGGGTCCTGTCTGGAAAGAGAGAGGGAGAGGGAAAGCTGGAGTGACAGAGACAGGGAAATGCCACCCCCTCCCCCAGAAACGTCATGTGTTCCCTGTTGCAGTTCAGGAAAAGCTGCAGGCCGTTTCTGCACAGGGGGATCCCACAGGCAGCAATGTAATGCTATCCGGATGGGAACAGGGAGACACATTTCCTTCCCCAGCCTCATGCCTGCTGTAACCCTCCCTCTTACCCCTCTCCCCACCCCCGGGCACCACGTGTGCTCTGAGTCCGGACACATTCCCAGAAAGGCCTAAACTCCTTCTCTTCAAACCGGGAACAAGCTGCTGCTTCCTGGGGGAGACTTTTTGAAATCTCCGTCCCAGCATCGATTTTTACAAACCAGGCGTCCCCGGGAGGGTGTGACTGAGGCTTTTCTGCAGAGACTGGGAGCTGGGCACTGACTCCACACTGGAGACCCTCCCCTAACACCCCCCCAGACCCTGTGTCTCTTCCTCACCCCCTACCCCCTGCCTCTGTGTCACTGTCTTTTCCTGTTTCCCTCAATTTCCCCCCTCTCCCTCTGTTGTAACGTAGGGACACATCCTAGAGAGACTGAATTCAAATGACTGTTCCACCTCCCAATTCATCGCCCTGCCTAAAACACCAGCATTATTCAGGAATTAGCACAAACTTTTACACACACTCACAGTTAGGACTTGGTAAAGGGCTCCTGAGGGACAGGAAATGAGGCCAATCAGCACATTTTTAATAAATTAACTGGTTGTGGCACAGTATGAAACACTGCAGGGAATTTGTGCACAGCAAGATCCGACAGGTTGCAGCCACCTCTGCTCAGCACTTTTTAAATGGGGCAATATTTACACAGAGAGAGAGAGGCAGCAAGTTGGAGAGGTACTAAGACAGTGAAGATCCCTGAACCCGTCAGAACCTCAGAAAGACTGAGCGCTTTGCAGTGAAAGAATGAATGTTTAAAATGCTCTCATTCTTAGTGAGTCACTTGCTTCACTGTCCCTGGATTCATTTTCGCAATTCAGACTTTTCTAAAAGATGTGTCTTGGAGCTGGGCAGATTCTACAAATTGGAGACCCCCAGATCCTGTGTCTATTCACACCCCCTCCTCTTGTTTTGCTACCTCAGCTCCTCTGTTTCAACCCTCTCTCTATCCCACTCGCTTACCCAGCTCTCTTTCCCTCTCTCCCTGCCTCTCTTCCTCTGAGAATCTAGTCTACAAACACCAGGCAGCCATTTTAGGTTTGTTCACAGTGGCCATTTTATGTACCACAGCACTGGGACACTTAGGACAGAGTTGACTCATGTAACATTAGTATTTTAAACGTGACAGAGACACAGGTATGGAGACAGAAATTCCACGTGTATTCCCTGGAATATTGAAGGATCCGGGCCTTCAGTCCCACACTTTGCTGTTGTGAATTTGAATTCTGAATTTTCTAAAACTGAATCTGGAAGTAAAAACCCCCGGGATGGAATGATTGACATTCTTTCTGCTGCTGCAAAGCCCGTGTCTGTGTCTGTTTCTCAGTATTTATTAACAATTTAATATAATAGTTTAGAATGCCACAAGTTTGCCATAATGTCTGGAAATGTCTTTTAAATGGAGCAATATTTACACAGAGAGAGAGAGGCAGCAAGCTGGAGAGGGACTAAGACAGTGAAGACCCCCGAACCCTTCAGAACCTCAGAAAGACTGAGCGCATGGCAGTGAAAGAATGAATGTTTAAAATGCTCTCATTGTTAGTGAGTCACTTGCTTCACTGTCCCTGGATTCATTTTCACAATTCTGCCTTTTCTAAAAGATGTGAAGGGGAGCTGGGCAGAGTCTACACATTGGAGACCCCCAGATCCTGTGTCTATTCACCACCCCCTCCTCTTGTTTTACTATCTCAGCCCCTCTTTTTCACCTCACTCACTCCCCCCTTTCTCTCTCTCTCTCACTTCCCCCATTGGAGAGACCGAGGGGGAGAGAGGAGACTGACAATTTGACAGTCAGAGATCGGTGAAGTGAATTAAATTGGCTGCGGGGCCTTTACCTTTCACCGTGACTTGAATTGCTCTCAGACACGGGCCCTGTGCTCTTGGTGAATTAGACCCGGGTACAAGTTCCGGCCTTTTTAATTCCACGCCCCTGTGAGTGCTGGATAGAAAGGGCACTCTGGAAAGCTCCTGTCTCACCATCGACAAAAATCCACACCACACTGGCCATCTTTTACATTTATAGTTCCACAATCACATCCCCCAGTCAATCAAATAGTTATTAGAGTTGCAACTAAAGCAATTCTGCACAGCAGGATCCCACGAGCAGTCACACAATGGAGGGGGACACCCCCAGACCCTGTGTCTCCTTCCCCTGCCCCCGAGCCCCCAACACCCCCACCCCCTCTCTGTCGAAGTCTCCCTCATTCTGTTCCTCTTTCTCTCTCTCTGCCCCCATCACTCCTCCCTCTGCACCCACCTCTCTCTCTGCCCCCATCAACCCCTCCCTCCACACCCACCTCTCTCTCTGCCCTCATCACTCCTCCCTCTGCACCCACCTCTCTCTCTGCCCCCATCACCCCTCCCTCCGCACCCACCTCTCCCTCTGCCCCCATGAACCCTCCCTCCGCAACCTCCTCTCTCTCTGCCCCCATCAACCCTCCCTCTGCAACCTCCTCTCTCTCTGCCCCCATCACCCCTTCCTCCACACTCTCCTCTTTCTCTGCCCCCTTTATTTTGAAAGTGTGGTCACTGTTGTGGGCGGCAAGGAACAGGGCGGTGGGGGTTGGAGACCATGTGTACACAGCAAGATCCCACTCCCCACCTGCTCATGACCAGTTAAAAATGTATTGGCTGAGGATAGCGGGACAGTGAGTGGGGAATGGGCCTCATCCCCTCTCTCTCCCCCCCCAACAACCTCCCCCACCCCCAATTAAAGTAACGACAAATTACATTGGTGTTTTTATACATTTTATTGAAAGATGAATTATGGACAGAATTGGCTGGAGAGAGAGAGGGAGAGAGGGAACAAGCTGGAGAGACAGAGACTGGGGGCTGCTCTCTCCCCACCCTCACCACCAGCCCGCACCCTCAGATCTACATTAAACTCAATTGAAATGGCTGCTGCCCCTTCCATTTAACCCAGGAAAGCCCGTGGCCCGGCCTGTCTAACACACACCGACATGACTCTGGGGGTGAGAAGAAGCCTTCGCACAGGCTCCGGGTTCTCATTTCAGGCCCTCTCCCTCTCTCTCTCTCCCTCTCCCTCTCCCTCTCCCTCTCCCTCTCCCTCTCCCTCTCCGACTGCTTCACCCTCCATGAACCCATTTCTATCAAGTGTGGTCACTGATGCAGTTCAGGAAAGGCTGGTGGCCTGTGTTTTACTTTTTACACAGCAGGATCCCATGACTTTCCCTATCTCCACACCTGCTGTGAAAGCCTCTCTCTCCCCGCCTTCCCCGTGGGAATTCCCCAGTCTGGGGGCCATCCCCTCAGTTCCCTCCCTCCCCAGCACCACAACCCCCTGAAAGGGCTGAAACTCAAACTGGGGAGCAGCTGGATTCTCTCAGGAGACATTTTCAAATCACTGCCTCGGGATTTCAGTTGGGGTCAAATCCCACTTTCTGGAAGGCCCTGACTGGGAGCTGGGCAGTGACTGCACACGAGGAGCCCTCTCTCTCTCCCCCCGGACCCAGTGTCTTCTCACCTACCCACACCAACTCCTCTCTGTTTTGTTATCTCTCCCCCTCTTTCCCCTGACCTCTCCTTTCTCTCTCTCTCATGTGGGGAAAGGCCACAGGCGCCTGTGGGCACAGCAAGATCAGGAGAATGGAGAGAGAGAGAGAAATCCACACACAGAAGCTGCGTAAACTGAATTAAAATGGTTCCCCCTGTCCACCCATCAGTCTCCAGAAGTTGCTAAACTCCCTGTCTTATTTTGGAATTATAACAAGCTTCTAAACAGCCTCAGGTTTCAGATTTTTAATCACCTCTTTGTCACACACCAAAGGGTTAATCTGTTTGTGAATAATCGCAAGGCCGGGATATTTTAACACCAGGGTTTCAAAATCCAGCACCCCATCATCTAACAGAAACCGCTTCATCGATGCAGCAAAAACCAGGGTCCCTCCGAGATTAAAATTAAACCTCGGGGTCATAAAGAAACACAACTCACGTGGGTGGGTGGGGGGTGTGGAACAGGCCTGAGTCCATCCATCCAAGCTGGGGAAAAGCTCCTGCCCATGGATTCATAGTCACATTGCAGTCTTCAAACTACAAATTCCTGGGGAAAAGAGAGAGGGAAAAGAATTGACTAAAACACAAAGCAAGAACATTTCTAAACAAAATAGCACAGCAAGAGCCCAGGATTCCATCCCCCCCATACCGACCCCTTCACAGTTACACAACCTCTTAGCAACATCCAAATACAAAAATATCCCAGTTATAAACCAGAGGCTAAAACAGATTGAGAGACCTTTCCCATCCCCTGTGTTTCTCTCTGTATCTCTCTTCCTATCTCACTCACATCTCTGTCCCCCTCACTCATTCACTCTCTCACTCTGTGTCTCAGAGATGGAAATTAAACCTCGATTGGGGTAATAAACAGACACAAATCACGTGGGTGAAGCCTGTGGACCAGGCCTCAGTCTATCCCCCTCCCTCCGCACCCTCCTCTCTCTCTGCCCCTATCATCCCTCCCTCCGCACCCTCCTTCTTTCCCTCAATCTTTTATTTTGAAAGTGTGGTCACTCTTGTGGGGGGCAAGGAACAGGGCGGGGGGGGGTGGAGACCATGTGTACACAGCAAGATCCCACTACCCAACTGCTCATGATCAGTTAAAAATGTATTGGCTGAGGATAGCGGGACAGTGAGTGGGGAATGGGCCTCACCCCCTCTCTCTCCCCCCGACAACATCCTCCCCCACCCCCAATTAAAGTAACGAGAAATTACATTGGTGTTTTTATACATTTTATTGAAAGATGAAATATGGACAGAATTGGCTGGAGAGAGAGAGGGTGAGAGGGAACAAGCTGGAGAGACAGAGACTGGGGGCTGCTCTCTCCCCACCCTCACCACCAGCCCGCACCCTCAGATCTACATTAAACTCAATTGAAATGGCTGCTGCCCCTTCCATTTAACCCAGGAAAGCCTGTGGCCCGGCCTGTCTAACACACACCGACATGACTGGGAGCTGCAGTACCAACCAACCAACCAACTTACCATCTCATCCCCACTCTCCCTCTTACCCCAACACTATCTCCCTCTCACCCCAACTCTATCTCCCTCTCACCCCAACTCTCTCTCCCAATCTCCCCAACTCTCTCTCCCAATCTCCCCAACTCTCTCTCCCAATCTCCCCAACTCTCTCTCCCAATCTCCCCAACTCTCTCTCCCAATCACCCCAACACTCTCTCCCTATCACCCCAAACCACTCACCCAAAATTCTCTCAATATCATCCCCACTCTCTCACCCTCTCCCCCCAACTCTCTTTCACTCTCACCATCTCCTCATTCCCTCTTACACCAACCCTCTCTCCCTCTCACCCAACCCTCTCTCCCTCTCACCCCATCCTTCTCTCCCTCTCTGCACAACCCTCTCTAACTCTCACCAAAACTCTCTCCCACTCACCCCAAACTTCTGTCCCTCTCAATGCAACCCTCTCTCCATCTCACCAGAACCCGCTGTCCCTCTCACCACAACTCTCTTTCCCTCTCACCCCAACAGTCTCTTCCTCTCACCCCAAACCTCCCACCCTCATACCCCAACTCACTCTCTCTCTCTCACCCCAACCCTCTCTCCCTCTCACCCCAAACCTCTCTTCCTCCCTTCCCCACTCTCTCACCCGACTCTCCCTCCCTATCACCCCAAACCTCTCACCCAAAAGCTCTCTCACTCTCATCCGCACTCTCTCACCCTCTCACCCCAACTCTCTCTCACTCTCTCCCTTTCACGTGCAATCCCACTTTCACAATCCCTCTCACACGCTCACTCTCACACTCTATCTCTTGCACACACAATCTCCCACGCACACACACCATCTCTCTCTCACACACACAATCTCTGTCTCTCACATGCACTCTCTCTCTGATCATCATCTTGGCCCACACCCTCTCTGCCAACCCCACGCTTTCTCTCCCACCCCCCAAACTATCTCTGCACCATCCCACCCACCATCCCCACCCCCGTGCTCTCTCATTCCCATGCTCTCTCCAGTTTTGGATGAGAGAGAGTTGGTGAGGCAGGACGGAGATCCCTTCTCAATCCGTTTCTCAGTCTCTATTTCTCTCTGCGAGTGTTTGATGGGGACAGTATGGAGGGAGTTCTATTCTATATTTAACCCTGTGCTGTACCTGTCCTGGGAGTGTTAGTTAGGGACAGTATAGAGGGAGCTTTACTCTGTATCTAACCCCATACTGTACCTGTCCTGGGAGTGTTTGATGGAGACAGTATCGAGGGAGCTTTACTCTGTATATATCCCCGTGCTGTACCTGTCCTTGGAGTGTTTGATGGGTACAGTATCGAGGGAGCTTTACTCTGTATCTAGCCCCTGCTGCATCATCTCTGGGAATGGTTGCTGGCAACATTCTCATCAAAAACAAAAACATTCCACAAAGCAGGGCTTAACAAATTGAACATGAATTTCCTTGTTTGATTCTCCCTGGTCTGTTCTGATTCTCTGATAGATTCCTCATGTTTACCCTCCACATGAGCAGTCATCCTAATCCCGTCTACCTGTCCTGCTCCCAACGCGGCATCCGACTACAATAAGGCCAGTGATACAGGAGCGTCTCAGCGAGTGAGACAGGTGAGTCTTGAACCTGACCTGGGTGTATGTGAGTGACCCGGGTTAATCCGACACTCCAGGGACTGTTTAGACAGTTCGAGTGCATCGCAGCTTTGCCAGAATGAGACCTGGATTCCAAGGGTTAAATTGCAAAGTGAGATTGCACAAACTCGGGTTGTATTCCCTGAAATTTAGTAGCATCAGGGGTGACTTGATCAAATGGTCAAATCCTATTGATGTTACCTGTATGTTGCAAAGTTATTCTGATAATTTTCATCCCACAGAGTCAAAGTTTCTGCGATTCTGTGACTGAGTCAGAACTTCAAATAGTTCAGATTCACTGTTTAAAATTATCAGTCACTTTTCTGTGGTGGTTTTTGAGATTGAGTATGGATCTCAGAATCTGTCAGTGGAAGGGAGTTTCTACAGAGATAGGAAATGGGATTGATGAATAAAGGTGCAGGATTTTGTTCACTGCATTAGATTTTGTCTGTTGCAGTTTCCCAGAAGTTTACATTTTCATGGGAAAGGGATGATTATCCAATGTCAACAATTCAATTTCTTCAGACAAGTGAAAACGCAAGAGAAAGACGGAATATACCAACACTGGAACAAACAGGCAACTGTATGAGGAAGGTTTCAATTCTCTGCATGTTTTAATGTGAATTCCTGAGCTAAAGATTGAAATCAACAGGAGATTAAATCTCACACTGGGATGCCGTACAATTTCAGTCCTGTTATCCTAAAATTAAAAATAAAAATCTACAATTAAAAATTTCTTGGAAAGAGCAGAGGTATTTTGACTCTGTATCGAACCCCATACTGTATTTGGGTTGGGAGTGTTTGATGAACAGTGTAGTCAAATCTTTAGTTTGAAACAATCCTCTGCAAACGGCAATTGATCCAAAGTCTCTTGTTCATGTTTCAATTTGAGGCTGATAGATTTTTGTTAGGCAAAGGCGTAAAGAGATATGTAGTTAGATCAGAGATCAGTCAGGATCTCATTGAATTTCGGAAACAGGGTGTGGGGAGAAATGGCATCTTCCTCTTCCCATGTGCTATGATAAATATCCTTTCTTCAATCTCTGTCTCTCGGTCTCCGTCTCGATGTGAGTCTCTCTCTTCTTCTCACTCGCTCGGTCTGTCTCTCTCTCTCTCTCTCTTCCTCTCTCTCAGAATCTATATAAATGACACAAACACCAGTCAGCATTTTAGGTTTGTTCACAGAGGCCATTTTATGTGCCCACAGCACTGGGACATTTCTGACAGAGTTGACTCCTCAGGAATGTGACGTTGGCACTATATATAAACCCACCAAACACCTCTATTAGATTCCAGTCTGTAACTCACTCCCAGGTGTCTGTTATTTCCCTCAACCTTCACTCTGTGAATTTCTGTTGACATTCTGCAAGAAAATTTTCACTGGTTTCACTCGTCCTCCATTTCCCCGGAACCCTGAAAATATTTTCCCTTCAACCTCACATCCTATTATGGCGCAAAAGAGGGTCTGGGGGTGTGGGGCAGAGAGATAGAGAGAGACAGAGAGAGACAGGGAGGGAGAAAGAGCACAACGGCCGAGAGAGAGACACTGGCAGTTGAGCGATAGAGAAGGGAATTTGAAGCTTTAGCCTTTTCTCCAGCTGATGACCTTTTAATTTGAACACTGTTTTTAATTTGAAATCTAATTCAAAGGAGAATGAGGCTTTTTAATCTCAGAACTCAAGTGTTGAGTGAGCTTTACTCTGTATCAAACCCCATGCTTTACCTGTTCTGGGAGCGTTTGATGGGGACAATTTAAGAACAACTTTAATTCCTATCTAACCCCGCGCTGTCCAATAACGGAGGCAGAAACAAATCAATGGGATGTTTCATTTCTGTGTCACTTTCTGTACCTTGAAGCTTCCATTTGGAGTTGGAAATCTCTCAGTTGATGAATGTCTTGAAAATTTTACCCTGAATAGTGTCAGCCTTAGTATTGTGGAAACATGTGAAGAAAGTGTTTGCATTCACACCTTCCTACATTGTGAAATGTAAGTTAGCTTTGAAACAATAGGATGTAGGGCCAGGGAGTCTGAATGGACAACAGGTTTTTGATGATTAAAGAGTCAATTTTAATGGTGTCCTTTGAAGGAGCCGTTTACTGTAAATGTCCCGAGACAATGAAATGCTTCAAAGGAAATATCCCGTTTGACAGAAATGGTTCCCCAATATCTGAATCACTTTCCAAGTCTTCAGAGACATGAAGGGGGCAGACATATTGTAAGATACAGATCATGAGATGCTGCAGAATCACAGAATTGAAGTTGTGGGGCCCTCTCCTGTTTCAGAATGTCAGTTTTGATGTTTAACTCTGTGAACCTTGGTTAATGATTCAGAAAGCAGAAAGTTCCAATCCAATCTGTAACCTGCACTGCAAATTCCAAAGAGATATGTACACCTTAAGTGAATGGGTGAAATAGTGAAAGATGGATTTCATTGTCGGCAAATGTGTGGCTCCTCACTTTAAAAAGGATGGAACAGGTTACATAAAAATGGTGAAAAGCTGCAAACAGTGAGGGTCCAAAGAGTCCCTATCCATTTGTGTCAAGACTAAGAAAACATCAAACAGTTCCAATGAGAAATTAAATTTGATATTTGGGATAAAGATGGTTACAAACTCACACTACACATTCCATGAATCAGGCTCTGTAACCTGCCTTTCAGCACATCACATGAAAAAATATGTTTTCAACAGTTCGTGCTTCCAGTCTGTTACTCAATCCCGGGTATCTATTCTATATATAAACCCCCTGAACCCCTCGATTAGATTCCAGTCTGTAACTCAATCCCGGGTATCTATTTTATATATAAACCCCCTGAACCCCTCGATTAGATTCCAGTCTGTAACTCAAGCCCGGGAATCTATTATTCCATATATAAACCCCCCGAACCCCTCGATTAGATTCCAGTCTGAAACTCTCTCCCGGGTGTCTGTTATTCTATATATAAACCACCCCAACCCCTCGATTAGATTCCAGCACTTCCACATCACAAATTGAGGAAGGGGTCTCCCCCCATTTTAAAGTTGGTTAAAGGCTCTCCCGCTATTTTTAAGATGGGGGCGGGATCACCCTCCAATTTAAAGATGGAGAAGGGATGTCTCACAGGATAATGTCCTTTACGCTCAATAATGTTAAGAAATTTTTGAACATTTTCAGTTTCCCCCTACAATTTCTCTTTCTCTCATCCTGTCTCATTCCTTCTCTCCCTTTCCCATCCCATCTCTCTGCCACTCTATACATTTCTCTGTTTCTCTCTCTCACCCCATCACTTTACCCAACACTCGCTCCCCTCTCTTCATCTCTCTCTCTCAACTCATCCCTTTTTCTTTCGCTCGATCTCCCCCCTCTATTTCACTCGCTTACCCAGCTCTCTTTCCCTCTCACCCTGTCTCTCTGCCGCTCTGTCTCTCTATCTGTCGTTCCGTCTTTCTCTCTCTCTCTCACTCACTACTTACCTCCGTTGCTCTGCTACTCCCTCTGTCGCCGCCATATCTCTCCCTTTCGCCTTGTCTCTCTGTTGCTCTCTTTCTATCTCTGTACCTCTTTCATCCCATCTACCTCTCCGTCTATCTCTCTCTCTCTCTTTCTCTCCCAGGAAAACAGAGAGTAATGGTTCATGGGAATTTTTCCGGCTGGATGTAGGATTGTAGTGGAGTTCCCCAGGGGTCAGTATTGGAACCCTGGGTTTCCCTGATGTATATAAATGATTGAGATATTGGTGTGCAGGGGACCATTTCAGAGTTTGTGGATGGCACAAAACTTGGGAGAATGATAAACAGAGAGGGGGACAGTGTAGAGCATCAAAAGGACATTTACAAGTTAGTAGCGTGGGCAGATAGGTGGCCAATGATGTTCAATGTGGAGACGTTTGAGGTGATGCATTTTAGTAGGAGAAACATGGACAGGAAAAATAAAAGTAGGGGTGAAATTTTGAAGGGGTTGCAGGAGCAGAAAGACCTGGGTGGAGATGTGCATAGATCATTGAAGGTGGCAGGACAGGTTGAGCGAGTGTTCATAAAGCATATCGTATCCTGGGCTTTAATAATAGGGGCATAGAGTACAAGAGCAGGGAGGTTATGCTGAATTTATATAAGACGCTAGTTAGACCTCAGATGGAGTATTGTGTACAGTCCTGGGAGCCACACTATAGGAAGGATATGATTCCCGGCACAGTGTGATTACGTGGGATGGAATTGAGATTTACACCCCTTCTGTGTTTGATGTTGGAATCAGCTTCATTTGGAGTGTGCTGTGTTTTGTAGACATTTTCAGATCTTTTTAAATAATTCCCTTTTTTTATAGACTGCATCACTGAGTGTGAATTGGAGCTTAGCATCCATTTTTTAAATTGTTTGAAAATAGTTTTAAACTTCGCCCCTAGTTCCAAACTCTCCCACAAGGGGAAACATCTTCTCCACATCCACCCTGTTAAGACCCCTCAGGAACTTACATCTTTCACTAAGATCACCTCTCCAAATTCTAAACTCCAATGGATACAGGCCCAGCCTCTCCAACCTTTCCTCATAAGAAAATCAGAATCCTTTCCTCATAAGATCCGAGATGATGAGAAATGCCTCACACAATTGGCCTTGTCCTTGTCTTCATTGGTTTCTGAGCAACAACCTTCAATAATAGTTATAATAATTTCGGGGAAAGGGCAGACGAGTGGGACCAGTGAAATTTTCCTTGCAGATTGTCGAAAGTAGATTGATGGACTGAATGGCCTCCTTCTGTGTTGTAAACTTTCTGTGTTACACACGCAGGTTAACATTTCATTCTCGAATAAGCTTCACTCTTTCCTCCATTGTAGGTTCCAGCACCTCCACATCACAAGTTGGGCAATGGATCTCCCTCCATTTTAAAGACTGGAATGGATCTCCCTCCATTTTAAAGACGGGATTGGATCTTCCTCCATTTTAAAGATGGAGAAGACGTAGCCTAGTGGGACATAAGCAAGGCTTTTGATAAGGTCCCACAAGGGAGAACGAAAGCGAAGGTAAGAGCCCATGGGATCCAAGGCAATTTTTCAATTTGGATCCAGAATTGGCTGAGTGGCAGGAAGCAGAGGGTGATGGTCAAGGGGTGTTTTTGTGACTGGATCCCTGTGTCCAGTGGGGTTCCACTGGGATGGGTGTTGGGTCCCTTGCTGTGTGTGGTATGTATAAACGAGTTAGACTTCGATGTAGAAGGGTTGATCAGCAAGTTTGTGGATGACACGATAATTGGTGGTGTGGTAAATAGTGAGGAGGAGAGCCTTAGATTACAGGCGGATATAGAGGGACTGGTCAGTGGTTCATGGACTTTAATCCGGATAGGTGTGAGGTGATGCACTTGGGCAGGACACACAAGGCACAGGCATACATGATGAATGGTAGGACCCTGGGAGCTAATGAGCATTAGAGAGACCTTGGTGTGTATGTCCACTGGTCCCTTAAGGTAGTGGGACAGGTAAATAAGGTGGTTAAGAAGGCATATGAGATACTTTCCTTTATTAGCCGAGACATAGAACATAAGAGCAGGGAAGTCATGCTGGAACTGCATAAAACGCTGGTTAGGCCACAGCTAGAGTATTGCGTGTAGTTCTGGAGTCCGCATTATAGGAAGGATGTGATTGCACGAGAGAGAGAGCAGAGTAGATTTACCAGGATGTTGCCTGGGCTGGAGAATTTTAGATATGAGGAGAGATAGGATAGACTTGGATTATTTTCCCGTGAGCAGAGGAGATTGAGGAAGGACATGATTGAGGTGAATAAAATAATGAGGGGCATTGATAGAGTAAAGAGGAAGGAACTTTTCCCCTTGGTGGAGGGAACAATAATGAGGGAGTATAGATTTAAGGCAGGGGGCAGGAGGGTTAGAGGGGAAGTGGGGAAGGATTTTTTCACCCAGAGGGTGGTGGGAATCTGGAACTCACTGCCTGAAAGGGGGTTAGAGGCACTCTCACCCCAATACTCTCTCCCTCTCACCCCAACTCTCTCACCCTCTCACCCCAACTCTCTCGCCCTCTCAATACAACCCTCTCTCCCTCTCACCAAAACTCTCTCTCCCACTCACCCCATAGCTCTCTCCCTCTCAACGCAACCCTATCTCCCTCATACTGCAAATCTCTCTCCCTCTCACCCCAACACTCTCTCCCCCTCAACCCAATTCTTTCTCCTTCTCACCCCAAGGCTCTCTCCCTCTCTCCCCAACCCTCTCTCCCTCTCTCCCCGACCCTCTCTTCCTCTCACCGCGAAACTCTCTCCCGCTCACCCCAAGCCTCTCAACCGCTCACCCCAACCCTCTCTCCCTCGCACTACAACACTCTCTCCCTATCACCCCAAACCTCTCACCCAAAAGCTCTCTCACTCTCATCCCCACTCTTCCACCCTCTCACCCTAAGTCTCCCTCCCTCTCACATTAACCCTCTCTCCCTCTGAACCTAAACTTCTCTCCCTCTCACCCAACCCTCTCTCCCTCTCACCCCAACCCTCTCTCCCTCTCACCCCAACCCTCCCTCCCTCTCACACCAACCCTCCCTCCCTCTCACCCCAACCCTCTCTCTCTCTCACCCCAACACTCTCTCCCTCTCACCCCAACCCTCCCTCCCTCTCACACCAACCCTCCCTCCCTCTCACCCCAACCCTCTCTCTCTCTCACCCCAACACTCTTTCCCTTTCACCACAACTCTCTCTCACTCTCACCCTCTCCTCATTCCCTCTCACACCAACTCTCTCTCTCTCTCACCCCAACCCTCTCTCCCTCTCACCCCTTCCTTCTCTGCCATTCACCCCAAACCTCTCTCCCTCTCACCCCAAGACTCTCTCCCGCTCACCCCAAGCCACTCTCCCGCTCACCCCAAGCCACTCTCCCGCTCACCCCAAGCCTCTCTCCCGCTCACCCCAAGCCTCTCTCCCGCTCACCCCAAGCCTCTCTCCCGCTCATCCCAATCCTCTCTCCCGCTCATCCCAATCCTCTCTCCCGCTCACCCCAAGCCTCTCTCCCGCTCACCCCAAGCCTCTCTCCCGCTCAGCCAAAGCCTCTCTCCCTCTCAGCCAAAGCCTCTCTCCCTCTCAGCCAAAGCCTCTCTCCCTCTCAGCCAAAGACTCTCTCCCTCTCAGCCAAAGCCTCTCTCCCTCTCACCCCAACGCTCTCTCCCTCTCACACCAACTCTCTCACCCTCTCAACACAACCCTCTCTCCCTCTCACTAAGCTCTCACCAAAATATCCTTTATTCACTGTCTGGCTCTCAGTCAACCACTTGTTCTGAGTGTCTCTATTTCTCATTCACTCGATCTGTGTCTTCTCTCCCTGCCTCTCTTCCTCTGAGAATCTAGTCTACAAACACCAGGCAGCCATTTTAGGTTTGTTCACAGTGGCCATTTTATGTCCCCACAGCAATGGGACATTTATGACAGAGTTGACTCATGTAACATTAGTATTTTAAACGTGACAGAGACACAGGTATGGAGACAGAAATTCCACGTGTATTCCCTGGAATATTGAAGGATCCGGGCGTTCAGTCCCACACTTTGCTGCTGTGAATTTGAATTCTGAATTTTCTAAAACTGAATCTGGAAGTAAAAACCCCCGGGATGGAATGATTGACATTCTTTCTGCTGCTGCAAAGCCCGTGTCTGTGTCTGTTTCTCAGTATTTATTAACAATTTAAGATAATAGTTTAGAATGCCACAAGTTTGCCATAATGTCTGGAAAGAGTGTTGAAACAGAGGGGCTGAGGTAGCAAAACAAGAGGAGGGGGTGGTGAATAGACACAGGATCTGGGGGTCTCCAATGTGTAGACTCTGCCCAGCTCCCAGTCACATCTTTTAGAAGAGGCTGAATTGCGAAAATGAATCCAGGGACAGTGAAGCAAGTGACTCACTAAGAATGAGAGCATTTTAAACATTCATTCTTTCACTGCAAAGCGCTCAGTCTTTCTGAGGTTCTGAAGGGGTCGGGGGTCTTCACTGTCTTAGTCCCTCTCCAACTTGCTGCCTCTCTCTCTCAGTGTAAATATTGCCCCATTTAAAAAGTGCTGAGCAGAGCTGGCTGCACCCTGTGGGATCTTGCTGTGCACAAATTCCCTGCAGTGTTTCATACTGTGCCACAACCAGTTAATTTATTAAAAATGTGCTGATTGGCCTCATTTCCTGTCCCTCAGGTGCCCTTTACCAAGTCCTAACTGTGAGTGTGTGTAAAAGTTTGTGCTAATTCCTGAATAATGCTGGTGTTTTAGGCAGGGCGATGACTTGGCAGGTGGAACAGTCATTTGAATTCAGTCTCTCTAGGATGTGTCACAGCAGGTGTGGAGATAGGTAAAGTCATGGGATCCTGCTGTGTAAAAAATTAAAACAAAGAGGCCGCCAGCCTTTCCTGAACTTCATCAGTGACCACACTTGATAGAAATGGGTTCATGGAGGGTGAAGCAGTCGGACACAGAGAGAGAGAGAGGGGGAGAGGGAGAGGGAGAGGGAGAGGGCCTGAAATGAGAACCCGGAGCCTGTGCGAAGGCTTCTTCTCACCCCCAGAGTCATGTCGGTGTGTGTTAGACAGGCCGGGCCACGGGCTTTCCTGGGTTAAATGGAAGGGGCAGCAGCCATTTCAATTGAGTTTAATGTAGATCTGAGGGTGGGGGCTGGTGGTGAGGGTGGGGAGAGAGCAGCCCCCAGTCTCTGTCTCTCCAGCTCGTTCCCTCTCTCCCTCTCTCTCTCCAGCCAATTCTGTCCATAATTCATCTTTCAATAAAATGTATAAGAAAAGCAATGTAATTTGTCGTTACTTTAATTGGGGGTGGGGGAGGGTGTTGGGGGGGGAGAGAGAGAGGGGGTGAGGCCCATTCCCCACTCACTGTCCGGCTATCCTCAGCCAATACATTTTTAACTGGTCATGAGCAGGTGGGGAGTGGGATCTTGCTGTGTACACATGTCTCCACCCCCCCCGCCCTGTTTCTTGCCCCCCATAATAGTGACAACACTTTCAAAATAAAAGATTGAGGGAAAGGAGGAGGGTGCGGAGGGAGGGGTGATGGGGGCAGAGAGAGAGGAGGGTGCGGAGGGAGGGGGACAGACTGAGGCCTGGTCCACAGGCTTCACCCATGTGAGTTGTGTCTGTTTCTTACCCCAATCGAGGTTTTATTTCCATCTCTGAGACACAGAGGGTGAGAGAGTGAATGAGTGAGGGAGACAGAGATGTGAGTGAGATAAGAAGAGAGATACTGAGAGAAACACAGGGGATGGGAAAGGTCTCTCAATCTGTTTTAGCCTCTGGTTTATAACTGGGATATTTTGGTATTTGGATGTTGCTAAGAGGTTGTGTTACTGTGAAGGGGAGGGGGTGGGGGTGGGGGTGGAATCCTGGGCTCTTGCTGTGCTATTTTGTTTAGAAATGATCTTGCTTTGTGTATTTAGTCATTTCTTTTCTCTCGCTCTTTTCCCCAGGAATTTGGAGTTTGAAGACTGCAATGTGACTATGAATCCATGAGCAGGAGCTTTTCCCCAGCTTGGATGGATGGACTCAGGCCTGTTCCACACCCCCCCACCCACCCACGTGAGTTGTGTCTCTTTATGACCCCGAGGTTTAATTTTAATCTCGGAGGGACCCTGGTTTTTGGTGCATCGATGAAGCGGTTTCTGTTAGATGATGGGGTGCTGGATTTTGAAACTCTGGGGTTAAAATATCCCGGCCTTGCGATTAGTCACAAATACATTAACCCTTTGGTGTGTGACAAAGAGGAGATTAAAAATCTGAAACCTGAGGCTGTTTAGAAGCTTGTTATAATTCCAAAATAAGACAGGGAGTTTAGCACCTTCTGGAGACTGATGGGTGGACAGGGGGAACCATTTTAATTCAGTTTACGCAGCTTCTGTGTGTGGATTTCTCTCTCTCTCTCTCCATCCTCCTGATCTTGCTGTGCCCACAGGGGCCTGTGGCCTTTCCCCACATGAGAGAGAGAGAAAGGAGAGGTCAGGGGAAAGAGGGGGAGAGATAACAAAACAGAGAGGAGTTGGTGTGGGTAGGTGAGAAGACACTGGGTCCGGGGGGAGAGAGAGAGGGCTCCTCGTGTGCAGTCACTGCCCAGCTCCCAGTCAGGGCCTTCCAGAAAGTGGGATTTGACCCCAACTGAAATCCCGAGGCAGTGATTTGAAAATGTCTCCTGAGAGAATCCAGCTGCTCCCCAGTTTGAGTTTCAGCCCTTTCGGGGGGTTGTGGTGGTGGGGAGGGAGGGGACTGAGGGGATGGCCCCCAGACTGGGGAATTCTCACGGGGAAGGCGGGGAGAGAGAGGCTTTCACAGCAGGTGTGGAGATAGGGAAAGTCATGGGATCCTGCTGTGTAAAAAATAAAACACAGGCCACCAGCCTTTCCTGAACTGCATCAGTGACCACACTTGATAGAAATGGGTTCATGGAGGGTGAAGCAGTCGGAGAGGGAGAGGGAGAGGGAGATGGAGAGGGAGATGGAGAGGGAGAGGGAGAGGGAAAGGGAGAGGGAGAGGGAGAGGGAGGGAGAGGGAGAGGGCCTGAAATGAGAACCCGGAGCCCGTGAGAAGGCTTCTTCTCACCCCCAGATTCATGTCGGTGTGTGTTAGACAGGCCGGGCCACGGGCTTTCCCGGGTTAAATGGAAGGGGCAGCAGCCATTTCAATTGAGGTTAATGTAGATCTGAGGGTGCGGGCTGGTGGTGAGGGTGGGGAGAGAGCTGCCCCCAGTCTCTGTCTCTCCAGCTTGTTCCCTCTCTCCCTCTCTCTCTCCAGCCAATTCTGCCCATAATTCATCTTTCAATAAAATGTATAAAAACACCAATGTAATTTGTCGTTACTTTAATTGGGGGTTGGGGAGGTTGTTGGGGGGGGGGAAGAGAGAGGGGGTGAGGCCCATTCCCCACTCACTGTCCCGCTATCCTCAGCCAATAAATTTTTAACTGGTCATGAGCAGGTGGGGAGTGGGATCTTGCTGTGTACACATGGTCTCCAACACCCACCACCCTGTTCCTTGCCCCCCACAACAGTGACCACACTTTCAAAATAAAGGGGGCAGAGAAAGAGGAGAGTGCGGAGGAAGGGGTGATGGGGGCACAGAGAGAGGAGGTTGCAGAGGGAGGGTTGATGGGGGCAGAGAGAGAGGTGGGTGCGGAGGGTGGGGTGATGGGGGCAGAGTGAGAGGTGGTTGCGGAGGGAGGGGTGATGGGGCAGAGAGAGTGGTGGGTGCGGAGGGATGGGTGATGGGGGCAATGAGAGAGGAGGGTGCGTTGGGAGGGGTGATGGGTGCAGAGAGAGAGGAGGTTGCGGAGGGAGGGTTCATGGGGGCAGAGAGAGAGGTGGGTGCGGAGGGAGGGGTGATGGGGGCAGAGAGAGAGGTGGTTGTGGAGGGAGGGGTGATGGGGCAGAGAGAGTGGTGGGTGCGGAGGGACGGGTGATGGGGGCAGTGAGAGAGGAGGGTGCGGTGGGAGGGGTGATGGGTGCAGAGAGAGAGGTGTGTGCGGAGGGAGGGGTGATGGGGGCAATGAGAGAGGAGGGTGCGTTGGGAGGGGTGATGGGTGCAGAGAGAGAGGAGGTTGCGGAGGGAGGGTTCATGGGGGCAGAGAGAGAGGTGGGTACGGAGGGAGGGGTGATGGGGGCAGAGAGAGAGGTGGTTGTGGAGGGAGGGGTGATGGGGCAGAGAGAGTGGTGGGTGCGGAGGGACGGGTGATGGGGGCAGTGAGAGAGGAGGGTGCGGTGGGAGGGGTGATGGGTGCAGAGAGAGAGGTGTGTGCGGAGGGAGGGGTGATGGGGGCAGAGAGAGAGGTGGGTGCAGAGGGAGGAGTGATGAGGGCAGAGAGAGAGGTGGGTGCGGAGGGAGGGGTGATGGGGGCAGAGAAGAGGTGGGTGCGGAGGGAGGGCTGAATGGGGCAGAGAGAGAGGTGGGTGCAGAGGGAGGAGTGATGGGGGCAGAGAGAGAGAAAGAGGCACAGATTGAGGGAGACTTCGACAGAGAGGGGGTGGGGGTGTTGGGGGCTCGGGGGCAGGGGAAGGAGACACAGGGTCTGGGGGTGTCCCCCTCCATTGTGTGACTGCTCGTGGGATCCTGCTGTGCAGAATTGCTTTAGTTGCAACTCTAATAACTATTTGATTGACTGGGGGATGTGATTGTGGAACTATAAATGTAAAAGATGGCCAGTGTGGTGTGGATTTTGTCGATGGTGAGACAGGAGCTTTCCAGAGTGCCCTTTCTATCCAGCACTCACAGGGGCGTGGAATTAAAAAGGCCGGAACTTGTATCCGGGTCTAATTCACCAAGAGCACAGGGCCCGTGTCTGAGAGCAATTCATGTCACGGTGAAAGGTAAAGGCCCAGCAGCCAATTTAATTCACTTCACCGATCTCTGACTGTCAAATTCTCAGTCTCCTCTCTCCCCCTCGGTCTCTCCAATGGGGGAAGTGAGAGAGAGAGAGAAAGGGGGGAGTGAGTGAGATGAAAAAGAGGGGCTGAGAAAGTAAAACAAGAGGAGGGGGTGGTGAATAGACACAGGATCTGGGGGTCTCCAATGTGTAGACTCTGCCCAGCTCCCAGTCACATCTTTTAGAAAAGGCTGAATTGTGAAAATGAATCCAGGGACAGTGAAGCAAGTGACTCACTAACAATGAGAGCATTTTAAACATTCATTCTTTCACTGCAAAGCGCTCAGTCTTTCTGAGGTTCTGAAGGGTTCGGGGGTCTTCACTGTCTTAGTCCCTCTCCAGCTTGCTGCCCCTCTCTCTCTGTGTAAATATTGCCCCATTTAAAAGACATTTCCAGACATTATGGCAAACTTGTGGCATTCTAAACTATTATATTAAATTGTTAATAAATACTGAGAAACAGACACAGACACGGGCTTTGCAGCAGCAGAAAGAATGTCAATCATTCCATCCCGGGGGTTTTTACTTCCAGATTCAGTTTTAGAAAATTCAGAATTCAAATTCACAACAGCAAAGTGTGGGACTGAAGGCCCGGATCCTTCAATATTCCAGGGAATACACCTGGAATTTATGTCTCCATACCTGTGTCTCTGTCACGTTTAAAATACTAATGTTACATGAGTCAACTCTGTCCTAAGTGTCCCAGTGCTGTGGGGACATAAAATGGCCACTGTGAACAAACCTAAAATGGCTGCCTGGTGTTTGTAGACTAGATTCTCAGAGGAAGAGAGGCAGGGAGAGAGGGAAAGAAAGCTGGGTAAGCGAGTGAGATAGAGAGAGGGTTGAAACAGAGGAGCTGAGGTAGCAAAACAAGAGGAGGGGGTGTGAATAGACACAGGATCTGGGGGTCTCCAATTTGTAGAATCTGCCCAGCTCCAAGACACATCTTTTAGAAAAGTCTGAATTGCGAAAATGAATCCAGGGACAGTGAAGCAAGTGACTCGCTAAGAATGAGAGCATTTTAAACATTCATTCTTTCACTGCAAAGCGCTCAGTCTTTCTGAGGTTCTGAAGGGGTCAGGGATCTTCACTGTCTTAGTACCTCTCCAACTTGCTGCCTCTCTTTGTGTAAATATTGCCCCATTTAAAAAGTGCTGAGCAGAGCTGGCTGCACCCTGTGGGATCTTGCTGTGCACAAATTCCCTGCAGTGTTTCATACTGTGCCACAACCAGTTAATTTATTAAAAATGTGCTGATTGGCCTCATTTCCTGTCCCTCAGAAGTCCTTTACCAAGTCCTAACTGTGAGAGTGTGTAAACGTTTGTGCTAATTCCTGAATAATGCTGGTGTTTTAGGCAGGGCGATGACTTGGGAGGTGGAACAGTCATTTGAATTCAGTCTCTCTAGGATGTGTCACAGCAGGTATGGAGATAGGGAAAGTCATGGGATCCTGCTGTGTAAAAAAATAAAACAAAGAGGCCGCCAGCCTTTCCTGAAATGCATCAGTGACCACACTTGATAGAAATGGGTTCATGGAGGGTGGAGCAGTCAGACACAGAGAGAGAGGGAGAGGTAGAGGGAGAGGGCCTGAAATGAGAACCCGGAGCCTGTGCGAAGGCTTCTTCTCACCTCCAGAGTCATGTCGGTGTATGTTAGACAGGCCGGGCCACGGGCTTTCCTGGGTTAAATGGAAGGGACAGCAGCCATTTGAATTGAGTTTAATGTAGATCTGAGGGTGCGGGCTGGTGGTGAGGGTGGGGAGAGAGCAGCCCCCAGTCTCTGTCTCTCCAGCTTGTTCCCTCTCACCCTCTCTCTCTCCAGCCAATTCTGTCCATAATTCATCTTTCAATAAAATGTATAAAAACACCAATGTAATTTGTCGTTACTTTAATTGGGGGTGGGGGAGGATATTGGGGGGCGGAGAGAGAGGGGGTGAGGCCCATTCCGCACTCACTGTCCCGCTATCCTCAGCCAATACATTTTTAACTGGTCATGAGCAGGTGGGTAGTGGGATCTTGCTGTGTACACATGGTCTCCACCCCCCCCCGCCCTGTTCCTTGCCCCCCACAAGAGTGACCACACTTTCAAAATAAAAGATTGAGGGAAAGGAGGAGGGTGCGGAGGGAGGGATGATGGAGGCAGAGAGAGAGGAGGGTGCGGAGGGAGGGGGATAGACTGAGGCCTGGTCCACAGGCTTCACCCACGTGAGTTGTGTCTGTTTATTACCCCAATCGAGGTTTAATTTCCATCTCTGAGACACAGAGTGAGAGAGTGAATGAGTGAGGGGTACAGAGATGTGAGTGAGATAGGAAGAGAGATACAGAGAGAAACACAGGGGATGGGAAAGGTCTCTCAATCTGTTTTAGCCTCTGGTTTATAACTGAGATATTTTTGTATTTGGATGTTGCTAAGAGGTTGTGTAACTGTGAAGGGGTCGGTATGGGGGGGATGGAATCCTGGGCTCTTGCTGTGCTATTTTGTTTAGAAATGTTCTTGCTTTGTGTTTTAGTCAATTCTTTTCCCTCTCTCTTTTCCCCAGGAATTTGGAGTTTGAAGACTGCAATGTGACTATGAATCCATGAGCAGGAGCTTTTCCCCAGCTTGGATGGATGGACTCAGGCCTGTTCCACACCCCCCACCCACCCACGTGAGTTGTGTCTCTTTATGACCCCGAGGTTTAATTTTAATCTTGGAGGGACCCTGGTTTTTGGTACATCGATGAAGCGGTTTCTGTTAGATGATTGGGTGCTGGATTTTGAAACCCTGGGGTTAAAATATCCCGGCCTTGCGATTAGTCACAAACACATTAACCCTTTGGTGTGTGACAAAGAGGAGATTAAAAATCTGAAACCTGAGGCTGTTTAAAAGCTTGTTATAATTCCAAAATAAGACAGGGAGTTTAGCACCTTCTGGAGACTGATGGGTGGACAGGGGGAACCATTTTAATTCAGTTTACGCAGCTTCTGTGTGTGGATTTCTCTCTCTCTCTCTCTCCATCCTCCTGATCTTGCTGTGCCCACAGGCGCCTGTGGCCTTTCCCCACATGAGAGAGAGAGAAAGGAGAGGTCAGGGGAAAGAGGGGGAGAGATAACAAAACAGAGCGGAGTTGGTGTGGGTAGGTGAGAAGACACAGGGTCCGGGGGGAGAGAGAGAGAGGGTTCCTCGTGTGCAGTCACTGCCCAGCTCCCAGTCAGGGCCTTCCAGAAAGTGGGATTTGACCCCAACTGAAATCCCGAGGCAGTGATTTGAAAATGTCTCCTGAGAGAATCCAGCTGCTCCCCAGTTTGAGTTTCAGCCCTTTCAGGGGCTTGTGGTGGTGGGGAGGGAGGGAACTGAGGGGATGGCCCCCAGACTGGTGAATTCCCACGGGGAAGACGGGGAGAGAGAGGCTTTCACAGCAGGTGTGGAGATAGGGAATGTCATGGGATCCTGCTGTGTAAAAAAACAAAACAAAGAGGCCGCCAGCCTTTCCTGAACTGCATCAGTGACCACACTTGATAGAAATGGGTTCATGGAGGGTGAAGCAGTCGGACACAGAGGGAGAGGGAGAGGGAGAGGGAGAGGGAGAGAGAGAGAGAGAGAGATAGAGATAGAGATAGAGATAGAGATAGAGAGGGAGAGGGAGAGGGAGAGAGAGAGAGAGAGAGAGAGAGAGAGAGAGAGAGAGAGAGAGAGGGAGTGGGAGAGGGAGGGGGCCTGAAATGAGAACCCGGAGCCTGTGCGAAGGCTTCTTCTCACCTCCAGAGTCATGTCGGTGTGTGTTAGACAGGCCGGGCCACGGGCTTTCCTGGGTTAAATGGAAGGGGCAGCAGCCATTTCAATTGAGTTTAATGTAGATCTGAGGGTGCGGGCTGCTGGTGAGGGTGGGGAGAGAGCTGCCCCCAGTCTCTCCAGCTTGTTCCCTCTCTCCCTCTCTCTCTCCAGCCAATTCTGTCCATAATTCATCTTTCAATAAAATGTATAAGAAAACCAACGTGATTTGTTGTTACTTTAATTGGGGGTGGGGGAGGGTGTTTGGGGGGGAGTGAGAGGGGGTGAGCCCATTCCCCACTCACTGTCCGGCTATCCTCAGCCAATACATTTTTAACTGGTCATGAGCAGGTGGGGAGTGGGATCTTGCTGTGTACACATGGTCTCCACCACCCCCGCCCTGTTCCTTGCCCCCCCCAACAGTGACCACACTTTCAAAATAAAGGGGGCAGAGAAAGAGGAGAGTGCGGAGGGAGACGTGATGGGGGCAGAGAGAGAGGAGGGTGAGGAGGGTGGGTTGATGGGGGCAGAGAGATAGGTTGGTGCAGAGGGAGGGTTGATGGGGGTAGAGAGAGAGGTGGGTGTGGAGAGTGGGGTGATAGGGGCAGAGAGAGAGGTGGGTGCGGAGGGAGGGGTAATGGGGGCAGAGAGAGAGGAAGTTGCGGAGGGAGGGTTGATGGGGGCAGAGAGATAGGTTGGTGCAGAGAGAGGGTTGATGGGGGCAGAGAGAGAGGTGGGTGTGGAGAGTGGGGTGATAGGGGCAGAGAGAGAGGTGGGTGCGGAGGGAGGGGTAATGGGGGCAGAGAGAGAGGAAGTTGCGGAGGGAGGGTTGATGGGGGCAGAGAGATAGGTTGGTGCGGAGGGAGGGGTAATGGGGGCAGAGAGAGAGGAAGTTGCGGAGGGAGGGTTGATGGGGGCAGAGAGAGATGTGGGTCCGGAGGGAGGGGCGATGGGGGCAGAGAGAGAGGTGGGTGTGGAGAGTGGGGTGATAGGGGCAGAGAGAGAGGTGGGTGCGGAGGGAGGGGTGATAGGGGCAGAGAGAGAGGTGGGTGCGGAGGGAGGGGTGATAGGGGCAGAGAGAGAGGTGGGTGCGGAGGGAGGGTTGATGGGGGCAGAGAGAGATGTGGGTCCGGAGGGAGGGGTGATGGGGGCAGAGAGAGAGGAGGGTGCGGAGGGAGAGGTGATGGGTGCAGAGAGAGAGAGGTGGGTGCGGAGGGAGGGGTGATGGGGGCAGAGAGAGGAGAGTGCGGAGGGAGGGGTTGATGGGGGCAGAGAGAGAGGTGGGTGCAGAGGGAGGAGTGATGGGGGCAGAGAGAGAGAAAGTGGAACAGATTGAGGGAGACTTCGACAGAGAGGGGGTGGGGGTGTTGGGGGCTCGGGGGCAGGGGAAGGAGACACAGGGTCTGGGGGTGTCCCCCTCCATTGTGTGACTGCTCGTGGGATCCTGCTGTGCAGAATTGCCTTAGTTGCAACTCTGATAACTATTTGATTGACTGGGGGATGTGATTGTGGATCTATAAATGTAAAAGATGGCCAGTGTGGTGTGGATTTTGTCGATGGTGAGACAGGAGCTTTCCAGAGTGCCCTTTCTATCCAGCACTCACAGGGGCGTGGAATTAAAAAGGCCGGAACTTGTATCCGGGTCTAATTCACCAAGAGCACAGGGCCCGTGTCTGAGAGCAATTCATGTCACGGTGAAAGGTAAAGGCCCAGCAGCCAATTTAATTCACTTCACCGATTTCTGACTGTCAAATTCTCAGTCTCCTCTCTCCCCCTCGGTCTCTCCAATGGGGGAAGTGAGAGAGAGAGAGAGAAAGGGGGGAGTGAGTGAGGTGAAACAGAGGGGCTGAGATAGTAAAACAAGAGGAGGGGGTGGTGAATAGACACAGGATCTGGGGGTCTCCAATGTGTAGACTCTGCCCAGCTCCCAGTCACATCTTTTAGAAAAGGCCGAATTGCGAAAATGAATCCAGGGACAGTGAAGTAAGTGACTCACTAACAATGAGAGCATTTTAAACATTCATTCTTTCACTGCAAAGCGCTCAGTCTTTCTGAGGTTCTGAAGGGTTCGGGGGTCTTCACTGTCTTAGTCCCTCTCCAGCTTGCTGCCTCTCTCTCTCTGTGTAAATATTGCCCCATTTAAAAAGTGCTGAACAGAGCTGGCTGCACCTTGTGGGATCATGCTGTGCACAAATTCCCTGCAGTGTTTCATACTGTGCCACAACCAGTTAATTTATTAAAAATGTGCTGATTGGACTCATTTCCTGTCCCTCAGGAGCCCTTTACCAAGTCCTAACTGTGAGTGTGTGTAAAAGTTTGTGCTAATTCCTGAATAATGCTGGTGTTTTAGGCAGGGCGATGACTTGGGAGGTGGAACATCTTTTGAATTCAGTCTCTCTAGGATGTGTCCCTACGTTACAACAGAGAGAGAGGGAGGAGATTGAGGGAAACAGGAAAAGACAGTGACACAGAGGCAGGGGGTTGGGGGTGAGGAAGAGACACAGGGTCTTGGGGGGGGGGTTAGGGGAGGGTCTCCAGTGTGGAGTCAGTGCCCAGCTCCCAGTCTCTGCAGAAAAGCCTCAGTCACACCCTCCCGGGGACGCCTGGTTTGTAAAAATCGATGCTGGGACGGAGATTTCAAAAAGTCTCCCCCAGGAAGCAGCAGCTTGTTCCCGGTTTGAAGGGAAGGAGTTTAGGCCTTTCTGGGGATGTGTCCGGACTCAGAGCACACATGGTGCCCGGGGTGGGGGGGAGAGGGGGAAGAGGGAGGGTTACAGCAGGCATGAGGCTGGGGAAGGAAATGTGTCTCCCTGTTCCCATCCGGATAGCATTACATTGCTGCCTGTGGGATCCCCCTGTGCAGAAACCGCCTGCAGCTTTTCCTGAACTGCAACAGGGAACACACGATGTTTCTGGGGGAGGGGGTGGCATTTCCCTGTCTCTGTCACTCCAGCTTTCCCTCTCCCTCTCTCTTTCCAGACAGGACCCCTTGCTGATCCTGTCCATTGAATGTTAATAACAAGACAGGACCCCTTGCTGCTCCTGTCCACTGAGGGTTAATCCCAGGACAGACATGGTCTCAACAAGGGCCTGTCTTTATTTTTGGCTTAATAATAAATCTATATTTCTTTCCCCTGTTGGTTGTGTTACCCCAGTTCCAAACCCTGATCTCACACAGACCCCCAAAACACTGGCAGTAATCGCAGTCCCCAACCCACTCTCCCTCTCACCCCAACCCACTCTCCCTCTCACCCAAACCCACTCTCCCTCTCACCCCAACCCACTCTCCCTCTCACCCCATCCCACTCTCCCTCTCACCCCAACCCACTCTCCCTCTCACCCCAACCCACTCTCCCTCTCACCCCAACCCTCTCTCCCTCTCACCCCAACCCACTCACCCTCTCACCCCAACCCACTCTCCCTCTCACCCCAACCCACTCACCCTCTCACCCCAACCCACTCACCCTCTCACCCCAACCCACTCTCCCTCTCACCCCAACCCACTCACCCTCTCACCCCAACACTCTCTCCCTCACACCCCTACCCACTCTCCCTCTCACCCCAACCCACTCACCCTCTCACCCCAACCCACTCTCCCTCTCACCCCAACCCACTCTCCCTCTCACCCCAACCCACTCTCCCTCTCACCCCAACCCACTCTCCCTCTCACCCCAACCCACTCTCCCTCTCACCCCAACCCACTCTCCCTCTCAACCCAACCCACTCTCCCTCTCACCCCAAACCTCTCTCCCTCTCACCCCAACCCACTCACCCTCTCACCCCAACCCACTCTCCCTCTCACCCCAACCCACTCACCCTCTCACCCCAACACTCTCTCCCTCACACCCCTACCCACTCTCCCTCTCACCCCAACCCACTCACCCTCTCACCCCAACCCACTCTCCCTCTCACCCCAACCCACTCTCCCTCTCACCCCAACCCACTCTCCCTCTCACCCCAACCCACTCACCCTCTCACCCCAACCCACTCTCCCTCTCACCCCAACCCACTCTCCCTCTCACCCCAACCCACTCTCCCTCTCACCCCAACCCACTCTCCCTCACACCCCAACCCACTCTCCCTCTCACCCCAACCCACTCTCCCTCTCACCCCAACCCACTCTCCCTCTCACCCCAACACTCTCTCCATCTCACCCCAACATAATCTACCTCTCACCCCAACACTCTGTCCCTCTCACCCCAATATTCTCTCCCTCTCACCCCAACCCTCATTCCCTCTCACTCCAACCCTCTCTACCTCTCAACACACCCCATTCACCCTCTCACACCAACCATCTCATCATCTCATCCCCACTCTCTCTCCCTCTCACTCCAACACTCTCTCCCTCTCACCCCAACACTGTCTCCCTCTCACCCCAACACTGTCTCCCTCTCACCCCAACACTGTCTCCCTCTCACCCCAACACTGTCTCCCTCTCACCCCAACACTGTCTCCCTCTCACCCCAACACTGTCTACCTCTCACCCCAACACTGTCTCCCTCTCACCCCAACACTGTCTCCCTCTCACCCCAACACTGCCTCCCTCTCACCCCAACACTGTCTCCCTCTCACCGCAACACTGTCTCCCTCTCACCCCAACACTGTCTCCCTCTCACCCCAACACTGTCTCCCTCTCACCCCAACACTGTCTCCCTCTCACCCCAACACTGTCTCCCTCTCACCCCAACACTGTCTCCCTCTCACCCCAACACTGTCTCCCTCTCACCCCAACACTGTCTCCCTCTCACCCCAACACTGTCTCCCTCTCACCCCAACACTGTCTCCCTCTCACCCCAACACTGTCTCCCTCTCACCCCAACACTGTCTCCCTCTCACCCCAACACTGTCTCACTCTCACCCCAATACTGTCTCACTCTCACCCCAACACTGTCTCCCTCTCACCCCAACACTGTCTCCCACTCACCCCAACACTGTCTCCCTCTCACCCCAACACTGTCTCTCTCTCACCCCATCACTGTCTCCCTCTCACCCCAACACTGTCTCCCTCTCACCCCAACCCTCATTCCCTCTCACCCCAACCCTCATTCCCTCTCACTCCAACCCTCTCTGCCTCTCAACACAACCCATTCTCCCCCTCATACCAACCAACTCACCATCTCATCCCCACTCTCCCTCTCACCCCAACATTATCTCCCTCTCACCCAAACTCTATCTCCCTCTCACCCCAACTCTCTCTCCCAATCTCCCCAACTCTCTCTCCCTATCACTCCCACCCACTCTACCTCCTACCCCAACACTCTCTCCCTATCACCCCGAACCACTCACCCAAAAGCTCTCTCACTCTCATCCCCACTCTCTCACCCTCTCCACCCAACTCTCTCTCACTCTCACCAACTCCTCATTCCCTCTTACACCAACCCTCTCTCCCTCTCACCCAACCCTCTCTCCCTCTCACCCCATCCTTCTCTCCCTCTCACCCCAAACCTCTCTCCCTCTCACCCCATCGTTCTCTCCCTCTCACCCCAACACTCTCTCCCTCTCACCCCAACTCTCTCAACCTCACAGCACAACCCTCTCTAACTCTCACCAAAACTCTCTCCCACTCACCCCAAACTTCTCTCCCTCTCAATGCAACCCTCTCTCCCTCTCACCACAACCCGCTCTCCCACTCACCCCAACTCTCTCTCCCTCTCACCCCAACAGTCTCTCCCTCTCACTCCAAACCTCCCACCCTCATACCCCAACTCACTCTCTCTCTCACCCCAACCCTCTCTCCCTCTCACCCCTAACCTCTCTCCCTCCCTTCCCCACTCTCTCACCCCAACTCTCCCTCCCTATCACTCCAAACCTCTCACCCAAAAGCTCTCTCACTCTCATTCGCACTCTCTCACCCTCTCACTCCAACTCTCTCTCACTCTCTCCCTTTCACAAGCAATCTCTCTTTCACAATCCCTCTCACACGCTCGCTCTCACACTCTATCTCTTGCACGCACAATCTCCCACGCACACACACCATCTTTCTCTCACACACACAATCTCTGTCTCTCACATGCACTCTCTCTCTGATCATCATCTTGGCCCACACCCTCTCTGCCAACCCCACGCTTTCTCTTCCACCCCCCAAACTATCTCTGCACCATCGCACCCACCACCACCCCCCGTGCTCTCTCATTCCAATGCTCTCTCCAGTTATGGATGAGAGAGAGTTGGTGAGGGAGGATGGAGATCCTTTCTTAACCCGTTTCTCAGTCTCTATTTCTCTCTGCGAGTGTTTGATGGGAACAGTATGGAGGGAGCTTAATTCTATATTTAACCCTGTGCTGTACCTGTCCTGGGAGTGTTAGTTGGGGACAGTATAGAGGGAGCTTTACTCTGTATCTAACCCCGTGCTGTACCTGTCCTTGGAGCGTTTGATGGGGACAGTGTAGAGGGAGCTTTACTCTGTATCTAACCCCGTGCTGTACCTGTCCTGGGAGTGTTTGATGGGGACAGTATAGAGGGAGCTTTACTCTGCATCTAACCCTGTGCTGTGCTTGCCCTCGGATTGTTTGATGGGGACAGTGCAGAGGGAGCTTTATTCTGTATCTAACCCCGTGCTGTAGCTGCCCTGGGAGTGTTTGATGGGTACAGTCTAGAGGGAGCTTTACTCTGTATTAAACCCTGTCCTGTTCATGTCCTGGGAGTGTTTGATGGGGACAGTATCTTGGGAGATTTACTCTGTATCTAACCCCGTGCTGTACCTGTCCTGGGAGTGTTTGATGGGGACAGTATTGAGGGAGATTTACTCTGTATATAACCCTGTCCTGTACCAGTCCTGGGAGTGTATGATGGGGACAGTATTGTGGGAGCTTTACTCTGTATCTAACCCTTTGCTGTACCACTCCTGGGAGTGTTTGATCGATACAGTGTAGAGGGAGCTTTACTCTTTATCTAACCCAGTGCTTCACCTGCCCTGGGAGTGTTTGATGGGGAAAGTGTAGAGGTAGCTTAACTCTGTATCTAACCCTGTCCTGTTCCTGTCCTGGGAGTGTTGATGGGGAAAGTGTAGGGGGAGCTTTACTCTGTATCTAACCCCGTGCTGTACCAGTCCTGGGAGTGTTTGATGGGGAGAGTATAGAGGGAGCTTTACTCTATATCTAACCCAGTGCTTTACCTGCCCTGGGAGTGTTTTATGGGGAAAGTGTAGAGGGAGCTTTACTCTGTATCTAACCCTGTCCTGTTCCTGTCCTGGGAGTGTTTGATGGGGACAGTGGAGAGGGAGCTTTACTCTGTATCCAACCCTGTGCTGTACCTGTCCTGGGAGTGTTTGATGGGGACGTTGTAGAGGGAGATTTAATCTTTATCTAACTCCGTGCTGTACCCTTCCTGGGAGTGTTTGATGGGGACAGTGTAGAGGATGCTTTACGATGTATCTAACCCCGTGCTTTACCTGTCCTGGGAGTGTTTGATGGGGACGGTGTAGAGGTAGCTTTACTCTGTATCTAACCCCGTGCTGTACCTGTCCTGGGAGTGTTTGATGGGGACAGTTTAGAGGGAGTTTTCCTCTGTATATAACCCCGTGCTGTACCTGTCCAGGTAGTGTTTGATGGGGACAGCGTAGAGGAAGCTTAACTCTGTATCTAACCCCGTGCTGTACCTGCCCTGGGAATGTTTGATGGGGACGGTGATGAGGGTGATTTACTCTGTATCTAACCCTGTCCTGTACCTGCCCTGTGAGTGCTTGATGGGGACAGTGTAGAGGGAGCTTTACTCTGTATCTAACCCTGTGCTGTACCAGTCCTCGGAGTGTCTGATGGGTACAGTGTAGCGGGAGCTTTACTCTGTATCTAACCCCGTGCTGTACCTGCCCTGGGAGTGTATGATGGAGCCAGTGTAGTGGGAGCTTTACGCTGTATCTAACCCAGCGCTTTAACTGCCCTGGGAGTGTTTGATGGGGAAAGTGTAGAGGTTGCTTTACTCTGTATCTAACCCTGTCCAGTTCCTGTCCTGGGAGTGTTTGATTGGACCAGTGTAGAGGGAGCTTTACTCTGTATCTAACCCTGTCCTGTTCCTGTCATGGGAGTGTTTGATGGGGACAGTGTAGAGGGAGCTTTTTTCTGTATCTAACCCCTTGCTTTACCTGTCCTGGGAGTGTTTGATGGGGACAGTGTAGAGGGAGCTTTACTCTGTATCTAACCCAGTGCTTTACCTGCCCTGGGAGTGTTTGATGAGGAAAGTGTAGAGGTTACCCACTCCCGGGTATCAGATATTCTATATATAAACCCAGCAAACCCCTAGATTAGATTCCAGTCTGTAACTCACTCCCGCCTATCAGTGATTCTATTTATAAATCCCCGAAACTCTCGATTAGATTCCAGTCTGTAACTCACGCTCGGGTATCTGTGATTCTATTTATAAATCCCCGAAACTCTTGATCAGATTCCAGTCTATAACTCACTCTCAGGTATCTGATTTTCTTTATTTAAACCATGCCAAAAATCCTCCATTAGATTCGAATCTGTTACTCATTCCCGGGTATCTATCAGCCTATATATATATATACCCTCCAAACCCATCAATTCGATCCCAGTCTGTAACTCCATCACGGGTATCTGTTATTCTATATATAATCCACCTCGAACCCCTCGTTTAGATTCCAGCCTGTAACTCACTCCCAGGTATCTGTTATTATATATATAAAACATCCCGACCCCTTCGATTAGATTGCAGTCTGTAACTCTCTCCCGGGTATCTGTTGTTTTATAAATAAACCCCCTGAAGTCCTCGATTAGATTCCAGTTTGTAACTCAGTCCCGGGTATCTGTTATTCAGGATATAAACCACCCCAAACCCCTCGATTAGATTCCAGTCTGTAACTCTCTCCCGGGTATCTGTTATTCTATATATAATCCACCTCGAACCCCTCGATTAGATTCCAGTCTGTAACTCACTCCCGGGCGTTTGTTATTCTATATATAATCCACCGCGAACCCCTCAATTAGATTCCAGTCAGTAACTCACTCCCGGGTAACTGTTATTCTATATATAATCCACCCCGAACCCCTCGATTAGATTCCAGTCTGTAACTCACTCCCGGGTATCTGTTATTCTATATATAATCCACCCCGAACCCCTCGATTAGATTCCAGTCTGTAACTCACTCCCGGGAATTTTTTATTCTGTATATAAACCGCCCCGAACCCCTCGATTAGATTCCAGTCTGTAACTAACTCCCGGGTATCTGTTATTCTATATATAAACCACCCCGAACCCCTCGATTAGATTCCAGTCTGTAACTCAATCCTTGGTATCTATTATTCCATATATAAACCCCACAAAACCCTCGATTAGATTCCAGTCTGCAACTCACTCCCGGGTATCTATTATTCTATATATAAACCCCACAAACCCCTCGATTAGATTCCAGCACTTCCACATCACAGGTTGAGGAAGGGGTCTCCCCCCATTTTAAAGTTAGTTAAAGGCTCTCCCGCCAAATTTAAGATGGAGAAGGGATGTCTCACAGGATATTGTTCTTTACACTCAATAATGTTAACACATTTTTGAACATTTTCAGTTTCCCCCTACACATTCTCTTTTTGTCATCCTGTCTCGTTCCTTCTCTCCCTCTCCCATCCCATCTGTCTGCCACTCTATACATTTCTCTGTTTCTCTAACTCACCCCATATCTTTACCCTACACTCGCTCCCCTCTCTTCATCTCTCTCTCTCAACTCATCACTTTTTTATCGCTTGATCTCCTCTCTCTATCTCACTCGCTTCCCCAGCTCTCTTTCCCTCTCTCCCTGCCTCTCTTCCTCTGAGAATCTAGGCTACAAACACCAGGCAGCCATTTTAGGTTTGTTCACAGTGGCCATTTTATTTCCCCACAGGAATGGGACACTTAGGAGAGAGTTGACTCATGTAACATTAGTATTATAAACGTGACAGAGACACAGGTATGGAGACATAAATTCCAGGTGTATTCCCTGGAATATTGAAGGATCCGGGCGTTCAGTCCCACACTTTGCTGTTGTGAATTTGAATTCTGAATTTTCTAAAACTGAATCTGGAAGTAAAAACCCCCGGGATGGAATGATTGACATTCTTTCTGCTGCTGCAAAGCCCGTGTCTGTGTCTGTTTCTCAGTATTTATTAACAATTTGAGATAATAGTTTAGAATGCCACAAGTTTGCCATAATGTCTGGAAAGAGGGTTGAAACAGAGGGGCTGAGGTAGTAAAACAAGAGGAGGGGGTGTGAATAGACACAGGATCTGGGGGTCTCCAATGTGTAGACTCTGCCCAGCTCCCAGTCACATCTTTTAGAAAAGGCCGAATTGCGAAAATGAATCCAGGGACAGTGAAGCAAGTGACTCACTAAGAATGAGAGCATTTTAAACATTCATTCTTTCACTGCAAAGCGCTCAGTCTTTCTGAGGTTCTGAAGGGGTCGGGGGTCTTCACTGTCTTAGTCCCTCTCCAACTTGCTGCCTCTCTCTCTCTGTGTAAATATTGCCCCATTTAAAAAGTGCTGAGCAGAGCTGGCTGTACCCTGTGGGATGTTGCTATGCACAAATTCCCTGCAGTGTTTCATACTGTGCCACAACCAGTTAATTTATTAAAAATGTGCTGATTGGACTGATTTCCTGTCCCTTAGGAGCCCTTTACCAAGTCCTAACTGTGAGAGTGTGTAAAAGTTTGTGCTAATTCCTGAATAATGCTGGTGTTTTAGGCAGGGCGATGAATTGGGAGGTGGAACAGTCATTTGAATTCAGTCTCTCTAGGATGTGTCCCTACGTTACAACAGAGAGAGAGGGAGGAGATTGAGGGAAACAGGAAAAGACAGTGACACAGAGGCAGGGGGTGGGGGGTGAGGAAGAGACACAGGGTCTTGGGGGGTTGGATAGGGGAGGTTCTCCAGTGTGGAGTCAGTACCCAGCTCCCAGTCTCTGCAGAAAAGCCTCAGTCACACCCTCCCGGGGATGCCTGGTTTGTAAAAATCACATCTGTGTCCCCCTCACTCATTCACTCTCTCACTCTGTGTCTCAGAGATGAAAATTAGACCTCGATTGGGGTAATAAACAGACACAATTCATGTGGGTGAAGCCTGTGGACCAGGCCTCAGACTATCCCCCTCTGGAAGAAGCTCCTTGTCCTTGTCCCAGACTTTCCCTCTATGGATCCTCACCTTCCAGTTTTCAGAATACAAATTTCTCAGGAGAAAAAGAGATAAATTTTGTTGAAAGGACAAAAGCAAGGACATTTAACTGCATAAATTGAATTCAAATGGTTCCCCCTGTCCCCCTCCCCCATCAGACTCTTGAAGGTGCTAAACTCCCTCTTTCAGTTTGGGAAGGGGCTGCTCATTCCTTTGGGACACTTTTTAAAATTACCATCCCAGGATTTATTTTAAAATCTCATTCTATCTCAGAGGATGTGAGTGGAGGTGGCTTGTGACTACACACTGGAGACCATCAGACCCTGACTCTCTTTCCCACACCTCCTCCTGTTTTTGCACCTCCACTAGCCTTGCCATCCCTCTCTCTCTCTGTTTCAATCACTCCCTCCCTTTTCTCTCTCTGCTCCCGTCTCTCACATTCAGGGTAAAGATGGATGCTCCTATCTAGGCCCTTGTCCCTGTCCTCTCTTTCTCCATCCCTCTTTCTCGCTCGTTCTCTCTGTCCATCTTTCTATTTTCCTTCCCCCTGTCTCATGTGCTCTGCATTGAAATGAGAGATGAAATGTTCCTGTCTCCCCATTTCAAATAATGACAAATCACATTGCTGTTTCTGGTCAGTTTGTGTTGATTAAAGTTTAAAATGGGCACAAAGAGAGCTGGAGAGAGAGAGAGAGAGAGAGAGAGAGAGGGAGGTACTCTCTCACTCTCACCCCAACACTGTCTCCCTCTCTCCCCAACACTGTCTCCCTCTCACCCCAACATTGTCTCCCTCTCACCCCAACATTGTCTCCCTCTCACCCCAACACTGTCTCCCTCTCACCCCAACACTGTCTCCCTCTCACCCCAACACTGTCTCCCTCTCACCCCAACACTGTCTCCCTCTCACCCCAACACTGTCTCCCTCTCACCCCAACACTGTCTCCCTCTCACCCCAACACTGTCTCCCTCTCACCCCAACACTGTCTCCCTCTCACCCCAACACTGTCTCCCTCTCACCCCAACACTGTCTCCCTCTCACCCCAACACTGTCTCCCTCTCACCCCAACACTGTCTCCCTCTCACCCCAACACTGTCTCCCTCTCACCCCAACCCTCATTCCCTCTCACCCCAACCCTCATTCCCTCTCACTCCAACCCTCTCTGCCTCTCAACACAACCCATTCTCCCTCTCACACCAACCAACTCACCATCTCATCCCCACTCTCCCTCTCACCCCAACACTATCTCCCTCTCACCCCAACTCATCTCCCTGCCACCCCAACTCTCTCTCCCAATCTCCCCAACTCTCTCTCCCTATCACTCCCACCCTCTCTACCTCCTACCCCAACACTCTCTCCCTATCACCCCAAACCACTCACCCAAAAGATCTCTCACTCTCATCCCTGCTCTCTCAACCTCTCCCCCCAACTCTCTCTCATTCTCGCCATCTCCTCATTCCCCCTTACACCAACCCTCTCTCCCTCTCACCCAACCCTCTCTCCCTCTCACCCCATCCTTCTCTCTCTCTCACCCCAAACCTCTCTCCCTCTCACCTCAACCCTCTTACAATCTCATCCCAACACTCTCTCCCTCTCACCCCAACTCTCTCACCCTCTCAGCACAACCCTCTCTAACTCTCACCAAAACTCTCTCCCACTCACCCCAAACTTCTCTCCCTCTCAATGCAACCCTCTCTCCCTCTCACCACAACCCGGTCTCCCTCTCACACCAACAGTCTCTCCCTCTCAGCCCAAACCTCCCACCCTCATACCCCAACTCACTCTCTCTCTCACCCAACCCTCTCTCCCTCTCACCCCAAACCTCTCTCCCTCCCTTCCCCACTCTCTCACCCCAACTCTCCCTCCCTATCACTCCAAACCTCTCACCCAAAAGCTCTCTCACTCTCATCCGCACTCTCTCAGCCTCTCACACCAACTCTCATTCACTCTCTCCCTTTCACAGGCAATCCCTCTTTCACAATCCCTCTCATACGCTCGCTCTCACACTCAATCTCTTGCACACACAATCTCCCACGCACACACACCATCTCTCTCTCACACACACAATCTCTGTCTCTCACATGCACTCTCTCTCTGATCATCAGCTTGGACCACACCCTCTCTGCCAACCCCACGCTTTCTCTCCCACCCCCCAAACTATCTCTGCACAATCCCACCCACCACCCCACCCCGTGCTCTCTCATTCCCATATTCTCTCCAGTTTTGGATGAGAGAGAGTTGGTGAGGGAGGATGGAGATCCCTTCTCTATCCGTTTCTCAGTCTCTATTTCTCTCTGCGAGTGTTTGATGGGGACAGTATGGAGGGAGCTTTATTCTATATTTAACCCTGTGCTGTACCTATCCTGGGAGTGTCAGTTGGGGACAGTATAGAGGGAGCTTTACTCTGTATCTAACCCCGTGCTGTACCTGTCCTGGGAGTGTTTGATGGAGACAGTATCGAGGGAGCTTTACTCTGTATATAACCCCGTGCTGTAGCTGCGCTGGGTGTGTTTGATGGGCACAATATAGAGGGAGCTTTACTCTGTATCTAACCCAATGCTGTACCTGTCCTGGGAGTGTTTGATGGGGACAGTATCAAGGGAGCTTTACTCTGTATCTAACCCCGTGCTGTACCTGTCTTGGGAGTGTTTGGTGGGCACAGTATAGAGGGAGTTTTACTCTGTATCTAACCCCATGCTTTACCTGTCCTGGAAGAGTTTGATGGGGACAGTATAGAGGGAGCATTACTCTGTATCTAACCCCGTGCTGTACCTGTCCTGGGAGTGTTTGATGGGGACAGTGCAGAGGGAGCTTTTCCCTGTATGTAACCCCGTGCTGTACCTGTCCTGGGCGTGTTTGATGGGCACAGTATAGAGGGAGCTTTACTCTGTATCTAAATGCGTGCTGTACCTGTCCTGGGAGTGTTTGATGGGGACAGTATCGAGGGAGCTTTACTCTGTATCTAGCCCCTGCTGCATCATCTCTGGGAATGTTTGTTGGCAATATTCTCATCAAAAACAATCCACAAATCAGGCCTAATAAATTGAACATCTGTTTCCATGTTTGATTCTCCCTGGTCTGTTCTGATTCTCTGATAGATTCCTCGGGTTTACCCTGCACATGAGCAGTCATCCTAATCCCGTCTACCTGTCCTGCTCCCAACGTGGCATCCGACTACAATAAGGCCAGTGATACAGGAGCGTCTCAGTGAGTGAGACAGGTGAGTCTTGAACCTGACCTGGGTGTATGTGAGTGACCCGGGTTAATCCGACACTCCAGGGACAGTTTAGACAGTTCGAGTGCATCACAGATTTGCCAGAATGAGACCAGGATTCCAAGGGTTAAATTGCAAAGTGAGATTGCACAAACACGGGTTCTATTCCTTCAAATTTAGTAGCATCAGGGGTGACTTGATCAAATTATCAAATCCTAAGAGGAACTGAGGGGGCCAGTGGGAGTGTTTGATGGGGACGGTGTAGATGGAGATTTACTCTGTATCTAACCCCATGCTGTAACTGCCCTGGGAGTGTATGATGGGCACAGTGTAGGGGGAGCTTTACTCTGTATCTAACCCCATGCTGTAACTGCCCTGGGAGTGTATGATGGGCACAGTGTAGGGGGAGCTTTACTCTGTATCTAACCCCGTGCTGTAACTGCCCTGGGAGTGTATGATGGGCACAGTGTAGGGGGAGCTTTACTCTGTATCTAACCCCATGCTGTACCAGTCCTTGGAGTGTTTGATGGGGACAGTATAGAGGGAGCTTTACTTTGTATCTAACCCTGTGCTGTACCGGTCCTGGGAGTGTTTGATGGAGAGAGTGTAGAGTGAGCTTTACTTTTTCTCTAACCCAGTGCATTACCTGCCCTGGGAGTTTTTGATGGGGAAAGTGTAGAGGAAGCTTTACTCTGTATCTAACCCTGTCCTGTTCCTGTCCTGGGAATGTTTGATGGGGACAGTATAGATGGAGCTTTACTCTGTTTCTAACCCTGTCCTGTTCCTGTCCTGGGAGTGTTTGATGGGGACAGTGTAGAGGGAGGTTTACTCTGTATCTAACCCCGTGCTGTGCCTTTCCTGGGAGTGTTTGTTGGGGACATTATCGAGGGAGGTTTACTCTGTATCTAACCCCGTGCTGTACTTGCCCTGGGAATGTTTGATGGGGACAGTGCAGAGAGAGCTTTATTCTGTATCTAACCCCGCGCTGTACCTGCCATGGGAGTGTTTGATGGGCACAGTGTAGGGGGAGCTTTACTCTGTATCTAACCCCGTGCTGTGCCTTTCCTGGGAGTGTTTGTTGGGGACATTATCGAGGGAGGTTTACTCTGTATCTAACCCCGTGCTTTACCTGTCCTGGGAGTGTTTGATGGGCACAGTATAGAGGGAGCTTTACTCTGTATATAACCGTGTGTTGTACTGCCCTGGGAGTGTTTGATGGGGACAGTATCGAGGGAGCTTTACTCTGTATCTAGCCCCGTGCTGTACCTGCCCTGGGAGTGTTTGATGGAGACAGTATCGAGTGAGCTCTACTCTGTATCTAACCCCGTGCTGTACCTGTCCTGGGAGTGTTTGATGGGGACAGTATCGAGGGAGCTTTTCTCTGTATCATAACCGGGCTGCACCTGTCCTGGGAGTGTTTGATGGAGACAGTGTAGAGGGAGCTTTACTCTGTATCTAAGCCCGTTCTGTAACTGTCCTGGGAGTGTTTGATGGGGACAGTATCGAGGGAGCTTTACTCTGTATCTAACCCCGTGCTGTACCTGTCCTTGGAGTGTTTGATGGGGACATTATCGGGGGAGCATTACTCTGTATCTAACCGCGATCTGTACCTGTCCTGGGAGTGTTTGATGGGGACAGCATAGAGGGTGCTTTACTCTGTTTCTAACCCCGTGCTGTACCTGTCCTGGGAGTGTTTGATGGGGACAGTATAGAGGGAGCTTTACTCTGTATCTAACCCTGATCAGTACCAGTCCTTGGAGTGTTTGATGGAGACAGTGTAGAGGGAGCTTTACTCTGTATCTAACCACGTGCGGTACCAGTCCAGGGAGTGCTTGATGGGGTGAGTATAGAGGGAGGTTTACTCTGTATCTAATGCTGTGCTGTACCAGTCCTGGGAGAGTTTGATGGTGTAAGTGTAGAGGAAGCTTTACTCTGTATCTAACCCAGTGCTTTACCTGCCCTGTGAGTGTTTGATGGGGTAAGTGTAGAGGTAGCTTTACTCTGTATCTAACCCTGATCTGTTCCTGTCCTGGGAGTGTTTAATGGAGACAGTATAGAGGGAGCTTTACTCTGTATCTAACCCTGTCCTGTTCCTGTCCAGCGAGTATTTGATGGGGACAGTGCAGAGGGAGCTTTTCTCTGTATGTAACCCCGTGCTGTACCTGTCCTGGGAGTGTTTGATGGGGGCAGTGTAGAGGGAGCTTTACTCTGTATCTAACCCCGTGCTGTACCTGTCCAGGGAGTGATTGATGGGCACAGTGTAGGGAGAGATAACTCTCTATCTTTTTACATCTAAATGTAAAAGATGGCCAGTGCGGTGTGGATTTTTGTCGATGGTGAGACAGGAGCTTTCCAGAGTGCCCTTTCTATCCAGCACTCACAGGGGCGTGGAATTAAAAAGGCCGGAACTTGTATCCGGGTCTAATTCACCAAGAGCACAGGGCCCGTGTATGAGAGCAATTCATGTCACGGTGAAAGGTAAAGGCCCGGCAGCCGATTTAATTCACTTCACCGATCTCTGACTGTCAAATTCTCAGTCTCCTCTCTCCCCTTCGGTCTCTCCAATGGGGGAAGAGAGAGAGAGAGAGAGAAAGGGGGGAGTGAGTGAGGTGAAACAGAGGGGCTGAGATAGTAAAACAAGAGGAGGAGGGGGTGTGAATAGACACAGGATCAGGGGGTCTCCAATGTGTAGAATCTGCCCAGCTCCCAGTCACATCTTTTAGAAAAGGCTGAATTGCGTAAATGAATCCAGGGACAGTGAAGCAAGTGACTCACTAAGAATGAGAGCATTTTAAACATTCATTCTTTCACTGCAAAGCGCTCAGTCTTTCTGAGGTTCTGAAGGGGTCGGGGGTCTTCACTGTCTTAGTCCCTCTCCAACTTGCTGCCTCTCTCTCTCTGTGTAAATATTGCCCCATTTAAAAAGTGCTGAGCAGAGCTGGCTGTACCCTGTGGGATGTTGCTATGCACAAATTCCCTGCAGTGTTTCATACTGTGCCACAACCAGTTAATTTATTAAAAATGTGCTGATTGGACTGATTTCCTGTCCCTTAGGAGCCCTTTACCAAGTCCTAACTGTGAGAGTGTGTAAAAGTTTGTGCTAATTCCTGAATAATGCTGGTGTTTTAGGCAGGGCGATGAATTGGGAGGTGGAACAGTCATTTGAATTCAGTCTCTCTAGGATGTGTCCCTACGTTACAACAGAGAGAGAGGGAGGAGATTGAGGGAAACAGGAAAAGACAGTGACACAGAGGCAGGGGGTGGGGGGTGAGGAAGAGACACAGGGTCTTGGGGGGTTGGATAGGGGAGGTTCTCCAGTGTGGAGTCAGTACCCAGCTCCCAGTCTCTGCAGAAAAGCCTCAGTCACACCCTCCCGGGGATGCCTGGTTTGTAAAAATCACATCTGTGTCCCCCTCACTCATTCACTCTCTCACTCTGTGTCTCAGAGATGAAAATTAAACCTCGACTGGGGTAATAAACAGACACAATTCATGTGGGTGAAGCCTGTGGACCAGGCCTCAGTCACACCCTCCCGGGACGCCTGGTTTGTAAAAATCGATGCTGGGACGGAGATTTCAAAAAGTCTCCCCCAGGAAGCAGCAGCTTGTTCCCGGTTTGAAGGGAAGGAGTTTAGGCCTTTCTGGGGATGTGTCCGGACTCAGAGCAAACATGGTGCCCGGGGAGGGGGGGAGAGGGGGAAGAGGGAGGGTTACAGCAGGCATGAGGCTGGGGAAGGAAATGTGTCTCCCTGTTCCCATCCGGATAGCATTACATTGCTGCCTGTGGGATCCCCCTGTGCAGAAACCGCCTGCAGCTTTTCCTGAACTGCAACAGGGAACACATGAAGTTTCTGGGGGAGGGGGTGGCATTTCCCTGTCTCTGTCACTCCAGCTTTCTCTCTCCCTCTCTCTTTCCAGACAGGACCCCTTGCTGATCCTGTCCATTGAATGTTAATAACAGGACAGGACCCCTTGCTGCTCCTGTCCACTGAGGGTTAATCCCAGGACAGACATGGTCTCAACAAGGGCCTGTCTTTATTTTTGGCTTAATAATAAATTTATATTTCTTTCCCCTGTTGGTTGTGTTACTCCAGTTCCAAACCCTGATCTCACACAAACCCCCAAAACACTGGCAGTAATCGCAGTCCCCAACCCACTCTCCCTCTCACCCCAACCCACTCTCCCTCTCACCCCAACCCACTCTCCCTCTCACCCCAACCCACTCTCCCTCTCACCCCAACCCACTCTCCCTCTCACCCCAACCCACTCTCCCTCTCACCCCAACCCACTCTCCCTCTCACCCCAACCCACTCTCCCTCTCACCCCAACCCACTCTCCCTCTCACCTCAACCCACTCTCCCTCTCACCCCAACCCATTCTCCCTCTCACCCCAACCCACTCTCCCTCTCACCCCAACCCACTCTCCCTCTCACCCCAGCCCACTCACCCTCTCACCCCAACCCACTCTCCCTCACACCCCAACCCACTCTCCCTCTCACCCCAACCCACTCTCCCTCTCACCCCAACCCACTCTCCCTCTCACCCCAACCCACTCTCCCTCTCACCCCAACCCACTCTCCCTCTCACCCCAACCCACTCTCCCTCTCACCCCAACCCACTCTCCCTCTCACCCCAACCCACTCTCCCTCACACCCCAACCCACTCTCCCTCTCTCCCCAACCCACTCTCCCTCTCACCCCAACCCACTCTCCCTCTCACCCCAACACTCTCTCCATCTCACCCCAACATAATCTACCTCTCACCCTAACACTCTGTCCCTCTCACCCCAATATTCTCTCCCTCTCACCCCAACCCTCATTCCCTCTCACTCCAACCCTCTCTACCTCTCAACACACCCCATTCACCCTCTCACACCAACCATCTCACCATCTCATCCCCACTCTCTCTCCCTCTCACTCCAAAACTCTCTCCCTCTCACCCCAACACTGTCTCCCTCTCACCCCAACACTGTCTCCCTCTCACCCCAACACTGTCTCTCTCTCACCCCAACACTGTCTCCCTCTCACCCCAACACTGTCTCCCTCTCACCGCAACACTGTCTCCCTCTCACCGCAACACTGTCTCCCTCTCACCGCAACACTGTCTCCCTCTCACCCCAACACTGTCTCCCTCTCACCCCAACACTGTCTCCCTCTCACCCCAACACTGTCTCCCTCTCACCCCAACACTGTCTCCCTCTCACCCCAACACTGTCTCCCTCTCACCCCAACACTGTCTCCCTCTCACCCCAACACTGTCTCCCTCTCACCCCAACATTATCTCCCTCTCACCCCAACTCTCTCTCCCAATCTCCCCAACTCTCTCTCCCTATCACTCCCACCCACTCTACCTCCTACCCCAACACTCTCTCCCTATCACCCCGAACCACTCACCCAAAAGCTCTCTCACTCTCATCCTCACTCTCTCACCCTCTCCACCCAACTCTCTCTCACTCTCACCAACTCCTCATTCCCTCTTACACCAACCCTCTCTCCCTCTCACCCAACCCTCTCTCCCTCTCACCCCATCCTTCTCTCCCTCTCACCCCAAACCTCTCTCCCTCTCACCCCATCGTTCTCTCCCTCTCACCCCAACACTCTCTCCCTCTCACCCCAACTCTCTCAACCTCACAGCACAACCCTCTCTAACTCTCACCAAAACTCTCTCCCACTCACCCCAAACTTCTCTCCCTCTCAATGCAACCCTCTCTCCCTCTCACCACAACCCGCTCTCCCACTCACCCCAACTCTCTCTCCCTCTCACCCCAACAGTCTCTCCCTCTCACTCCAAACCTCCCACCCTCATACCCCAACTCACTCTCTCTCTCTCCCCAACCCTCTCTCCCTCTCACCCCTAACCTCTCTTCCTCCCTTCCCCACTCTCTCACCCCAACTCTCCCTCCCTATCACTCCAAACCTCTCACCCAAAAGCTCTCTCACTCTCATTCGCACTCTCTCACCCTCTCACTCCAACTCTCTCTCACTCTCTCCCTTTCACAAGCAATCGCTCTTTCACAATCCCTCTCACACGCTCGCTCTCACACTCTATCTCTTGCACGCACAATCTCCCACGCACACACACCATCTCTCTCACACACACAATCTCTGTCTCTCACATGCACTCTCTCTCTGATCATCATCTTGGCCCACACCCTCTCTGCCAACCCCACGCTTTCTCTTCCACCCCCCAAACTATCTCTGCACCATCGCACCCACCACCACCCCCCGTGCTCTCTCATTCCAATGCTCTCTCCAGTTATGGATGAGAGAGAGTTGGTGAGGGAGGATGGAGATCCTTTCTTAACCCGTATCTCAGTCTCTATTTCTCTCTGCGAGTGTTTGATGGGAACAGTATGGAGGGAGCTTAATTCTATATTTAACCCTGTGCTGTACCTGTCCTGGGAGTGTTAGTTGGGGACAGTATAGAGGGAGCTTTACTCTGTATCTAACCCCGTGCTGTACCTGTCCTGGGAGTGTTTGATGGGGACAGTATCGAGTGACCTTTACTCTGTTTCTAACCCCGTGCTGTACCTGTCCTGGGAGTGTTTGATGGGCACAGTATAGAGGGAGCTTTACTCTGTATCTAACCCCGTGCTGTACCTGTCCTGGGAGTGTTTGATGGGCACAGTATAGAGGGAGCTTTACTCTGTATCTAACCCTGTACTGTATCTGTCCTGGAAGTGTTTGATGGGGACAGTGTAGAGGGAGCTTTACTCTGTATCTAACGCTGTGCTGTACCTGCCCTGGGAGTGTTTGATGGGGACGGTGTAGAGGGAGCTTTACTCTGTATCTAACCCCATGCTGAACCAGTCCTGGGAGTGTTTGATGGGGACAGGTTAGAGGGAAATTTACTCTGTATCTAACCCCATGCTGTACCTGTCCTGGGAGTGTTTGATGGGGACAATATCGAGTGACCTTTACTCTGTATCTAACCCCGTGCTGTACCTGTCCTGGGAGTGTTTGATGGGGACAGTATCGAGTGACCTTTACTCTGTTTCTAACCCCGTGCTGTACCTGTCCTGGGAGTGTTTGATTGGGACAATATCGAGGGAGCTTTACTCTGTATCTAACCCCGTGCTGCACCTGTCCTGGGAGTGTTTGATGGTTACAGTATCAAGGGAGCTTTACTCTGTATCTAACCCCGTACTGTACTTGACCTGGGAGTGTTTGATGGGGACAGTGTAGAGGGAGCTTTATTCTGTATCTAACCCGTGCTATTCCTGCCCTTGGAGTGCATGATAGGCACAGTGTAGAGGGAGCTTTACTCTGTATCTAACCCCGTGCTGTACCTGTCCTGGGAGTGTTTGATGGGGACAGTGTAGAGGAAGCTTTACTCTGTATCTAACCCCGTGCTGTACCTGCCCTGGGAGTGTTTGATGGCCACAGTGTAGCGGGAGCTTTACTCTGTATCTAACGCCGTGCTGTACCTGTCCTGGGAGTGTTTGATGGGGACAGTATCGAGGGAGCTTTACTCTGTCTCTAGCCCCTGCTGCATCATCTCTGGGAATGTTTGTTGGCAACATTCTCGCCCAAAACAATAACAATCCACAAATCAGGCCTAATAAATTGAACATCAGTTTCCTTGTTTGATTCTCCCTGATCTGTTCTGATTCTCTGATAGATTCCTCATGTTTACCCTCCACATGAGCAGTCATCCTAATCCCGTCTACCTGTCCTGCTCCCAACGCGGCATCCGACTACAATAAGGCCAGTGAGACAGGAGCGTCTCAGTGAGTGAGACAGGTGAGTCTTGAACCTGACCTGGGTGTATGTGAGTGACCCGGGTTAATCCGACACTCCAGGGACAGTTTAGACAGTTCGAGTGCATCACAGCTTTGCCAGAATGAGACCTGGATTCCAAGAGTTAAATTGCAAAGTGAGATTGCACAAACTCGGGTTGTATTCCCTGAAATTTAATAGCATCAGGGGTGACTTGATCAAATGGTCAAATCCTATTGATGTTACCTGTATGTTGCAAAGTTATTCTGTTAATTTTCATCCCACAGAGTCAAAATTTCTGCGATTCTGTGTCTGAGTCAGAACTTCAAATAGTTCAGATTCACTGTTTAAAATAAGCAGTCACTTTTCTGTGGTGGTTTTTGAGATTGAGTATGGATCTCAGAATCTGTCAGTGGAAGGGAGTTTCTACAGAGATAGGAAATGGTATTAATGATTAAAGGTGCAGGATTTTGCTCACTGCATTAGATTGTGTCTGTTGCAGTTTCCCAGGAGTTTACATTTTCATGGGAAACGGATGATTATCCAATGTCAACAATTCAATTTCTTCAGACAAGTGAAAACGCAAGAGAAAGACGGAATATACCAACACTGGAACAAACAGGCAACTGTATGAGGAAGGTTTCAATTCTCTGCATGTTTTACTGTGAATTCCTGAGCTAAAGATTGAAATAAACAGGAGTTTAAATCTCACACTGGGATGCCGTACAATTTCAGTCCTGTTATCCCAAAATTAAAAATAAAAATCTACAATTAAAAGTTTCTTGGAAAGAGCAGAGGTAATTTGACTCTGTATCGAACCCCATACTGTATTTGGGTTGGGAGTGTTTGATGAACAGTGTAGTCAAAGCTTTAGTTTGAAACAATCTTCTGCAAACGGCAACTGATGCAAAGTCTCTTGTTAATGTTTCAATCTGAGGTTGATAGATTTTTGTTAGAAGAAGGTGTAAAGAGATATGTAGTTAGATCAGGGATCAGTCAGGATCTCATTGAATGTCGGAAACAGTGTGCGGGGAGAAATGGAATCTTCCTCTTCCAATGTACTATGATAACTATCCTTCCTTCCATCTCTGTCTCTCGGTCTCCCTCTCGATGTGAGTCTCTCTCTTCTCCTCTCTCTCTCTCTCTTCCTCTCTCTCAGAATCTATATAAATGACACAAACACCAGTCAGCATTTTAGGTTTGTTCACTGAGGCCATATTATGTCCCCAAAGCACTGGGACATTTCTGACAGAGTTGACTCCTCAGGAATGTGACATTGGCACTATATATAAACCCACCAAACACCTCTATTAGATTCCAGTCTGTAACTCACTCCCGGGTGTCTGTTATTACATATATAAACTACCCCGAACCCCTCGATTAGATTCCAGTCTGTAACTCACTCCCGGGTGTCTGTTATTACATATATAAACTACCCCGAACCCCTCGATTAGATTCCAGTCTGTAACTCACTCCCGGGTATGTTATTCTGTATATAAATCCCCAAAATCCCTCGATTAGATTCCATGGATAAACGATATGACAGGACAATGTTGTTTATACCCAGGCACGTTGAAAAATATTTGGAGCTTTACCATTTTCTCCAGCTGATGAACTTTTAATTTGAACACTGTATTTATTTTGAAATCTAATTCAAAGGAGAATGAGGCTTTTTAACCTAATAACTTAAGTGTTGAGGGAGCTTTACTCTGTATCAAACCCCATGCTGTACCTGTTCTGGCAGCGTTTGATGGGGACAATTTAATAACAACTTTAATTCCTATCTAACCCCACGCTGTCCAATAACGGATGCAGATTCAGATAAATCGGATGTTTCATTTCTGTACCACTTTCTGTATCTTGAAGCTTCTATTTGGAGCTGGAAATCTGTCAGTTGATGAATGTTGTCTTGAAAATTTCACCCTGAATAGTGTGAGCCTTAGTATTGTGGAAACGTGTGAAGAAAGTGTTTGCATTCACACATTCCTACATTGTCAAATGTAAGTTAGCTTTGAAACAATAGGATGTAGGGCCAGGGAGTCTGAATGGGCATCAGGATTTGGTTGATTAAAGAGTGAATTTTAATGATGTCCTTTGAAGAAGCCGTTTATTGTAAATATCCCGAGACAATGAAATGCTTCAAAGGAAATATCCCGAGAGAGAGAAATGGTTCCCGAATGTCTGAAACACTTTCCCAAGTCTTCAGAGACATGAAGGGGGCAGAGATATTGTAAGATACAGATCATGAGATACCAGTGAATCACAGAATTGAAGTTGTGGGGCCCTCTCCTGTTTCTGAATGTCAGTTTTGATGTTTAACTCTGTGAAACTTGGCTAATGATTCAGAAAGCAGAAAGTTCCAATCCAATCTGTAACCTGCACTGCAAATTCCAAAGAGATATGTACACCTTAAGTGAATGGGTGAAATAGTGAAAGATGGATTTCATTGTAGGCAAATGTGTGGCTGCCCACTTTAAAAAGGATGGAACAGGTTAACTTATAAATGGTGAAAAGCTGCAAACAGTGAGGGTCCAAAGAGTCCCAATCTATTTGTGTCAAGACTAAGAAAACATCAAATAGTTCCAGTTAAATTTGATATTTGGGATAAAGCTGGTTAAAAACTCACACTACCCATTCCATGAATCAGCCTCTGTAACCTGCACTTCAGCACATCACAAGAAAAATGATATTTTCAACTGTTCTTGATTCCAGTCTGTTACTCAATCCCGGGTATCTATTATTCTATATATAAACCCCCTGCACCCCTGAATTAGATTCCAGCCTGTAACTCAATCCCGGGTATCTATTATTCTCTATATAAACCCCCTGATTCCCTCTATTAGATTCCAGGCTGTAACTCACTCCCGCATATCTATTATTCTATATATAAACCCACTGAACCCCTCGATTAGATTGCAGTCTGTAACTCAATCCCGGGTATCGATTATTCTATATATAAACTCCCCGAACCCCTCGATTAGATTGCAGTCTGTAACTCAATCCTGGGTATCTATTATTCTATATATAAACCCCCCCGAACCCCTCGATTAGATTGCCATCTGTAACTCAATCCCGGGTATCTACGATTCTATATATAAACCCCCTGAACCCCTCGATTAGATTCCAGTCTGTAACTCAACCCCGGGTATCTATTATTCTATATATAAACCCCCTGAACCCCTCAATTAGATTCCAGCCTGTAACTCAATCCCGGGTATCTATTATTCTATATATAAAGCCCCTGAACCCTTCGATTAGATTCCAGTCTGTAACTCAATCCCGGGTATCTATTATTCTATATATAAACCCCTCAATCCCCTCGCTGAGATTCCGTTCTGTAACTCACTCCCGGATATCTTTTATTCGATATATATTATATCTACATGATTTATATATAAACCACCCCGAACCCCTCGATTAAATTTCAGCCTGTAACTGACTCCCGGGCATCTGTTATTCTATATATGAACCACCCCAAACCCCTCCATTAGATTCCAGTCTGTAACTCACTGCCGGGTGACTGTTATTCTATATATAAACTACCACGAACCCCTCCGTTAGATTCCAGTCTGTAACTCACTGCCGGGTGACTGTTATTCTATATATAAACTACCACGAACCCCTCCGTTAGATTCCAGTCTGTAACTCACTGCCGGGTGTCTGTTATTCTATATAGAAACCACCCCAAACCCCTCCATTAGATTCCAGTCTGTAACTCACTCCCGGGTATCTGTTATTCTATATATAAACCCCCTGAACCCCTCGATTAGATTCCAGTCTGTAAGTCAATCCTTGGTGTCTATTATTCTATATATAAACCCCCTGACACCTCGATTAGATTCCCGCCTGTAACTTACTCCCGGGTAATTATTATAATATATATAAACCCCCTGAACACCTCAATTAGATTCCAGTCTGTAACTCAATCCTTGGTATCTATTATTCTATATGTAAACCCCACAAACCCCTCGATTAGATTCCAGTCTGTAACTGACTCCCGGGTATCCATTATTCTATATACAAACCCCACAAACCCCTCGATTAGATTCCAGCACTTCCACATCACAAGTTGAGGAAGGGGTCTCCCCCCATTTTAAAGATGGTGAAAGGATCTCCCTCCAATTTAAAGATGGAGAAGGGATGTCTCACAGGATATTGTTCTTTACACTCAATAATGTTAACTAATTTCTGAACATTTTCAGTTTCCCCCTACACTTTCTCTTTCTCTCACCGTCATTTTCATTCTCTCCCTCTTCCACCCCATCTCTCTGCCACTCTACCACATTTCTCTGTTTCTCTCTCTCACCCCATCACTTTACCCTAAACTCGCTCCCCTCTCTTCACCTCTCTCTCTCTCACCTCATCCCTTTTCCTTTCATTTTATCTCTTCTCTCTATCTCACTCACTCGCCCCAGCTCTCTTTCTCTCTCACCCTGTCTCTCCGCCGCTCTGTCTCTCTATCTCTCATTCCGGCTATCTCTCCCTCTCTCTCACTCCTTTCCTCCGTTGCTCTGCTCCTCTCTCTGTCGCCCCCATCTCTCTCCCTCTCGCCATGTCTCTCTTTCTATCTCTGTACCTCTTTCATCCCATCTATCTCGCCCTCTCTCTCTCTCTCTCTCTGTCTCTCTCCCTCTCCCTGCTTCTTTTGAGCCAAAATTGGATATAAAGCTGAATGGAAAATTTTTTCAGGCTCCCGAGAATAGGCAGACGAGTCAGACCAGCGAAATGTGGATACAGAATTGGCTGATGGATAGGAAACAGAGAGTTCACGGATATTTTTCTGGCTGTGTGTAGGATTGTAGTGGAGTTCCCCAGGGGTCAGTATTGGAACCCTGGATTTCCCTGATGTATATAAATGATTGAGATATTGGTGTGCAGGGGACCATTTCAGAGTTTGTGGATTGCACAAAACTTGGGAGAATGATAAACAGAGAGGGGGACAGTGTAGAGCTTCAAACGGACATTTACAAGTTGGTAGAGTGGGTAGATAGGTGGCCAATGATGTTCATTGTGGAGGTGTTTGAGGTGATGCATTTTGCTAGGAGGAACATGGACAGAAGAAATAAATTTAAGTGAAATTTTTAAGGGGTTGCAGGAGCAGAAAAACCTGGGTGGAGATGTTCATAGATCATTGAATGTTGCAGGACAGGTTGAGCGCTTATGTAATAAAGCATATCATATCCTGGGCTTTATTAATAGGGGACTAGAGTACAGGAGCAGGGAGTTTATGCTGAATTTATATCAGACACTAGTTAGACCTCAGCTGGAGTACTGTGTACAGTCCTGGGAGCCACACTATAGGAAGTATATGATTCCCGGGGCAGTGTGATTACGTGGGATGGAATTGAGATTTACACCCCTTATGTGTTTGATGTTGGAATCAGCTTCATTTGGGGTGTGCTGTGATTTGTAGACATTTTCAGATCTTTTTAAATAATTCCTTTTTTTTTTATAGACTGCATCACTGAGTGTGAATTGGAGCTTAGCATCCATTTTTCAAATTGTTTGAAAATAGTTTTAAACTTCGCCCCTAGTTCCAAACTCTCCCACAAGGGGAAACATCATCTCCACATCCACCCTGTCAAGTCACCTCAGGAACTTACATCATTCACTAAGATCACCTCTCCAAATTCTAAACTCCAATGGATACAGGCCCAGCCTGTCCAACCTTTCCTCATAAGAAAATCAGAATCCTTTCCTCATAAGATCAGAGAGGATGAGAAATGCCTCACACAATTGGCCTTGTCCTTGTCTTCATTGGTTTCTGAGCAGCAACCTGTTTCCATTCTGACTGCACTAGACCAGGCCTCTGTTTCAATTACACTAGACCCTGCCTGAGTTAATACTGCACTAGACATTCTCTAAGTTGATATAACAAGTGGCCGTGTCTCTGCGAATGCTACACTTCACCCGGCCTCTGTTTGGACTACACACGACCATTTCTCTGTTTATCACACAATAGGCCCTGTCTTTATTTGGTATCTAACCAGGTGTTGACCCTTCCCTGGGCCTGTTTGATGGTACAGAGTAGAGGGAATTTAACTCTCTATCAAACCCCATACTGTATTTGGTTTGGGTGTGTTTGTTGAACAGTGTGGATGAAGCTTTACACTGGAATTTAGGTGAGGGGGTGATTTGATGAAATATTTCAGGATAATAATGCAAGTAGAGGTTTGAAAAAGACTAACTATTCCCGCCGGTTTGGGGAGTCTGGGCCTTGGGGTCATGGTTTTTCAACTATGTTTAGAATTTTAGAATTGCAGGAGGGAAACTAAGAAACACTTTAAAACACCAAGTGTGGTATTAGTTTGGATCTCTCTCACATGAACGGAAATTGATGCTGAGCCACTAGTCCATGTTTAAAACTGAGGCTGATAGATTTCTGTTACCTAACAGGCTGCAGAGATTTGAGACAAAGGGTTCGATCCCAGATTAGGTAGAATCTCATTAAATGTCAGAACAGGGTTGGAGGGTTAAATGGCCTCTTGCTCTTTCCATGTGCTATGACCAATATCCTTTATTCACTGTCTGGCTCTCAGTCACCCACTTGGTCTGAGAGTCTCTATTTCTCATTCACTCGATCTGTGTCTTCTCTCCCTGCCTCTCTTCCTCTGAGAATCTAGTCTACAAACACCAGGCAGCCATTTTAGGTTTGTTCACAGTGGCCATTTTATGTCCCCACAGGAATGGGATACTTAGGACAGAGTTGACTCATGTAACATTAGTATTTTAAACGTGACAGAGACACAGGTATGGAGACATGAATTCCCTGTGTATTCCGTGGAATATTGAAGGTTCCGGGCGTTCAGTCCCACACTTTGCTGCTGTGAATTTGAATTCTGAATTTTCTGAAACTGAATCTGGAAGTAAAAACCCCCGGGATGGAATGATTCACATTCATTCTGCTTCTACAAAGCCCGTGTCTGTGTCTGTTTCTCAGTATTTATTAACTGTTTAAGATTAGCCTGTCTCTTTCTCCATCGCTCTCTTTCTCGCCTCGCCTTTCACTGTCTCTCTCTCACTACAACACCCTGCCCCTCTCTCTATCTTGCCCTGTCTCTCTCTCTCTCTCTTGGCGAGTTTTGTCTCCCCTTCTCTATCTCAATCTGTCACACCCTCACCATCTCTCTGCCTCTCTCTCTCATTTACTCTCTCTCTCACTCCATCAGCCTCCCCCTCTCCCCACCATCCCCAATTTCCCTTTTCAGCAAATTTTGGGTTTTAAGCAGAAGGGAAAATATTTTCAGGGTTTTGGGCAAAGGGCGGACGAGTGAGACCAGTGAAACTTTCCTTTTAGAGTGTGTAAAGTAGTTTGATGGGCTGAATGGCCTCCTCGATTAGATTCCACTCTGTAACTCACTCCCGGATATCTGTTATTCTAGTCTACAAACACCAGGCAGCCATTTTAGGTTTGTTCACAGTGGCCATTTTATGCCCCCACAGCACTGGGACACTTAGGACAGAGTTGACTCATGTAACATTATTAATTTAAACGTGACAGAGACACAGGTATGGAGACATAAATTCCACGTGTATTCCCTGGAATATTGAAGGATCCGGGCGTTCAGTCCCACATTTTGCTGCTGTGAATTTCAATTCTGAATTTTCTAAAACTGAATCTGGAAGTAAAAACCCCCGGGATGGAATGATTGACATTCTTTCTGCTGCTGCAAAGCCCGTGTCTGTGTCTGTTTCTCAGTATTTATTAACAATTTAAGATAATAGGATAGAATGCCACTAGTTTGCCATAATTCATCTCAGTCAGAAATGTCCCAATGTTATGACCGATATCATTCTTTCATCGTCTGCCTGTTCATCCCCTGTCACTCTGTGTCTCTCTCTTTAACATTCCCTCATTCCGCGTTTGCTCTCTCTCTCTCTCTCTCTCTCCCCCTCTCAGACTCTGTAAGAAAAATCCCCAAACACCAGGCAGCCATTTTAGGTTTATTCACAGTTGCCATTTTATGTTCCCACAGCACTGGGACATTTATGACAGAGTTGACTCCTCACGAATGGTAAATTTGTCCTTTCAACGTGACAGAGACACAGATATCTCCATCCATTTTAAAGATGGAGAAACTCTGTTTATCACTCAATAGGCCCTGTCTTTACTTGGTATCTAACACTGTGCTAGCCCATCCCTGGGCCTGTTTGATGGGACAGTGCAGAGGGAATGTTACACTCTATCGAACCCCATACTGTATTTGGTTTGGGTGTGTTTGTTGAACAGTGTAGATGAAGCTTGACACTGGAATTTAGGTGAGGGGGTGATTTGATGAAATATTTCAGGATAATAATGGAAGTAGAGGTTTGAAAAAGACTAACTATTTCCGCTGGTTTGGGGAGTCTGGGCTTGGGGTCATGGTTTTTCAACTATGTTTAGAATTTTAGAATTTCAGGAGAGAAACTAAGAAACATTTTAAAACACCAAGTGTGGTATTAGTTTGGATCTCTCTCACATGAACGGAAATTGATGCTGAGTACGGATAACCTCCACAATCTGTTAATATAATGACAGACGCTCTACCCTGAAAACGCACTGTCAGTCTCCAAACCACCCCGAACACCTCGATTAGATTCCAGCCTGTAACTCAATCCTTGGTATCTATTATTCTTTATATAAACCCCCTGAACACCTCGATTAGATTCCAGTCTGTTACTCACTCCTGGGTAATTATTATTATATATATAAACCCCCTGAACACTTCGATTAGATTCCAGTCTGTAACTCACTCCCGGGTATCTATTATCCTATATATAAACTCCCTGAACCCCTCGATTAGATTCCAGTCTGTAACTCACTCCCGGGTATCTATTATTCTATATATAAACCCCCTGAACCCCTCGATTAGATTGCAGTCTGTAACTCACTCCCGGTATATGTTATTCTATTTATAATCCACCCCGAACCCCTCGATTAGATTCCAGTCTCTAACTCAATCCTTGGTATCTATTATTCTATATATAAACCCCACAAACCCCTCGATTAGATTCCAGCACTTCCACATCACAAGTTGAGGAAGGGGTCTCCCCCCATTTTAAAGATGGAGAAAGGATCTCCCTCCAATTTAAAGATGGAGAAGGGATATGTCACAGGATATTGTTCTTTACACTCAATAATGTTAACAAATTTCTGAACATTTTCAGTTTCCCCCTACACTTTCTCCTTCTCTCACCGTCATTTTCATTCTCTCCCTCTCCCACCCCATCTCTCTGCCACTCTACCACATTTCTCTGTTTCTCTCTCTCAGCCCATCACTTTACCCTAAACTCGCTCCCCTCTCTTCACCTCTCTCTCTCTCATCTCATCCCTTTTCCTTTCATTTTATCTCTTCTCTCTATCTCACTCACTCGCCCCAGCTCTCTTTCTCTCTCAACCTGTCTCTCCGTCGTTCTGTCTCTCTATCTCTCATTCCGGCTATCTCTCCCTCTCTCTCACTCCTTTCCTCCGTTGCTCTGCTCCTCTCTCTGTCGCCCCCATCTCTCTCCCTCTCGCCTTGTCTCTCTTTCTATCTCTGTACCTCTTTCATCCCATCTATCTCGCCCTCTCTCTCTCTCTCTCTCTCTCTGTCTCTCTCCCTCTCCCTGCTTCTTTTGAGCCAAAATTGGATATAAAGCTGAATGGAAAATTTTTTCAGGCTCCCGAGAATAGGCAGACGAGTCAGACCAGCGAAATGTGGATACAGAATTGGCTGATGGATAGGAAACAGAGAGTTCACGGATATTTTTCCGGCTGTATGTAGGATTGTAGTGGAGTTCCCCAGGGGTCAGTATTGGAACCCTGGATTTCCCTGATGTATATAAATGATTGAGATATTGGTGTGCAGGGGACCATTTCAGAGTTTGTGGATGGCACAAAACTTGGGAGAATGATAAACAGAGAGGGGGACAGTGTTGAGCATCAAAAGGACATTTACAAGTTGGTAGAGTGGGCAGATAGGTGGCCAACGATGTTCCTGGGCCTGTTTGATGGGACAGAGCAGAGGGAATGTTACAATCTATCGAACCCCATACTGTATTTGGTTTGGGTGTGTTTGTTGAACAGTGTGGATGAAGCTTTACACTGGAATTTAGGTGAGGTTGTGATTTGATGAAATATTTCATTGTATTTCATTGAGGTGTGTGACAAAGAGGAGATTAAAAATCTGAAATCTGAAGCTGTTTAAAAGCTTGTTATAATTGCTAAATAAGACAGGTGGGGAGACAGTGCGATGAAGTGGAATCTGTTCAATCAGATTCACAGGGGCCATTACTGTTCAGTTTACTGAGATTCTGACTTTAGTTTTACCTGTGTGATTTTCTGTGTCTTTCTCCCTCCAGCTTTTCTCTCTCCCTCTCTCTCTCTCTCCAGCTGTCTTTGTGCCCATTTTAAACTTTAATCAACAAAAACTGACCAGAAAAAGCAATGTGATTTGTCATTATTTGAAATGGGGAGACAGGAACATTTCATCTCTCATTTCAATGCAGAGCACATGAGACAGGGGGAAGGAAAATAGAAAGATGGAGAGAGAGAACGAGTGAGAAAGAGGGACGCAGAAAGAGAGGACAGGGACAAGGGCCTAGATAGGAGCATCCATCTTTACCCTGAATGTGAGAGACGGGAGCAGAGAGAGAAAAGGGAGGGAGTGATTGAAACAGAGAGAGAGGGGGATGCCAAGGCTAGTGGAGGTGCAAAAACAGGAGGAGGTGTGGGAAAGAGAGTCAGGGTCTGATGGTCTCCAGTGTGTAGTCACAAGCCACCTCCACTCACATCCTCTGAGATAGAATGAGATTTTAAAATAAATCCTGGGATGGTAATTTTAAAAAGTGTCCCAAAGGAATGAGCAGCCCCTTCCCAAACTGAAAGAGGGAGTTTAGCACCTTCAAGAGTCTGATGGGGGAGGGGGACAGGGGGAACCATTTGAATTCAATTTATGCAGTTAAATGTCCTTGCTTTTGTCCTTTCAACAAAATTTATCTCTTTTTCTCCTGAGAAATTTGTATTCTGAAAACTGGAAGGTGAGGATCCATAGAGGGAAAGTCTGGGACAAGGACAAGGAGCTTCTTCCAGAGGGGGATAGTCTGAGGCCTGGTCCACAGGCTTCACCCACATGAATTGTGTCTGTTTATTACCCCAATCGAGGTTTAATTTTCATCTCTGAGACACAGAGTGAGAGAGTGAATGAGTGAGGGGGACACAGATGTGATTTTTACAAACCAGGCATCCCCGGGAGGGTGTGACTGAGGCTTTTCTGCAGAGACTGGGAGCTGGGTACTGACTCCACACTGGAGAACCTCCCCTATCCAACCCCCCAAGACCCTGTGTCTCTTCCTCACCCCCCACCCCCTGCCTCTGTGTCACTGTCTTTTCCTGTTTCCCTCAATCTCCTCCCTCTCTCTCTGTTGTAACGTAGGGACACATCCTAGAGAGACTGAATTCAAATGACTGTTCCACCTCCCAATTCATCGCCCTGCCTAAAACACCAGCATTATTCAGGAATTAGCACAAACTTTTACACACTCTCACAGTTAGGACTTGGTAAAGGGCTCCTAAGGGACAGGAAATCAGTCCAATCAGCACATTTTTAATAAATTAACTGGTTGTGGCACAGTATGAAACACTGCAGGGAATTTGTGCATAGCAAGATCCCACAGGGTGCAGCCAGCTCTGCTCAGCACTTTTTAAATGGGGCAATATTTACACAGAGAGAGAGAGGCAGCAAGTTGGAGAGGGACTAAGACAGTGAAGATCCCTGAACCCGTCAGAACCTCAGAAAGACTGAGCGCTGTGCAGTGAAAGAATGAATGTTTAAAATGCTCTCATTCTTAGTGAGTCACTTGCTTCACTGTCCCTGGATTCATTTTCGCAATTCAGACTTTTCTAAAAGATGTGACTTGGAGCTGGGCAGATTCTACAAATTGGAGACCCCCAGATCCTGTGTCTATTCACACCCCCAACTCTTGTTTTGCTACCTCAGCTCCTCTGTTTCAACCCTCTCTCTATCTCACTCGCTTACCCAGCTTTCTTTCCCTCTCTCCCTGCCTCTCTTCCTCTGAGAATCTAGTCTACAAACACCAGGCAGCCATTTTAGGTTTGTTCACAGTGGCCATTTTATGTCCCCACATCACTGGGACACTTAGGACAGAGTTGACTCATGTAACATTAGTATTTTAAACGTGACAGAGACACAGGTATGGAGACATAAATTCCACGTGTATTCCCTGGAATATTGAAGGATCCGGGCCTTCAGTCCCACACTTTGCTGTTGTGAATTTGAATTCTGAATTTTCTAAAACTGAATCTGGAAGTAAAAACCCCCGGGATGGAATGATTGACATTCTTTCTGCTGCTGCAAAGCCCGTGTCTGTGTCTGTTTCTCAGTATTTATTAACAATTTAATATAATAGTTTAGAATGCCACAAGTTTGCCATAATGTCTGGAAATGTCTTTTAAATGGGGCAATATTTACACAGAGAGAGAGAGGCAGCAAGCTGGAGAGGGACTAAGACAGTGAAGACCCCCGAACCCTTCAGAACCTCAGAAAGACTGAGCGCTTTGCAGTGAAAGAATGAATGTTTAAAATGCTCTCATTGTTAGTGAGTCACTTGCTTCACTGTCCCTGGATTCATTTTCACAATTCAGCCTTTTCTAAAAGATGTGACTGGGAGCTGGGCAGAGTCTACACATTGGAGACCCCCAGATCCTGTGTCTATTCACCACCCCCTCCTCTTGTTTTACTTTCTCAGCCCCTCTTTTTCACCTCACTCACTCCCCCCTTTCTCTCTCTCTCTCACTTCCCCCATTGGAGAGACCGAGGGGGAGAGAGGAGACTGAGAATTTGACAGTCAGAGATCGGTGAAGTGAATTAAATGGGCTGCTGGGCCTTTACCTTTCACCGTGACATGAATTGCTCTCAGACACGGGCCCTGTGGTCTTGGTGATTTAGACCCGGATACAAGTTCCGGCCTTTTTAATTCCACGCCCCTGTGAGTGCTGGATAGAAAGGGCACTCTGGAAAGCTCCTGTCTCACCATCGACAAAAATCCACACCACACTGGCCATCTTTTACATTTATAGTTCCACAATCACATCCCCCAGTCAATCAAATAGTTATTAGAGTTGCAACTAAGGCAATTCTGCACAGCAGGATCCCACGAGCAGTCACACAATGGAGGGGGACATCCCCAGACCCTGTGTCTCCTTCCCCTGCCTCCGAGCCCCCAACACCCCCACCCCCTCTCTTTCGAAGTCTCCCTCAATCTGTTCCTCTTTCTCTCTCTCTGCCCCCATCACTCCTCCCTCTGCACCCACCTCTCTCTCTGCCCCATTCAGCCCTCCCTCCGCACCCACCTCTTCTCTGCCCCCATCACCCCTCCCTCCGCACCCACCTCTCTCTGCCCTCATCACTCCTCCCTCTGCACCCACCTCTCTCGCTGCCCCCATCACCCCTCCCTCCGCACCCACCTCTCTCTCTGCACCCATCACCCCTCCCACCGCACCCTCCTCTCTCACTGCCCCCCTCACCCGTCCCTCCGCACCCACCACTCTCTCTGCCCCATCACCCCTCCCTCCGCAACCACCTCTCTCTCTGCCCCCATCACCCCTCCCTCCGCACCCACCTCTCTCGGGAGACTTGGGAGAATGATAAACAGAGAGGGGGACAGTGTAGAGCTTCAAAAGGACATTTACAAGTTGGTAGAGTGGGCAGATAGGTGGCCAATGATGTTCAATGTGGAGACGTGTGAGGTGATGCATTTTGGTAGGAGAAACATGGACAGGAAAAATAAAATTAGGGGTGAAATTTTGAAGGGGGTGCAGGAGCAGAAAGACCTGGGTGGAGATGTGCATAGATCATTGAAGGTTGCTGGACAGGTTGAGCGCTTATGTAATAAAGCATATCGTATCCTGGGCTTTATTAATAGGGGACTAGAGTACAGGAGCAGGGAGTTTATGCTGAATTTATATCAGACACTAGTTAGACCTCAGCTGGAAACTGTGTGCAGTCCTGGGAGCCACTCTATAGGAAGTATGTGATTCCCGGGGCAGTGTGATTACGTGGGATGGAATTGAAATGTACACCCCTTCTGTGTTTGATATTGGAATCATCTTCGTTTGGGGTGTGCTGTGATTTGTAGACATTTTCAGATCTTTTTAAATAATTCCCTTTTTTTTATAGACTGCATCACTGAGTGTGAATTGGAGCTTAGCATCCATTTTTCAAATTGTTTGAAAATAGTTTTAAGCTTCGCCCCTAGTTCCAAACTCTCCCACAAGGGGAAACATCTTCTCCACATCCACCCTGTTAAGACCCCTCAGGAACTTACATCTTTCACTAAGATCACCTCTCCAAATTCTAAACTCCAATGGATACAGGCCCAGCCTGTCCAACCTTTCCTCATAAGAAAATCAGAATCCTTTCCTCATAAGGTCAGAGATGATGAGAAATGCCTCACACAATTGGCCTTGTCCTTGTCTTCATTGGTTTCTGAGCAGCAACCTGTTTCCATTCTGACTGCACTAGACCAGGCCTCTGTTTCAATTACACTAGACCCTGCCTGAGTTAATACTGCACTAGACATTCTCTAAGTTGATATAACAAGTGGCCGTGTCTCTGCGAATGCTACACTTCACCCGGCCTCTGTTTGGACTACACACGACCATTTCTCTGTTTATCACACAATAGGCCCTGTCTTTACTTGGTATCTAACCAGGTGTTGACCCTTCCCTGGGCCTGTTTGATGGTACAGAGCAGAGGGAATTTAACTCTCTATCAAACCCCATACTGTATTTGGTTTGGGTGTGTTTGTTGAACAGTGTGGATGAAGCTTTACACTGGAATTTAGGTGAGGGGGTGATTTGATGAAATATTTCAGGATAATAATGCAAGTAGAGGTTTGAAAAAGACTAACTATTCCCGCCGGTTTGGGGAGTCTGGGCCTTGGGGTCATGGTTTTTCAACTATGTTTAGAATTTTAGAATTGCAGGAGGGAAACTAAGAAACACTTTAAAACACCAAGTGTGGTATTAGTTTGGATCTCTCTCACATGAACGGAAATTGATGCTGAGCCACTAGTCCATGTTTAAAACTGAGGCTGATAGATTTCTGTTACCCAACAGGCTGCAGAGATTTGAGACAAAGGGTTCGATCCCAGATTAGGTAGAATCTCATTGAATGTCAGAACAGGGTTGGAGGGTTAAATGGCCTCTTGCTCTTTCCATGTGCTAGGACCAATATCCTTTATTCACTGTCTGGCTCTCAGTCACCCACTTGGTCTGAGTGTCTCTATTTCTCATTCACTCGATCTGTGTCTTCTCTCCCTGCCTCTCTTCCTCTGAGAATCTAGTCTACAAACACCAGGCAGACATTTTAGGTTTGTTCACAGTGGCCATTTTATGTCCCCACAGGACTGGGACACTTAGGACAGAGTTGACTCATGTAACATTAGTATTTTAAACGTGACAGAGACACAGGTATGGAGACATGAATTCCCTGTGTATTCCCTGGAATATTGAAGGTTCCGGGCGTTCAGTCCCACACTTTGCTGCTGTGAATTTGAATTCTGAATTTAATCTATATACAAACCCCACAAACCCCTCGATTAGATTCCAGCACTTCCACATCACAAGTTGAGGAAGGGGTCTCCCCCCATTTTAAAGTTGGTTAAAGGCTCTCCCGCCAATTTTCAGATGGAGAAGGGATGTCTCACAGGATATTGTTCTTTACACTCAATAATGTTAACACATTTTTGAACATTTTCAGTTTCCCCCTACACTTTCTCTTTCTGTAATCCTGTCTCATTCCATCCCTCCCTCTCCCATCCGATCTCTCTGCCACTCTATACATTTCTCTGTTTCTCTATATCACCCCATATCTTTACCCGACACTCGCTCCCCTCTCTTCATCTCTCTCTCTCAACTCATCCCATTTTTATCGCTTGATCTCCTCTCTCTATCTCACTCGCTTACCCAGCTCTCTTTCCCTCTCTCCCTGCCTCTCTTCCTCTGAGAATCTAGTCTACAAACACCAGGCAGCCATTTTAGGTTTGGTCACAGTGGCCATTTTATGTCCCCACAGCACTGGGACGCTTAGGACAGAGTTGACTCATGTAACATTAGTATTTTAAACGTGACAGAGACACAGGTATGGAGACATAAATTCGAGGTGTATTCCCTGGAATATTGAAGGATCCGGGCCTTCAGTCCCACACTTTGCTGTTGTGAATTTGAATTCTGAATTTTCTAAAACTGAATCTGGAAGTAAAAACCCCCGGGATGGAATGATTGACATTCTTTCTGCTGCTGCAAAGCCCGTGTCTGTGTCTGTTTCTCAGTATTTATTAACAATTTAATATAATAGTTTAGAATGCCACAGGTTTGCCATAATGTCTGGAAATGTCTTTTAAATGGGGCAATATTTACACAGAGAGAGAGAGGCAGCAAGCTGGAGAGGGACTAAGACAGTGAAGACCCCCGAACCCTTCAGAACCTCAGAAAGACTGAGCGCTTTGCAGTGAAAGAATGAATGTTTAAAATGCTATCATTGTTAGTGAGTCACTTGCTTCACTGTCCCTGGATTCATTTTCGCAATTCAGCCTTTTCTAAAAGATGTGACTGGGAGCTGGGCAGAGTCTACACATTGGAGACCCCCAGATCCTGTGTCTGTTCACCACCCCCTCCTCTTGTTTTACTATCTCAGCCCCTCTGTTTCACCTTACTCACACCCCCCTTTCTCTCTCTCTCTCACTTCTCCCATTGGAGAGACCGAGGGGGAGAGAGGAGACTGAGAATTAGATAGTCAGAGATCGGTGAAGTGAATTCAATTGGCTGCTGGGCCTTTACCTTTCACCGTGACATGAATTGCTCTCAGACACGGGCCCTGTGCTCTTGGTGAATTAGACCCGGATACAAGTTCCGGCCTTTTTAATTCCACGCCCCTGTGAGTGCTGGATAGAAAGGGCACTCTGGAAAGCTCCTGTCTCACCATCGACAAAAATCCACACCACACTGGCCATCTTTTACATTTATAGTTCCACAATCACATCCCCCAGTCAATCAAATAGTTATTAGAGTTGCAACTAAGGCAATTCTGCACAGCAGGATCCCACGAGCAGTCACACAATGGAGGGGGACACCCCCAGACCCTGTGTCTCCTTCCCCTGCCCCCGAGCCCCCAACACCCCCACCCCCTCTCTGTCGAAGTCTCCCTCATTCTGTTCCTCTTTCTCTCTCTCTGCCCCCATCACTCCTCCCTCTGCACCCACCTCTCTCTCTGCCCCCATCACCCCTCCCTCCGCACTCTCCTCTCTCTGCCCCCATCAACACCTTCCTCCGCACCCAACTCTCTCTCTGCCCCCATCACCCCTCCCTCCTCACCCACCTCTCTCTCTGCCCCCATCACCCCTCCCTCCGCACCCACCTCTCTCTCTCTGCACCCATCACCTCTCCCTCCGCACCCTCCTCTCTCTCTGCCCCCAGCACCCCTCCCTCCGCACCAACCTCTCTCTCTGCACTCATCATTCTCCCTCCGCACCCACCTCTCTCTCTGCCCCCATCAACCCCTTCCTCCGCACGCACATCTCTCTGCCCCCATCAACACCTCCCTCCGCACCCACCTCTCTCTCTGCCCCCATCAACCCCTTCCTCCGCACCCACCTCTCTCTCTGCCCCCATCACCCCTCCCTCCGCACCCACCTCTCTCTCTGCCCCCATCACCCCTCCCTCCGCACCCACCTCTCTCTCTGCCCCCATCACCCCTCCCTCCGCACCCACCTCTCTCTATGCCCCTATCAACCCTCCTTCCGCAACCTCCTCTCTCTCTGCCCCCATCACCCCACCCTCCGCACCCACCTCTCTCTCTGCCCCCATTAACCCTCCCTCCGCAACCTCCTCTCTCTCTGCCCCCATCAACCCTCCCTCCGCACCCACCTCTCTCTCTGCCCCTATCACCCCTCCCTCCGCACCCACCTCTCTCTCTGTCCCCATCAACCCTCCCTCTGCAACCTCCTCTCTCTCTGCCCCCATCACCCCTTCCTCTGCACTCTCCTCTTTCTCTGCCCCCTTTATTTTGAAAGTGTGGTCACTGTTGTGGGGGGCAAGGAACAGGGCGGGGGGGGTGGAGACCATGTGTACACAGCAAGATCCCACTCCCCACCTGCTCATGACCAGTTAAAAATGTATTGGCTGAGGATTGCGGGACAGTGAGTGGGGAATGGGCCTCACCCCCTCTCTCTCTACCCCCCCAACACCCTCCCCCACCCCCAATTAAAGTAACAACAAATTACATTGGTTTTCTTATACATTTTATTGAAAGATGAATTATGGACAGAATTGGCTGGAGAGAGAGAGGGAGAGAGGGAACAAGCTGGAGAGACAGAGACTGGGGGCTGCTCTCCCCCCACCCTCACCACCAGCCCGGACCCTCAGATCCACAATAACCTCAATCGAAATGGCTGCTGCCCCTTCCATTTAACCCAAGAAAGCCCGTGGCCCGGCCTGTCTAACACACACCGACATAACTCTGGGAGTGAGAAGAAGCCTTCGCACAGGCTCCGGGTTCTCATTTCAGGCCCTCTCCCCCTCCCTCTCTCTCTCCCTCTCCCTCTCCCTCTCCCTCTCTCTCTGTGTCCGACTGCTTCACCCTCCATGAACCCATTTCTATCAAGTGTGGTCACTGATGCAGTTCAGGAAAGGCTGGCTGCCTCTGTGTTTTTTTATACACAGCAGGATCCCATGACTTTCCCTATCTCCACACCTGCTGAGAAAGACTCTCTCTCCCCGTCTTCCCGGTGGGAATTCCCCCGTCTGGGGGCCATCCCCTCAGTTCCCTCCCTCCCCACCACCACAACCCCCTGAAAGGGCTGAAACTCAAACTGGGGAGCTGCTGGATTCTCTCAGGAGACATTTTCAAATCACTGCCTCGGGATTTCAGTTGGGGTCAAATCCCACTTTCTGGAAGGCCCTGACTGGGAGCTGGGCCGTGACTGCACACGAGGAGCCCTCTCTCTCTCTCCCCCCGGACCCTGTGTCTTCTCACCTACCCACACCAACTCCGCTCTGTTTTGTTATCTCTCCCCCTCTTTCCCCTGACCTCTCCTTTCTCTCTCTCTCATGTGGGGAAAGGCCACAGGCCCCTGTGGGCACAGCAAGATCAGGAGGATGGAGAGAGAGAGAGAGAAATCCGCACACAGAAGCTGCGTAAACTGAATTAAAATGGTTCCCCCTGTCCACCCATCAGTCTCCAGAAGGTGCTAAACTCCCTGTCTTATTTTGGAATTATAACAAGCTTCTAAACAGCCTCAGGTTTCAGATTTTTAATCTCCTCTTTGTCACACACAAAAGGGTTAATGTGTTTGTGACTAATCGCAAGGCCGGGATATTTTAACCCCAGGGTTTCAAAATCCAGCACCCCATCATCTAACAGAAACCGCTTCATCGATGAACCAAAAACCAGGGTCCCTCCGAGATTAAAATTAAACCTCGGGGTCATAAAGAGACACAACTCACGTGGATGGATGGGGGGGTGTGGAACAGGCCTGAGTCCATCCATCCAAGCTGGGGAAAAGCTCCTGCCCATGGATTCATAGTCACATTGCAGTCTTCAAACTCCAAATTCCTGGGGAAAAGAGAGAGGGAAAAGAATTGACTAAGACACAAAGCAAGAACATTTCTAAACAAAATAGCACAGCAAGAGCCCAGGATTCCACCCCCACACCCAACCCCTCCCCTTCACAGTTACACAATTCCTGAGCAACATCCAAATACAAAATTATCCCAGTTATAAACCAGAGGCTAAAACAGATTGAGAGACCTTTCCCATCCCCTGTGTTTCTCTCTGTATCTCTCTTCCTATCTCACTCACATCTCTGTCCCCCTCTCTCTCTCTCTGTCTCTCAGAGATGAAAATTAAACCTCGACTGGGGTAATAAACAGACACAGTTCATGTGGGTGAAGCCTGTGGACCAGGCCTCAGACTATCACCCTCTGGAAGAAGCTCCTTGTCCTTGTCCCTGACTTTCCCTCTATGGATCCTCACATTCCAGTTTTCAGAATACAAATTTCTCAGGAGAAAAAGAGATAAATTTTGTTGAAAGGACAAAAGCAAGGACATTTAACTGCATAAATTGAATTCAAATGGTTCCCCCTGTCCCCCCCGCCATCAGACTCCAGAAGTTGCTAAACTCCCTCTTTCAGTTTGGGAAGGGGCTGCTCATTCCTTTGGGACACTTTTTAATATTACCATCCCAGGATTTATTTTAAAATCTCATTCTATCTCAGAGGATGTGAGTGGAGGTGGCTTGTGACTACACACTGGAGACCATCAGACCCTGTCTCTCTTTCCCACACCCTCTCCTGTTTTTACACCTCCACTCCCGTCGGCCTCCCTCTCTCTCCCTGTTTCAATCACTCCCTCCCTTTTCTCTCTCTGCTCCTGTCTCTCACATTCAGGGTAAAGATGGATGCTCCTATCTAGGCCCTTGTCCCTGTCCTCTCTTTCTGCATCCCTCTTTCTCGCTCGTTCTCTCTCTCCATCTTTCTATTTTCCTTCCCCCTGTCTCATGTGCTCTGCATTGAAATGAGAGATGAAATGTTCCTGTCTCCCCATTTCAAATAATGACAAATCACATTGCTGTTTCTGGTCAGTTTTTGTTGATTAAAGTTTAAAATGGGCACAAAGAGAGCTGGAGAGAGAGAGAGAGGGAGAGAGAAAAGCTGGAGGGAGAAAGACACAGAAAATCACACAGGTAAAACTAAAGTCAGAATCTCAGTAAACTGAACAGTAATGGCCCCTGTGAATCTGATTGAACAGATTCCACTTCATCGCACTGTCTCCCCACCTGTCTTATTTAGCAATCATAACAAGCTTTTAAACAGCTTCAGATGTCAGATTTTAAATCTCCTCTTTGTCACACACCTCAATGAAATACAATGAAATATTTCATCAAATCACAACCTCACCTAAATTCCAGTGTAAAGCTTCATCCACACTGTTCAACAAACACACCCAAACCAAATACAGTATGGGGTTCGATAGAGTGTAACATTCCCTCTGCTCTGTCCCATCAAACAGGCCCAGGAACATCATTGGCCACCTATCTGCCCTCTCTACCAACTTGTAAATGTCCTTTTGATGCTCTACACTGTCGCCCTCTCTGTTTATCATTCTCCCAAGTTTTGTGCCATCCACAAACTCTGAAATGGTCCCCTGCACACCAATATCTCAATCATTTATATACAGCAGGGAAATCCAGGGTTCCAATAATGACCCCTGGGGAACTCCACTACAATCCTACATCCAGCCGGAAAAATATCCGTGAACTCTCTGTTTCCTATCCATCAGCCAATTCTGTATCCACATTTCGCTGGTCTGACTCGTCTGCCTATTCTCGGGAGCCTGAAAAAATTTTCCATTCAGCTTTATATCCAATTTTGGCTCAAAAGAAGCTGGGAGAGGGAGAGAGAGAGAGAGAGAGAGAGAGAGGGCGAGATAGATGGGATGAAAGAGGTACAGAGATAGAAAGAGAGACAAGGCGAGAGGGAGAGAGATGGGGGCGACAGAGAGAGGAGCAGAGCAATGGAGGAAAGGAGTGAGAGAGTGGGAGAGATAGCCGGAATGAGAGATAGAGAGACAGAACGACGGAGAGACAGGGTGAGAGAGAAAGAGAGCTGGTGCGAGCGAGTGAGATAGAGAGAAGAGATAAAATGAAAGGAAAAGGGATGAGGTGAGAGAGAGAGAGGTGAAGAGAGGGGAGCGAGTGTAGGGTAAAGTGATGGGGTGAGAGAGAGAAACAGAGAAATGTGGTAGAGTGGCAGAGAGATGGGGTGGGAGAGGGAGAGAATGAAAATGACGGTGAGAGAAGGAGAAAGTGTAGGGGGAAACTGAAAATGTTCAGAAATTTGTTAACATTTTTTGAGTATAAAGAACAATATCCTGTGAGACATCCCTTCTCTATCTTTAAATTGGAGGGAGATCCTCTCTCCATCTTTAAAATGGGGGGAGACCCCTTCCTCAACTTGTGATGTGGAAGTGCTGGAATCTAATCGAGGGGTTTGTGGGGTTTGTATATAGAATAATAGATACCCGGGAGTCAGTTACAGAATGGAATCTAATCGAGGGGTTTGTGGGGTTTACATATAGAATAATAGATACCAAGGATTGAGTTACAGACTGGAATCTAATCGAGGTGTTCAGGGGGTTTATATATATTATAATAATTACCCGGGAGTAAGTTACAGGCGGGAATCTAATCGAGGTGTCAGGGGGTTTATATATAGAATAATAGATACCAAGGATTGACTTACAGACTGGAATCTAATCGAGGGGTTCAGGGGGTTTATATATTATACAATAGATACCCGGGAGAGAGTTACAGACTGGAATCTAATCCAGGGGTTCAGGGGGTTTATATATTAAATAATAGATACCCAGGAGTGAGTTACAGACTGGAATCTAATCGAGGGGTTCGGGGGGTTTATATATAGAATAATGGATACCAAGGATTGAGTTACAGACTGGAATCTTATCAAGGTGTTCAGGGGGTTTATATACAGAATAATAGATACCCGGGATTGAGTTACAGACTGGAATCTAATCGAAGGGTTCAGGGGGTTTATATGTGTAATAATAAATACGCGGGTTTGAGTTACAGACTGGAATCAAGAACCGTTGAAAATATAACTTTTCTTGTAATGTGCTGAAGTGCTGGTTACAGAGGCTGATTCATGGAATGGGTAGTGTGAGTTTGTAACCAGCTTTATCCCAAATATCAAATTTAATTTCTCATTGGAACTGTTTGATGTTTTCTTAGTCTTGACACAAATGGATAGGGACTCTTTGGACCCTCACTGTTTGCAGCTTTTCACCATTTATAATTTAACCTGTTCCATCCTTTTTAAAGTGAGGAGCCACACATTTGCCTACAATGAAATCCATCTTTCACTATTTCACTCATTCACTTAAGGTGTACATATCTCTTTGGAATTTGCAGTGCAGGTTACAGATTGGATTGGATCTTTCTGCTTTCTGAATCATTAGCCAGGTTTCACAGAGTTAAATATCAAAACTGACATTCTGAAACAGTAGAGGGCCTCACAACTTCAACTCTGTGATTCTCTGGCATCTCATGATCTGTTTCGTACCATAGCTCTGCCCCTTCATGTCTCTGAAGACTTGGGAAACTGTTTCAGACATTGGGGAACCATTTCTCTCTCTCGGGACATTTCCTCTAAAGCATTTCATTGTCTCGGGACATTTACAGTAAACGGCTTCTTCAAAGGACATCATTAAAATCCACTCTTTAATCATCCAAAACCTTTTGTCCATTCAGACTCCCTGGCCCTACATCCTATTGTTTCAAAGCTAACTTACATTTCACAATGTAGGAATGTGTGAATGCAAACACTTTACTCACACGTTTCCACAATAATAAGGCTGACACTATTCAGGGTGAAATTTTCAAGACAACATTCATCAACTGACAGATTTCCAGCTCCAAATAGAAGCTTCAAGATACAGAAAGTGACACAGAAATGAAACATCCGATTTATCTGAATCTGCATCCGTTATTGGACAGCGCGGGGTTAGATAGGAATTAAAGTTGTTCTTAAATTGTCCCCATCAAACGCTCCCAGAACAGGTACAGCCCGGGGTTCCATACAGAGTAAAGCTCCCTCAACAATTGAGTTATGAGATTGAAAAGCGTCACTCACCTTTGAATTTGAGTTCAATTTAAAAAGTGTTCAAATTAAAAGTTCATCAGCTGGAGAAAAGGCTAAAGCTCCAAATATTTTTCAACATGCCTGGGTATAAAAAACATTATTCATTTACATTAGTATCTTGAAGCGTTTGATCAAATCACCCCTTAACCTCAATTCCAGTGTTTCAGAGTCAAGCTTTGACTACACTGTTCATCAAACACTCCCAACCCAATTACAGTATGGGGTCCATACAGAGTCAAATTCAAAAAATTGGTTCGATGGTGACAGGGAGAGAGACAGGGTGAAGGTTTTGAGAAAGGGATGAAGGGGGGGAAGTGGTGAAAATCTTTTTAAATCAGCAAGTGGGGATGACCTGGAACCCGTGCAAAATGTGGTGTTTGGGGGATGAGTGTCTGATCAGTGTCTCCACAGTTGTGTCTCTGTCACGTTGAAAGTACCAACGTCACATTCCTGAGGAGTCAACTCTGTCAAAAATGTCCCAGTGCTGTGGGGACATAATATGGCCTCTGTCAACAAACCTAAAAGGCTGACTGGTGTTTGTGTAATTTATATAGATTCTGAGAGAGAGGAAGAGAGAGAGAGAGACAGACCTAGCGAGTGAGAAGAAGACAGAGAAACAGATCGAGAGGGAGACCGAGAGACAGAGATTGAAGGAAGGATATTTATCATAGTACATTGGAAGAGGAAGATTCCATTTCTCCCCACACACTGTTTCTGACATTCAATGAGATCCTGACTGATCTCTGATCTAACTACATATCTCTTTACGCCTTTGCCTAACAAAAATCTATCAGCCTCAAATTGAAACATGAACAAGAGACTTTGTGTCAATTGCTGTTTGCAGAAGATTGTTTCAAACTAAAGCTTTGGCTACACTGTTCATCAAACACTCCCAACCCAAATACAGTATGGGGTTCGATAGAGAGTCAAATTACCTCTGCTCTGCAAAAGAAATTTTTAATTGTAGATTTTTATTTTTAATTTTAGGATAACAGGACTGAAATTGTACGGCATCCCAGTGTGAGATTTAATCTCCTGTTTATTTCAATCTTTAGCTTAGGAATTCACATTAAAACATGCAGAGAATTGAAACCTTCCTCATACAGTTGCCTGTTTGTTCCAGTGTTGGTATATTCCCTCTTTCTCTTGCGTTTTCACTTGTCTGAAGAAATTGAATTGTTGACATTGGATAATCATCCCTTTCCCATGAAAATGTAAACTCCTGGGAAACTGCAACAGACAAAATCTAATGCAGTGAACAAAATCCTGCACCTTTATTCATCAATCCCATTTCCTATCTCTGTAGAAACTCCCTTCCACTGACAGATTCTGAGATCTATACTCAATCTCAAAAACCACCACAGAAAAGTGACTGATAATTTTAAACAGTGAATCTGAACTATTTGAAGTTCTGACTCAGACACAGAATCGCTGAAATTTTGACTCTGTGGGATGAAAATTATCAGAATAACTTTGCAACATACAGGTAACATCAATATGATTTGACCATTTGATCAAGTCACCCCCGATGCTACTAAATTTCAGGGAATACAACCCGAGTTTGTGCAATCTCACTTTGCAATTTAACCCTTGGAATCCAGGTCTCATTCTGGCAAAGCTGGGATGCACTCGAACTGTCTAAACTGTCCCTGGAGTGTCGGATTAACCCGGGTCACTCACATACACCCGGGTCAGGTTCAAGACTCACCTGTCTCACTCGCTGAGACGCTCCTGTATCACTGGCCTTATTGTAGTCGGATGCCGCGTTGGGAGCAGGACAGGTAGACGGGATTAGGATGACTGCTCATGTGGAGGGTAAACATGAGGAATCTATCAGAATCAGAACAGACCAGAGTAAATCAAACAAGGAAACAGATGTTCAATTTATTAGGCCTGATTTGTGGATTGTTTTTGATTTGGGCGAGAATGTTGCCAACAAACACTCCCAGAAATGATGCAGCAGGGGCTAGATACAGAGTAAAGTTCCCTCGATACTGTCCCATCAAACACTCCCAGGACAGATACAGCACGGGGTTAGATACAGAGTAAAGCTCCCTCTACACTGTCCCCATCAAACACTCCCAGGGCAGGTACAGCACAGGGGTAGATACAGAGTAAAGCTCCCTCTACACTGTCCCCATCAAACACTCCCAGGGCAGGTACAGCACGGGGTTAGATACAGAATAAAGCTCCCTCTGCAGTGTCACCATCAAACACTCCCAGGGCACGTACATCAAACACTCCCAGGACAGGTACAGCACGGGGTTAGATACAGAGTAAAGCTCCCTCTATACTCTCCCCATCAAACACTCCCAGGACAGGAACTGGACAGGGTTTCGATACAGAGTAAAGCTACCTCTACACATTCCCCATAAAACACTCCCAGGGCAGCTAATGTACTGGGTTAGATACAGAGTAAAGCTGCCTCTACACTGCATCCATCAAACACTTCCAGTACTGGTACAGCACAGGGTTAGATACAGAGTAAAGCTCCCTCTATACTCTCCCCAACAAACACTCCCAGGACTGGTACAGGACGGGGTTAGATACAGAGTAAAGCTCCCTCTATACTGTCCCCATTAACACTCCCGGGACAGGAACAGGACAGGATTAGATACAGAGTAAAGCTACCTCTACACTTTCCCCATCAAACACTCCGAGGGGAGGTAATGCACTGGGTTAGATACAGAGTAAAGCTCCATCTACACTGTCTCCATCAAACACTCCCCGGACTGGTAGAGCACAGGGTTAGATACAGAGTAAACCTCCCTCTATACTCTCCCCATCAAACAATCCCAGGACTGGTACAGCACGGGGTTAGATACAGAGTAAAGCTGCCTCTAGACTGTCTCCATCAAACACTCCCCGGACTGGTACAGCACGGGGTTAGATAGAGAGTAAAGCTCCCCTTACACTGCGCCCATCATACACTCCCAGGGCAGGTACAGGACAGGGTTATATACAGAGTAAAGAACCCTCTAAACTGTCCCCATCAAACACTCCCAGGACAGGTACAGCACAGGGTTAGATACAGAGTAAAACTCCCTCTACACTGTCCCCATCAAACGCTCCTAGGACAGGTACAGCACGGGGTTAGATCCAGAGTAAAGAACCCTCTAAACTGTCCCCATCAAACACTCCCAGGACAGGTACAGCACAGGGTTAGATACAGAGTAAAGAACCCTCTAAACTGTCCCCATCAAACACTCCCAGGATTGGTACAGCACGGGGTTAGATACAGAGTTAAGCTCCTTCTACAGTCTCCCCATCAAGCACTCACAGGGCAGTTACAGGACAGGGTTAGATAAAGATTAAATCTCCCTCTACACCGTCCCCATCAAACACTCCCAGGGCAGGTACAGCACGGGGTTAGATACAGAGTAAAGATCCCTCTAAACTGTCCCCATCAAACACTCCCAGGATAGGTACAGCACGGTGTTAAATACACAGTAATGCTCCCTCTAAACTGTCCCCATCAAACACTCCCAGGACAGGTACAGCACAGGGTTAGATACAGAGTAAAGCTCCCTCTACACCGTCCCCATCAAACACTCCCAGGACAGGTACAGCACAGGGTTAGATACAGAGTAATGCTCCCTCTATACTGTCCACATCAAACACTCCCAGTACAGGTACAGCACGGGGTTAGATACAGAGTAAAGCTCCCTCTGCACTGTCCCCATCAAACACTCCCAGGACGGGAACAGGACAGGGCTAGATAGAGAGTAAAGCTCCCTCTATACTGTCCCCATCAAACACTCCCAGGACCGGTAAAGCACTGGATTAGATACAGAGTAAATCTCCTTTCACACCGTCCCCATCAAACACTCCCAGGGCAGGTACAGTGCGGGGTTAGATACAGAGTAAAGCTTCCTCTACACTGTCCCCATCAAACACTCCCAGGACAGGTACAGCACGGGGTTAGATACAGAGTAAATTTCCCTCTACACTGTCTGCATCAAACACTCCCATGACTGGTGCAGCTCTGGGTTAGATACAGAGTAATGCTCCCTCTGTACTGCCCCATCAAACACTCACAGGACTGGTACATCATGGGGTTAGATACAGAGTAAAGCTTCCTCTAACCTGTCCCCATCAAACACTCCCAGGACAGGAACAGAACAGGGTTAGATACAGAGTAAAGCTCCCTCTATACTGTCCCCATCAAACACTCCCAGGACTGGTACAGCACAGGGTTAGATACAGAGTAAAGCTCCCTCTATACTGTCCCCATCAAACACTCCCAGGACTGGTACAGCACAGGGTTAGATACAGAGTAAAGCTCCCTCTGTACTGTCCCCATCTAACACTCCCAGGACTGGTACAGCACGGGGTTAGATACAGAGTAAAGCTCCCCCTACACTGTGGCCATCATAAACTCCCAGGGCAGGTACAGCACGGGGTTAGATACAGAGTAAAGCTCCCTCTACACTGTCCCCATCAAGCACTCACAGGGCAGGTACAGGACAGGCTGAGATACAGTGTAAATCTCCCTCTACACCGTCCCCATCAAACACTCCTAGGGCAGGTACAGTACGGGGTTAGATACAGAGTAAATCTTCCTCTACACTGCCCCCGTCAAACACTCCCAGGGCAGGTACAGCACTGGGTTAGATACTGAGTAAATCTCCCTGGGAGAGAGGGTTGGTCTCAGAGGGAGAGTGGGTTGTGGTGAGAGGGAGAGTGGGTTGTGGTGAGAGGGAGAGTGGGATGTGGTGAGAGGGAGAGTGGGTTGGGGTGAGAGGGAGAGTGGTTTGGTGTGAGAGGGAGAGTGGGTTGGAGTCAGTGGGAGAGTGGGTTGGGGTGAGAGGGAGAGTGGGTTGGGGTGAGAGGGAGAGAGGGTTGGGGTGAGAGGGAGAGTGGGTTGGGGTGAGAGGGAGAGTGGGTTGGGGTGAGAGGGAGAGTGGGTTGGGGTGAGAGGGAGAGAGGTTTGGGGTGAGAGGGAGAGAGGGTTGGGGTGAGAGGGAGAGTGGGTTGGGGACTGCAATTAATGCCAGTATTTTGGGGGATTGTGTGAGATCAGGGTTTGGAACTGGAGTAACACAACCAACAGGGGAAAGAAATATAGATTTATTATTAAGCCAAAAATAAAGACAGGCCCTTGTTGAGACCATGTCTGTCCTGGGATTAACCCTCAGTGGACAGGAGCAGCAAGGGGTCCTGTCCTGTTATTAACATTCAATGGACAGGATCAGCAAGGGGTCCTGTCTGGAAAGAGAGAGGGAGAGGGAAAGCTGGAGTGACAGAGACAGGGAAATGCCACCCCCTCCCCCAGAAACGTCATGTGTTCCCTGTTGCAGTTCAGGAAAAGCTGCAGGCCGTTTCTGCACAGGGGGATCCCACAGGCAGCAATGTAATGCTATCCGGATGGGAACAGGGAGACACATTTCCTTCCCCAGCCTCATGCCTGCTGTAACCCTCCCTCTTACCCCTCTCCCCACCCCCGGGCACCACGTGTGCTCTGAGTCCGGACACATTCCCAGAAAGGCCTAAACTCCTTCTCTTCAAACCGGGAACAAGCTGCTGCTTCCTGGGGGAGACTTTTTGAAATCTCCGTCCCAGCATCGATTTTTACAAACCAGGCGTCCCCGGGAGGGTGTGACTGAGGCTTTTCTGCAGAGACTGGGAGCTGGGCACTGACTCCACACTGGAGACCCTCCCCTAACACCCCCCCAGACCCTGTGTCTCTTCCTCACCCCCTACCCCCTGCCTCTGTGTCACTGTCTTTTCCTGTTTCCCTCAATTTCCCCCCTCTCCCTCTGTTGTAACGTAGGGACACATCCTAGAGAGACTGAATTCAAATGACTGTTCCACCTCCCAATTCATCGCCCTGCCTAAAACACCAGCATTATTCAGGAATTAGCACAAACTTTTACACACACTCACAGTTAGGACTTGGTAAAGGGCTCCTGAGGGACAGGAAATGAGGCCAATCAGCACATTTTTAATAAATTAACTGGTTGTGGCACAGTATGAAACACTGCAGGGAATTTGTGCACAGCAAGATCCGACAGGTTGCAGCCACCTCTGCTCAGCACTTTTTAAATGGGGCAATATTTACACAGAGAGAGAGAGGCAGCAAGTTGGAGAGGTACTAAGACAGTGAAGATCCCTGAACCCGTCAGAACCTCAGAAAGACTGAGCGCTTTGCAGTGAAAGAATGAATGTTTAAAATGCTCTCATTCTTAGTGAGTCACTTGCTTCACTGTCCCTGGATTCATTTTCGCAATTCAGACTTTTCTAAAAGATGTGTCTTGGAGCTGGGCAGATTCTACAAATTGGAGACCCCCAGATCCTGTGTCTATTCACACCCCCTCCTCTTGTTTTGCTACCTCAGCTCCTCTGTTTCAACCCTCTCTCTATCCCACTCGCTTACCCAGCTCTCTTTCCCTCTCTCCCTGCCTCTCTTCCTCTGAGAATCTAGTCTACAAACACCAGGCAGCCATTTTAGGTTTGTTCACAGTGGCCATTTTATGTACCACAGCACTGGGACACTTAGGACAGAGTTGACTCATGTAACATTAGTATTTTAAACGTGACAGAGACACAGGTATGGAGACAGAAATTCCACGTGTATTCCCTGGAATATTGAAGGATCCGGGCCTTCAGTCCCACACTTTGCTGTTGTGAATTTGAATTCTGAATTTTCTAAAACTGAATCTGGAAGTAAAAACCCCCGGGATGGAATGATTGACATTCTTTCTGCTGCTGCAAAGCCCGTGTCTGTGTCTGTTTCTCAGTATTTATTAACAATTTAATATAATAGTTTAGAATGCCACAAGTTTGCCATAATGTCTGGAAATGTCTTTTAAATGGAGCAATATTTACACAGAGAGAGAGAGGCAGCAAGCTGGAGAGGGACTAAGACAGTGAAGACCCCCGAACCCTTCAGAACCTCAGAAAGACTGAGCGCATGGCAGTGAAAGAATGAATGTTTAAAATGCTCTCATTGTTAGTGAGTCACTTGCTTCACTGTCCCTGGATTCATTTTCACAATTCTGCCTTTTCTAAAAGATGTGAAGGGGAGCTGGGCAGAGTCTACACATTGGAGACCCCCAGATCCTGTGTCTATTCACCACCCCCTCCTCTTGTTTTACTATCTCAGCCCCTCTTTTTCACCTCACTCACTCCCCCCTTTCTCTCTCTCTCTCACTTCCCCCATTGGAGAGACCGAGGGGGAGAGAGGAGACTGACAATTTGACAGTCAGAGATCGGTGAAGTGAATTAAATTGGCTGCGGGGCCTTTACCTTTCACCGTGACTTGAATTGCTCTCAGACACGGGCCCTGTGCTCTTGGTGAATTAGACCCGGGTACAAGTTCCGGCCTTTTTAATTCCACGCCCCTGTGAGTGCTGGATAGAAAGGGCACTCTGGAAAGCTCCTGTCTCACCATCGACAAAAATCCACACCACACTGGCCATCTTTTACATTTATAGTTCCACAATCACATCCCCCAGTCAATCAAATAGTTATTAGAGTTGCAACTAAAGCAATTCTGCACAGCAGGATCCCACGAGCAGTCACACAATGGAGGGGGACACCCCCAGACCCTGTGTCTCCTTCCCCTGCCCCCGAGCCCCCAACACCCCCACCCCCTCTCTGTCGAAGTCTCCCTCATTCTGTTCCTCTTTCTCTCTCTCTGCCCCCATCACTCCTCCCTCTGCACCCACCTCTCTCTCTGCCCCCATCAACCCCTCCCTCCACACCCACCTCTCTCTCTGCCCTCATCACTCCTCCCTCTGCACCCACCTCTCTCTCTGCCCCCATCACCCCTCCCTCCGCACCCACCTCTCCCTCTGCCCCCATGAACCCTCCCTCCGCAACCTCCTCTCTCTCTGCCCCCATCAACCCTCCCTCTGCAACCTCCTCTCTCTCTGCCCCCATCACCCCTTCCTCCACACTCTCCTCTTTCTCTGCCCCCTTTATTTTGAAAGTGTGGTCACTGTTGTGGGCGGCAAGGAACAGGGCGGTGGGGGTTGGAGACCATGTGTACACAGCAAGATCCCACTCCCCACCTGCTCATGACCAGTTAAAAATGTATTGGCTGAGGATAGCGGGACAGTGAGTGGGGAATGGGCCTCATCCCCTCTCTCTCCCCCCCCAACAACCTCCCCCACCCCCAATTAAAGTAACGACAAATTACATTGGTGTTTTTATACATTTTATTGAAAGATGAATTATGGACAGAATTGGCTGGAGAGAGAGAGGGAGAGAGGGAACAAGCTGGAGAGACAGAGACTGGGGGCTGCTCTCTCCCCACCCTCACCACCAGCCCGCACCCTCAGATCTACATTAAACTCAATTGAAATGGCTGCTGCCCCTTCCATTTAACCCAGGAAAGCCCGTGGCCCGGCCTGTCTAACACACACCGACATGACTCTGGGGGTGAGAAGAAGCCTTCGCACAGGCTCCGGGTTCTCATTTCAGGCCCTCTCCCTCTCTCTCTCTCCCTCTCCCTCTCCCTCTCCCTCTCCCTCTCCCTCTCCCTCTCCGACTGCTTCACCCTCCATGAACCCATTTCTATCAAGTGTGGTCACTGATGCAGTTCAGGAAAGGCTGGTGGCCTGTGTTTTACTTTTTACACAGCAGGATCCCATGACTTTCCCTATCTCCACACCTGCTGTGAAAGCCTCTCTCTCCCCGCCTTCCCCGTGGGAATTCCCCAGTCTGGGGGCCATCCCCTCAGTTCCCTCCCTCCCCAGCACCACAACCCCCTGAAAGGGCTGAAACTCAAACTGGGGAGCAGCTGGATTCTCTCAGGAGACATTTTCAAATCACTGCCTCGGGATTTCAGTTGGGGTCAAATCCCACTTTCTGGAAGGCCCTGACTGGGAGCTGGGCAGTGACTGCACACGAGGAGCCCTCTCTCTCTCCCCCCGGACCCAGTGTCTTCTCACCTACCCACACCAACTCCTCTCTGTTTTGTTATCTCTCCCCCTCTTTCCCCTGACCTCTCCTTTCTCTCTCTCTCATGTGGGGAAAGGCCACAGGCGCCTGTGGGCACAGCAAGATCAGGAGAATGGAGAGAGAGAGAGAAATCCACACACAGAAGCTGCGTAAACTGAATTAAAATGGTTCCCCCTGTCCACCCATCAGTCTCCAGAAGGTGCTAAACTCCCTGTCTTATTTTGGAATTATAACAAGCTTCTAAACAGCCTCAGGTTTCAGATTTTTAATCACCTCTTTGTCACACACCAAAGGGTTAATCTGTTTGTGAATAATCGCAAGGCCGGGATATTTTAACACCAGGGTTTCAAAATCCAGCACCCCATCATCTAACAGAAACCGCTTCATCGATGCAGCAAAAACCAGGGTCCCTCCGAGATTAAAATTAAACCTCGGGGTCATAAAGAAACACAACTCACGTGGGTGGGTGGGGGGTGTGGAACAGGCCTGAGTCCATCCATCCAAGCTGGGGAAAAGCTCCTGCCCATGGATTCATAGTCACATTGCAGTCTTCAAACTACAAATTCCTGGGGAAAAGAGAGAGGGAAAAGAATTGACTAAAACACAAAGCAAGAACATTTCTAAACAAAATAGCACAGCAAGAGCCCAGGATTCCATCCCCCCCATACCGACCCCTTCACAGTTACACAACCTCTTAGCAACATCCAAATACAAAAATATCCCAGTTATAAACCAGAGGCTAAAACAGATTGAGAGACCTTTCCCATCCCCTGTGTTTCTCTCTGTATCTCTCTTCCTATCTCACTCACATCTCTGTCCCCCTCACTCATTCACTCTCTCACTCTGTGTCTCAGAGATGGAAATTAAACCTCGATTGGGGTAATAAACAGACACAAATCACGTGGGTGAAGCCTGTGGACCAGGCCTCAGTCTATCCCCCTCCCTCCGCACCCTCCTCTCTCTCTGCCCCTATCATCCCTCCCTCCGCACCCTCCTTCTTTCCCTCAATCTTTTATTTTGAAAGTGTGGTCACTCTTGTGGGGGGCAAGGAACAGGGCGGGGGGGGGTGGAGACCATGTGTACACAGCAAGATCCCACTACCCAACTGCTCATGATCAGTTAAAAATGTATTGGCTGAGGATAGCGGGACAGTGAGTGGGGAATGGGCCTCACCCCCTCTCTCTCCCCCCGACAACATCCTCCCCCACCCCCAATTAAAGTAACGAGAAATTACATTGGTGTTTTTATACATTTTATTGAAAGATGAAATATGGACAGAATTGGCTGGAGAGAGAGAGGGTGAGAGGGAACAAGCTGGAGAGACAGAGACTGGGGGCTGCTCTCTCCCCACCCTCACCACCAGCCCGCACCCTCAGATCTACATTAAACTCAATTGAAATGGCTGCTGCCCCTTCCATTTAACCCAGGAAAGCCTGTGGCCCGGCCTGTCTAACACACACCGACATGACTGGGAGCTGCAGTACCAACCAACCAACCAACTTACCATCTCATCCCCACTCTCCCTCTTACCCCAACACTATCTCCCTCTCACCCCAACTCTATCTCCCTCTCACCCCAACTCTCTCTCCCAATCTCCCCAACTCTCTCTCCCAATCTCCCCAACTCTCTCTCCCAAACTCCCCAACTCTCTCTCCCAATCACCCCAACACTCTCTCCCTATCACCCCAAACCACTCACCCAAAATTCTCTCAATATCATCCCCACTCTCTCACCCTCTCCCCCCAACTCTCTTTCACTCTCACCATCTCCTCATTCCCTCTTACACCAACCCTCTCTCCCTCTCACCCAACCCTCTCTCCCTCTCACCCCATCCTTCTCTCCCTCTCTGCACAACCCTCTCTAACTCTCACCAAAACTCTCTCCCACTCACCCCAAACTTCTCTGCCTCTCAATGCAACCCTCTCTCCATCTCACCAGAACCCGCTGTCCCTCTCACCACAACTCTCTTTCCCTCTCACCCCAACAGTCTCTTCCTCTCACCCCAAACCTCCCACCCTCATACCCCAACTCACTCTCTCTCTCTCACCCCAACCCTCTCTCCCTCTCACCCCAAACCTCTCTCCCTCCCTTCCCCACTCTCTCACCCGACTCTCCCTCCCTATCACCCCAAACCTCTCACCCAAAAGCTCTCTCACTCTCATCCGCACTCTCTCACCCTCTCACCCCAACTCTCTCTCACTCTCTCCCTTTCACGTGCAATCCCACTTTCACAATCCCTCTCACACGCTCACTCTCACACTCTATCTCTTGCACACACAATCTCCCACGCACACACACCATCTCTCTCTCACACACACAATCTCTGTCTCTCACATGCACTCTCTCTCTGATCATCATCTTGGCCCACACCCTCTCTGCCAACCCCACGCTTTCTCTCCCACCCCCCAAACTATCTCTGCACCATCCCACCCACCATCCCCACCCCCGTGCTCTCTCATTCCCATGCTCTCTCCAGTTTTGGATGAGAGAGAGTTGGTGAGGCAGGACGGAGATCCCTTCTCAATCCGTTTCTCAGTCTCTATTTCTCTCTGCGAGTGTTTGATGGGGACAGTATGGAGGGAGTTCTATTCTATATTTAACCCTGTGCTGTACCTGTCCTGGGAGTGTTAGTTAGGGACAGTATAGAGGGAGCTTTACTCTGTATCTAACCCCGTACTGTACCTGTCCTGGGAGTGTTTGATGGAGACAGTATCGAGGGAGCTTTACTCTGTATATATCCCCGTGCTGTACCTGTCCTTGGAGTGTTTGATGGGTACAGTATCGAGGGAGCTTTACTCTGTATCTAGCCCCTGCTGCATCATCTCTGGGAATGGTTGCTGGCAACATTCTCATCAAAAACAAAAACATTCCACAAAGCAGGGCTTAACAAATTGAACATGAATTTCCTTGTTTGATTCTCCCTGGTCTGTTCTGATTCTCTGATAGATTCCTCATGTTTACCCTCCACATGAGCAGTCATCCTAATCCCGTCTACCTGTCCTGCTCCCAACGCGGCATCCGACTACAATAAGGCCAGTGATACAGGAGCGTCTCAGCGAGTGCGACAGGTGAGTGTTGAACCTGACCTGGGTGTATGTGAGTGACCCGGGTTAATCCGACACTCCAGGGACAGTTTAGACAGTTCGAGTGCATCACAGCTTTGCCAGAATGAGACCTGGATTCCAAGGGTTAAATTGCAAAGTGAGATTGCACAAACACGGGTTGTATTCCTTGAAATTTAGTAGCATCCGGGGTGACGTGATCAAATGGTCAAATCCTGAGAGGAACTGAGGGGCCCAGTGTAGAGGGAGCTTTACTCTGTATCTAACCCCGTGCTGTACCTGTCCTGGGAGTGTTTGATGGGGACAGTATCGAGGGAGCTTTACACTGTATCTAGCGCCGTGCTGTACCTGCCCTGGGAGTGTTTGATGGGGACAGTATCGAGGGAGCTGTACTCTGTATCTAACCCCGTGCTGTACCTGTCCTGGGAGTGTTTGATGGGGACATTATTGAGGGAGATTTACTCTCTATCTAACCCAGTGCTTTTCCTGCCCTGGGAGTGTTTGATGGGGACGGTGTAGACGGAGATTTACTCTGTATCTAACACCGTGCTGTACCTGTCCTGGGAGTGGTTGATGGGGACAGTGTTGAGGGAGCTTTACTCTGTATCTAACCCAGTGCATTACCTGTCCTGGGAGTGTTTCATGTGGAGAATATAGAGGGAGCTTTACTCTGTATCTAACCCTGTGTGGTACTAGTCCTGGGAGTGTTTGATGGAGACTGTGTAGAGGGAGATTTACTCTGTATCTAACCTAGTGCTTTACCTGCCCTGGGAGTGTATCATGGCCACAGTGTAGGGGGAGCTTTTCTCTGTATCTAACCCCGTGTTGTACCAGTCCTGGGAGTGTTTGATGGGGTGAGTATAGAGGGAGGTTTACTCTGTATCTAACCCCGTGATGTACCTGTCCTGGGAGTGTTTGATGGGGACAGTGAAGAGGGAGCTTTACTCTGTATCTAACCCTGTGCTGTACCACTCCTGGGAGTGTTTCATGGAGACAGTGTAGAGGGAGTTTTACTATGTATCTAACCCTGTCCTGTTCCTGTCCTGGGAGTGTTTGATTTGGACTGTGTAGATGGAGCATTACTCTGTATCTAAACCCGTGCTGTACCTGCCCTGGGAGTGTTTGATTGGCACAGTGTAGAGGGAGCTTTACTCTGTATCTATCCCCGTGCTGTACCTGGCCTGGGAGTGTTTGATGGTGACTGTGTAGAGGGAGATTTACTCTGTATCTAACCCCATGATGTACCTGCACTGGGAGTGTTTGATGGGCACAGTGTAGAGGGAGCATTACTCTCTATCTAACCCCGTGCTGTACCTGTCCTGGGAGTGTTTGATGGGGACTGTATTGAGGGAGCTTTACTCTGTATCTAGCCCCGTGCTGTACCTGCCCTGGGAGTGTTTGATGGGGACAGTGTAGAGGGAGCTTTACTCTGTATCTAACCCCGTGCTGTACCTGTCCTGGGAGTGTTTGATGGGGGCGTTGTAGAGGGAGATTTAATCTTTATCTAACTCCGTGCTGTACCCTTCCTGGGAGTGTTTGATGGCGTCAGTGTAGAGGATGCTTTACGATGTATCTAACCCCGTGCTGTACCTGTCCTGGGAGTGTTTGATGGGGACGGTGTAGAGGGAGCTTTACTCTGTATCTAACCCTGTGCTGTACCAGTCCTCGGAGTGTCTGATGGGGACATGTTAGAGGGAGATTTACTCTGTATCTAACCCCGTGCTGTACCTGCCCTGGGAGTGTATGATGGAGCCAGTGTAGTGGGAGCTTTACGCTGTATCTAACCCAGTGCTTTAACTGCCCTGGGAGTGTTTGATGGGGAAAGTGTAGAGGTTGCTTTACTCTGTATCTAACCCTGTCCAGTTCCTGTCCTGGGAGTGTTTGATGGGAAGAGTGTAGAGGGAGCTTTACTCTGTATCTAACACTGTCCTGTTCCTGTCATGGGAGTGTTTGATGGGGACAGTGTAGAGTGAGCTTTACTCTGTATCTAACCCCGTGCCGTACCTGTCCTGGGAGTGTTTGATGGGGACAGTATCGAGGGAGCTTTACTCTGTATCTAACCCCGTGCTGTACATGTCCTGGGAGTGTTTGATGGGGACAGTGTAGAGGGAGCTTTACTCTGTATCTAACCCAGTGCTTTACCAGCCCTCGGAGTGTTTGATGGGGAAAGTGTAGAGGTAGCTTTACTCTGTATCTAACCCTGTCCTGTTCCTGTCCTGGGAGTGTTTGATGGGGACAGTATAGGGGGAGCTTCACACTGTATCTAACCCTGTCCTGTTCCTGTCCTGGGAGTGTTTGATGGGGACAGTGTAGAGGGAGCTTTACTCTGTATCTACCCGCGTGCTGTACTTGTCCTGGGAGTGTTTGATGGAGACAATGTAGAGGGAGCTTTAGTCTATATCTAACCCAGTGCTTTACCTGTCCTGGGAGTGTTTGATGGGGACAGTGTTGAGGTAACTTTACTCTGTATCTATACCATCGCTGTACTTGTCCTGGGAGTGTTTGATTGGGACAGTGTAGAGGAAGTTTCACTCTGTATCTAACCCGGTGCTTTACCTGTCCTGGGAGTGTTTGATGGGTACAGTGTAGAGGAAGCTTTACTGTGTATCTAACTCTGTGCTGTTCCTGTCCTGGGAGTGTTTGATGTGGACAGTATAGAGGGAGCTTTACTCTGTATCTAACCATGTCCTGTTCCTGTCCTGGGAGTGTTTGATGGGGACAGTATAGAGGGAGCTTTACTCTGTATCTTACCCCGTGCTTTACCTGTCCTGGGAGTGATTGATGGGGACAGTATAGAGGGAGCTTTACTCTGTATCTTACCCCGTGCTTTACCTGTCCTGGGAGTGATTGATGGGGACAGTGTAGAGGAAGCTTTACTCTGTATCTAACTCTGTGCTGTACCTGTCCAGGGAATGTTTAAGGGGGACATTATAGAGGGAGCTTTACTCTGTATCTTACCCCGTGCTTTACCTGTCCTGGGAGTGATTGATGGGGACAGTGTAGAGGAAGCTTTACTCTGTATCTAACTCTGTGCTGTACCTGTCCTGGGAGTGTGTGATGGGGAGGGAGCTTTACTCTGTATCTAACCCCGTGCTGTACTTGCCCTGGGAGTGTTTGATGAGGACAGTGCAGAGGGAGCTTTATTCTGTATCTAACCACGTGCTGTACCTGTCCTGGGAGTGTTTGATGGGCACAGTGCAGAGGGAGCTTTATTCTGTATCTAACCACGTGCTGTACCTGCCCTGGGAGTGTTTGATGGGGACGGTGTAGAGGGACCTTTAATCTGTATCTAACCCTGTGCTGTACCTTTCCTGGGAGTGTTTGATGGGGACAGTATCGTGGGAGATTTACTCTGTATCTAACCCCGTGCTGTACCTGTCCTGGGAGTGTTTGATGGGGACAGTATTGAGGGAGATTTACTATGTATATAACCCTGTCCTGTACCAGCCCTGGGAGTTTTTGATGGGGACAGGTTAGAGGGAGCTTTACTCTGTATCTAACCCCATGCTGTACCAGTCCTGGGAGTGTATGATGGGGACAGTATTGTGGGAGCTTTACTCTGTATCTAACCCTTTGCTGTACCACTCCTGGGAGTGTTTGATCGATACAGTGTAGAGGGAGCTTTACTCTTTATCTAACCCAGTGCTTCACCTGCCCTGGGAGTGTTTGATGGGGAAAGTGTAGAGGTAGCTTAACTCTGTATCTAACCCTGTCCTGTTCCTGTCCTGGGAGTGTTGATGGGGATAGTGTAGTGGGAGCTTTACTCTGTATCTAACCCCGTGCTGTACCAGTCCTGGGAGTGTTTGATGGGGAGAGTATAGAGGGAGCTTTACTCTGTATCTAACCCTGTGCTGTACCAGTCCTGGGAGTGTTTGATGAAGACAGTGTAGAGGGATCTTTACTCTATATCTAACCCAGTGCTTTACCTGCCCTGGGAGTGTTTTATGGGGAAAGTGTAGAGGGAGCTTTACTCTGTATCTAACCCTGTCCTGTTCCTGTCCTGGGAGTGTTTGATGGGGACAGTATAGAGGGAACTTTACTTTGTATCTAACCCTGTCCTGTTTCTGTCCAGGGAGTGTTTGATGGGGACAGTGCAGAGGGAGGTTTACTCTGTATCTAACCCTGTCCTGTTTCTGTCCTTGGAGTGTTTGTTGGGGACAGTGGAGAGGGAATTTTACTCTGTATCCAACCCTGAGCTGTACCTGTCCTGGGAGTGTTTGATGGAGACAGTGTAGAGGGAGCTTTACTCTGAATCTAACCCCGTGCTGTAGTTCCCCTAGGAGTTTTTGATAGGGAGAATGCAGAGGGGCCTTTATTCTGTATCTAAACCCGTGCTGTACCTGCCCTGGGAGTGTTTGATTGGCACAGTGTAGAGGGAGCTTTACTCTGTATCTAACCCCGTGCTGTACCTGGCCTGGGAGTGTTTGATGGTGACTGTGTAGAGGGAGATTTACTCTGTATCTAACCCCATGATGTACCTGCACTGGGAGTGTTTGATGGGCACAGTGTAGAGGGAGCATTACTCTCTATCTAACCCCGTGCTGTACCTGTCCTGGGAGTGTTTGATGGGGACTGTATTGAGGGAGCTTTACTCTGTATCTAGCCCCGTGCTGTACCTGCCCTGGGAGTGTTTGATGGGGACAGTGTAGAGGGAGCTTTACTCTGTATCTAACCCCATGCTGTACCTGTCCTGGGAGTGTTTGATGGGGGCGTTGTAGAGGGAGATTTAATCTTTATCTAACTCCGTGCTGTACCCTTCCTGGGAGTGTTTGATGGCGTCAGTGTAGAGGATGCTTTACGATGTATCTAACCCCGTGCTGTACCTGTCCTGGGAGTGTTTGATGGGGACGGTGTAGAGGGAGCTTTACTCTGTATCTAACCCTGTGCTGTACCAGTCCTCGGAGTGTCTGATGGGGACATGTTAGAGGGAGATTTACTCTGTATCTAACCCCGTGCTGTACCTGCCCTGGGAGTGTATGATGGAGCCAGTGTAGTGGGAGCTTTACGCTGTATCTAACCCAGTGCTTTAACTGCCCTGGGAGTGTTTGATGGGGAAAGTGTAGAGGTTGCTTTACTCTGTATCTAACCCTGTCCAGTTCCTGTCCTGGGAGTGTTTGATGGGAAGAGTGTAGAGGGAGCTTTACTCTGTATCTAACACTGTCCTGTTCCTGTCATGGGAGTGTTTGATGGGGACAGTGTAGAGGGAGCTTTACTCTGTATCTAACCCCTTGCTTTACCTGTCCTGGGAGTGTTTGATGGGGACAGTGTAGAGGGAGCTTTACTCTGTATCTAACCCAGTGCTTTACCTGCCCTGGGAGTGTTTGATGGGGAAAGTGTAGAGGTTACCCACTCCCGGGTATCAGATATTCTATATATAAACCCAGCAAACCCCTAGATTAGATTCCAGTCTGTAACTCACTCTCGCCTATCAGTGATTCTATTTATAAATCCCCGAAACTCTCGATTAGATTCCAGTCTGTAACTCACCCTCGGGTATCTGTGATTCTATTTATAAATCCCCGAAACTCTTGATCAGATTCCAGTCTATAACTCACTCTCAGGTATCTGATTTTCTTTATTTAAACCATCCCAAAAATCCTCCATTAGATTCGAATCTGTTACTCATTCCCGGGTATCTATCAGCCTATATATATATATACCCACCAAACCCATCAATTCAATCCCAGTCTGTAACTCCATCACGGGTATCTGTTATTCTATATATAATCCACCTCGAACCCCTCTTTTAGATTCCAGCCTGTAACTCACTCCGGGTATCTGTTGTTATATATATAAACCACCCCGAACGCCCCGTTTAGATTCCAGCCTGTAACTCACTCCCAGGTATCTGTTATTATATATATAAAACACCCCGACCCCTTCGATTAGATTGCAGTCTGTAACTCTCTCCCGGGTATCTGTTGTTTTATAAATAAACCCCCTGAAGTCCTCGATTAGATTCCAGTTTGTAACTCACTCCCGGGTATCTGTTATTCAAGATATAAACCACCCCAAACCCCTCGATTAGATTCCAGTCTGTAACTCTCTCCCGGGTATCTGTTATTCTATATATAATCCATCCCGAACCCCTCGACTAGATTCCAGTCTGTAACTCACTCCCGGGTATCTGTTATTCTATATATAATCCACCCCGAGCCCCTCGATTAGATTCCAGTCTGTAACTCACTCCCGGGTATCTGTTATTCTATATATAAACCACCCCGAACCCCTCGATTAGATTCCAGTCTGTAACTCACTCCCGGGTATCTTTTATTCTATATATAAACCACCCCGAACCCCTCGATTAGATTCCAGTCTGTAACTCACTCCCGGGGATCTTTTATTCTAAATATAAACCACCCCGAACCCCTCGATTAGATTCCAGTCTGTAACTCACTCCCGGGGATCTTTTATTCTATATATAAACCACCCCGAACCCCTCGATTAGATTCCAGTCTGTAACTCACTCCCGGGTATCTGTTATTCTATATGTAAACCACCCCGAACCCCTCGATTAGATTCCAGTCTGTAACTCACTCCTGGGTATCTCTTATTCTATATATAAACCCCACAAACCCCTCGATTAGATTCCAGTCTGTAACTCACTCCTGGGTATCTCTTATTCTATATATAAACCCCACAAACCCCTCGATTAGATTCCAGCACTTCCTCATCACAAGTTGAGGAAGGGGTCTCCCCCCATCTTAAAGTTGGTTAAAGGCTCTCCCTCCAATTTTAAGGTGGAGAAGGGATATCTCACAGGATATTGTTCTTTACACTCAATAATGTTAACACATTTTTGAACATTTCCAGTTGCCCCCTACACTTTCTCTTTCTGTCATCCTGTCTCGTTCCTTCTCTCCCTCTCCCAACCCATCTCTCTGCCACTCTATACATTTCTCTGCTTCTCTAACTCACCCAATATCTTTACCCTAACTCGCTCCCCTCTCTTCATCTCTCTCTCTCAAGTCATCACTTTTTTATCGCTTGATCTCCTCTCTCTATCTCACTCACTTACCCAGCTCTCTTTCCCTCTCTCCCTGAATCTCTTCCTCTGAGAATCTAGTCTACAAACACCAGGCAGCCATTTTAGGTTTGTTCACAGTGGCCATTTTATGTCCCCACAGCACTGGGACACTTAAGACAGAGTTGACTCATGTAACATTAGTATTTTAAATGTGACAGAGACACAGGTATGGAGACATAAATTCCAGGTGTATTCCCTGGAATATTGAAGGATCCGGGCCTTCAGTCCCACACTTTGCTGTCGTGAATTTGAATTCTGAATTTTCTATAACTGAATCTGGAAGTAAAAACCCCCGGGATGGAATGATTGACATTCTTTCTGCTGCTGCAAAGCCCGTGTCTGTCTCTGTTTCTCAGTATTTATTAACAATTTAAGATAATAGTTTAGAATGCTACAAGTTTGCCTTAATGTCTGGAAAGAGGGTTGAAACAGAGGGGCTGAGGTAGCAAAACAAGAGGAGGGGGTGTGAATAGACACAGGATCTGGGGGTCTCCAATGTGTAGACTCTGCCCAGCTCCCAGTCACATCTTTTAGAAAAGGCCGAATTGCGAAAATGAATCCAGGGACAGTGAAGTAAGTGACTCACTAACAATGAGAGCATTTTAAACATTCATTCTTTCACTGCAAAGCGCTCAGTCTTTCTGAGGTTCTGAAATGGTCGGGGATCTTCACTGTCTTAGTCCCTCTCCAACTTGCTGCCTCTCTCTGTGTAAATATTGCCCCATTTAAAAAGTGCTGAACAGAGCTGGCTGCACCTTGTGGGATCATGCTGTGCACAAATTCCCTGCAGTGTTTCATACTGTGCCACAACCAGTTAATTTATTAAAAATGTGCTGATTGGACTCATTTCCTGTCCCTCAGGAGCCCTTTACCAAGTCCTAACTGTGAGTGTGTGTAAAAGTTTGTGCTAATTCCTGAATAATGCTGGTGTTTTAGGCAGGGCGATGAATTTGGAGGTGGAACATCTTTTGAGTTCAGTCTCTCTAGGATGTGTCCCTACGTTACAACAGAGAGAGAGGGGGGAGATTGAGGGAAACAGGAAAAGACAGTGAAACAGAGGCAGGGGGTTGAGGGTGATGAAGAGACACAGGGTCTGGGGCGGGTTAGGGGAGGGTCTCCAGTGTGGAGTCAGTGCCCAGCTCCCAGTCTCTGCAGAAAAGCCTCAGTCACACCCTCCCGGGGACGCCTGGTTTGTAAAAATCGATGCTGGGACGGAGATTTCAAAAAGTCTCCCCCAGGAAGCAGCAGCTTGTTCCCGGTTTGAAGAGAAGGAGTTTAGACCTTTCTGGGGATGTGTCCGGACTCAGAGCACACATGGTGCCCGGGGAGGGGGGGAGAGGGGGAAGAGGGAGGGTTACAGCAGGCATGAGGCTGGGGAAGGAAATGTGTCTCCCTGTTCCCATCCGGATAGCATTACATTGCTGCCTGTGGGATCCCCCTGTGCAGAAACGGCCTGCAGCTTTTCCTGAACTGCAACAGGGAACACACGACGTTTCTGGGGGAGGGGGTGGCATTTCCCTGTCTCTGTCACTCCAGCTTTCCCTCTCCCTCTCTCTTTCCAGACAGGACCCCTTGCTGCTCCTGTCCATTGAATGTTAATAACAAGACAGGACCCCTTGCTGATCCTGTCCACTGAGGGTTAATCCCAGGACAGACATGGTCTCAACAAGGGCCTGTCTTTATTTTTGGCTTAATAATAAATTTATATTTCTTTCCCCTGTTGGTTGTGTTACCCCAGTTCCAAACCCTGATCTCACACAGACCCCCAAAACAATGGCAGTAATCGCAGTCCCCAACCCACTCTCCCTCTCACCCCAACTCTCTCTCCCTCTCACCCCAACCCACTCTCCCTCTCACCCCAACCCACTCTCCCTCTCACCCCAACCCACTCTCCCTCTCACCCCAACCCACTCTCCCTCTCACCCCAACCCACTCTCCCTCTCACCCCAACCCTCTCTCCCTCTCACCCCAACCCACTCACCCTCTCACCCCAACCCACTCACCCTCTCACCCCAACCCACTCTCCCTCTCAATCCAACCCACTCTCCCTCACACCCCAACCCACTCTCCCTCTCACCCCAACCCACTCTCCCTCTCACCCCAACCCATTCTCCCTCTCACCCCAACCCTCATTCCCTCTTACTCCAACCCTCTCTACCTCTCAACACAACCCATTCACCCTCTCACACCAACCAACTCACCATCTCATCCCCACTCTCTCTCCCTCTCATCCCCACTCTCTCTCCCTCTCACCCCAACACTCTCTCACTCTCACCCCAACCCACTCTCCCTCTCACCCCAACCCATTCTCCCTCTCACCCCAACCCTCATTCCCTCTTACTCCAACCCTCTCTACCTCTCAACACAACCCATTCACCCTCTCACACCAACCAACTCACCATCTCATCCCCACTCTCTCTCCCTCTCATCCCCACTCTCTCTCCCACTCACCCCAACACTGTCTCCCTCTCACCCCAACACTGTCTCCCTCTCACCCCAACACTGTCTCCCTCTCACCCCAACACTGTCTCCCTCTCACCCCAACACTGTCTCCCTCTCACCCCAACACTGTCTCCCTCTCACCGCAACACTGTCTCCCTCTCACCCCAACACTGTCTCCCTCTCACCCCAACGCTGTCTCCCTCTCACCCCAACACTGTCTCCCTCTCTCCCCAACGCTGTCTCCCCCTCACCCCAACGCTGTCTTCCTCTCACCCCAACACTGTCTCCCTCTCACCCCAACACTGTCTCCCTCTCACCCCAACACTGTCTCCCTCTCACCCCAACACTGTCTCCCTCTCACCCCAACACTGTCTCCCTCTCACCCCAACACTGTCTCCCTCTCACCCCAACACTGTCTCCCTCTCACCCAAACACTGTCTCCCTCTCACCCCAACACTGTCTCCCTCTCACCCCAACACTGTCTCCCTCTCACCCCAACACTGTCTCCCTCTCACCCCAACACTGTCTCCCTCTCATCCCAACCCTCATTCCCTCTCACTCCAAACCTCTCTGCCTCTCACCCCAACACTGTCTCCCTCTCACCCCAACACTGTCTCCCTCTCATCCCAACCCTCATTCCCTCTCACTCCAAACCTCTCTGCCTCTCAACACAACCCACTCTCCCTCTCACCCCAACACTATCTCCCTCTCACCCCAACTCTATCTCCCTCTCACCCCAACTCTCTCTCCTAAACTCCCCAACTCTCTCTCCCTATCACTCCCACCCTCTCTACCTCTCACCCAACACTCTCTCTCTATCAAACCAAACCACTCACCCAAAAGCTCTGTCACTCTCATCCCCACTCTCTCACCCTCTCCCCCCAACTCTCTTTCACTCTCACCGTCTCCTCATTCCCTCTTACATCAACTCTCTCCAGTTTTGGATGAGAGAGAGTTGGTGAGGGAGGATGGAGATCCCTTCTCAATCCGTTTCTCAGTCTCTATTTCTCTCTGCGAATGTTTGATGGGGACAGTATGGAGGGAGCTTTATTCTATATTTAACCCTGTGCTGTACCTGTCCTGGGAGTGTTAGTTGGGGACAGTATAGAGGGAGCTTTACTCTGTATCTAACCCCGTGCTGTACCTGCCCAGGGAGATTTTGATGGGCACAGTATAGAGGGAGCTTTATTCTGTATCTAACCCCGTGCTGTACCTGTCCTGGGAGTGTTTGATGGGGACAGTATCGAGGGAGCTTTACTCTGTATCTAACCCTGTGCTGTACCTGTCCTGGAAGTGTTTGATGGGGACAGTGTAGAGGGAGCTTTACTCTGTATCTAACCCAGTGCTTTACTTGCCCTGGGAGTGTTTGATGGGGAAAGTGTAGAGGTAGCTTTACTCTGTATCTAATCCTGTCCTGTTCCTGTCCTGAGAGCGTTTGATGGGGACAGTATAGAGGGAGCTTTACTCTGTATCCAACCCTGCCCTGTTCCTGTCCAGGGAGTGATTGATGGGGACAGTGCAGAGGGAGCTTTACTCTGTATCTAACCCCGTGCTGTACCTGTACTTGGAGTGTTTGATGGGGACAGTGTAGAGGGAGCTTTACTCTGTATCTAACCCTGTGCTGCACCTGTCCTGGGAGTGTTTGATGGGGACGGTGTAGAGGGAGATTTACTCTGTATATAACCCCGTGCTGTACCTGTCCTGGGAGTTTTTGATGGGGACAGTGTGGAGGAAGCTTTACTCTGTATCTAACCCCGTACTGTACCTGCCCTGGGAGTGTTTGATGGGGACGGTGTAGAGGTAGCTTTACTCTGTATCTAACCCCATGCTGTACCTGTCCTGGGAGAGTATGATGTGGACAGTGTAGAGGGACCTTTACTCTGTATCTAACCCAGAGCTTTACCTGTCCTGGCAGTGTTTGATGGGGACAGTTTAGAGGAAGCTTTACTCTGTATCTAACCCAGTGCTTTCGCTGACCTTGGAGTGTTTGATGGGGAAAGTGTAGAGGTGGCTTTACTCTGTATCTAACCCTGTCCAGTTCCTGTCCTGGGAGTGTTTGATGAGGACAGTGTAGAGGGAGCTTTACTCTGTATCTAACCCAGTGCTTTACCCGTCCTGGGAGTGTTTGATGGGGACAGTGTAGAGGAAGCTTTAAACTGAATCTCACTCTGTGCTGTACCTGTCCTGGGAGAGTTTGATTTGGACATTATAGAGGGAGCTTTACTCTGTATCTAACCCCGTGCTGTACGTGCCCTGGCAGTATTTGATGGGGACAGTGCAGATGGAACTTTATTCTGTATCTCACCACGTGCTGTACCTGCCTTGGGAGTGTTTGATGGGGACAGTATCGAGGGAGCTTTACTCTGTATCTAACCCCATGCTGTACCTGTTTATGGTACCTGTTTATCCCGCTCACCCCAAGCCTCTCTCCCGCTCACCCCATGCCTCTCTCCCGCTCTCCCCAAGCCTCTCTCCCGCTCTCCCCAAGCCTCTCTCCCGCTCACCCCAAATCTCTCTCCCGCTCGCCCCAAGCCTCTCTCCCGCTCACCTCAAGCCTCTCTCCCGCTCACCCCAAGCCTCTCTCCCGCTCACCCCCAGCCTCTCTCCCGCTCACCCCAAGACTCTCTCCCGCTCACCCCAAGCCTCTCTCCCGCTCACCCCCAGCCTCTCTCCCGCTCACCCCAAGACTCTCTCCCGCTCACCCCAAGCCTCTCTCCTGCTCACCCCATGCCTCTCTCCCGCTCACCCCAAGCCTCTCTCCCGCTCACTCCAATCCTCTCTCCCGCTCACCCCAATCCTCTCTCCCGCTCACCCCAAGCCTCTCTCCTGCTCACCCCAAGTTTCCCTCCCGCACACCCCAAGCCTCTCTCCCGCTCACCCCACGCCTCTCTCCTGCTCACCCCAAGCCTCTCTCCCGCTCACCCCAAACCTCTCCCCCGATCACCCCAAGCCTCTCTCCCGCTCACCCCAAACCTCTCTCCCGCTCACCCCAAGCCTCTCTCCCGCTCACCCCAAGCCTCCCTCCCGCTCACCCCAAGCCTCCCTCCCGCTCACCCCAAGCCTCCCTCCCGCTCACCCCAAGCATCCCTCACGCTCACCCCAAGCTTCTCTCCCGCTCAGCCAAACACTCTCTCCCTCTCAGCCAAACACTCTCTCCCTCTCAGCCAAACACTCTCTCCCTCTCAGCCAAAGCCTCTCTCCGTCTCAGCCAAAGCCCCTCTCCCTCTCAGCCACAGCCCCTCTCCTTCTCACACCAACCCTCTCACCCCAAGCCTCTCCCCCTCTCATCCCCACTCTCCGTTTCCCTCTCACCCCAACTCTATCCCCCACTCTCACCAATCCTCTATCCCTCTCACCCCAATCCTCTCTCCCTTTCACCCCAAAACCCTCACCCTCTCATCCCAAATATCACCTGTCCTCGGAGTGTTTGATGGGGACAGTATAGAGGGAGCTTTACTCTGTATCTAACCCTGTCCTGTTACTGTCCTGGGAGTTTTTGATGGGGACAGTATAGAGGGAGCTTTACTCTGTATCAAACCCTGTCCTGGTCCTGTCCTGGGAGTGTTTGATGGGGACAGTGTAGAGGAAGCTTTACTCTGTATCTAACCCTGTGCTATACCAGTCCTGGGAGTGTTTGATGGGGACAGTTTAGAGGGAGCTTTACTCTTTATATAACCCTGTCCTGTACCTGCCCTGGGAGTGCTTGATGGGGACAGTGTAGAGGGAGCTTTACTCTGTATCTAACCCCGTGCTGTAACTGCCCTGGGAGTGTATGATGGGCAAAATGTAGGGGGAGCTTGACTCTGTATCTAACCCCGTGCGGTACCAGTCCAGGGAGTGTTTGTTGGGGACAGTGTAGAGGGAGCTTTACTCTGTATCTAACCCCATGCTGTACCTGTCCTGGTAGTGTTTGTTGGGTCAGTGTCGATGGAGCTATACTCTGTATCTAACCCCGTGCTTTACCTGTCCTGGGAGTGTTTGATGGGGACAGTGTACAGGAAGCTATACTCTGTATCTAACTCTGTGCTCTACCTGTCCAGGGAGTGTTTGATGGGGACAGTATAGAGGGAGCTTTACTCTGTATCTAACCCCGTGCTGTACTTCCCCTGGGAGTGTTTGATGGGGACAGTGTAGAGGAAGCTTTATTCTGTATCTAGCCCTGTGCTGTACCTGCACTGGGAGTGTTTGATGGGCACAGTGTAGAGGGAGATTTAATCTGTATCTAACCCCGTGCTGTACCTGTCCTGGGCGTGTTTGATGGGGACAGTATCGAGGGAGCTTTACTCTGTATCTAGCCCCGTGCTGTACCTGCCCTGGGAGTGTTTGATGGGTCAGTGTAGAGGGAGCTTTACTCTGTATCTAACCCCGTGCTGTACCTGTCCAGAGAGTGTTTGATGGATACAGTATCGAGGGAGCTTTACTCTGTATCTAACCCCGTGCTGTACCTTTCCTGGGAGTGTTTGATGGGGACAGTATCGAGGGAGCTTTACTCTGTATCTAACCCTGTACTGTTCCTCTCCTGGGAGTGTTTGATGGGGACAGAATAGAGGGAGCTTTACTCTGTATCTAACCCTGTACTCTTCCTGTCCTGGGAGTGTTTGATGGGGACAGTGTAGAGGTAGCTTTACTCTGTATCTAACCCTGTGCTGAACCTGCCCTGGGACTATATGACGGGCACAGTGTAGGGGGAGCTTTACTCTGTATCTAACCCTGTGCTGTACCAGTCCTGGGAGTATTTGATGGAGACAGTGTAGAGGGAGCTTTACTCTGTTTCTAACCCAGTGCTTTAGCTGCCCTGGGAGTGTTTGATGGGAAAAGTGTAGAGGTAGCTTTACTCTCTATCTAATCCTGTCCAGTTCCTGTCATGGGAGTGTTTGATGGGGACAGTATAGAGGGATCTTTACCCTGTGTCTAACCCTGTCCTGTTCCTGTCCTGGGAGTGTTTGATGGGGACAGTATAGAGGGAGCTTTACTCTGTATCTAACTCTGTGCTGTACCTGTCCTGGGAGTGTTTGATGGGGACAGTATAGAGGGAGCTTTACTCTGTATCTAACCCCGTGCTCTACTAGCCCTGGGAGTGTTTGATGGGGACAGTGCAGAGGGAACTTTATTCTGTATCTAACCCCGTGCTGTACCTGCCCTGGGAGTGTTTGTTGGGCACAGTGTAGAGGGAGCTTTACTCTGTATCTAACACTGTGCTGTACCTCTCCTGGGAGTGTTTGATGGGGACAGTATCGAGGGAGCTTTACTCAGTATCTAACCCCATGCTGTACCTGTCCTGGGAGTGTTTGATGGGGACAGTATCGAGGGAGCTTTACTCTGTATCAAACCCAGTGCGTTACCTGCCCTGGGAGTGTTTGATGGGGAAAGTGCAGAGGTAGCTTTACTCTGTATCTAACCCTGTCCTGTTCCTGTCCTAGGAGTGTTTGATGGGGACAGTATAGAGGGAGCTTTACTCTGTATCTAACCCCGTGCTGTATCTGTCCTGGGAGTGTTTGATGGGGACAGTGTAGAGTGAGCTTTACTCTGTATCTAACCCAGTGCTTTACCGGTCCTTGGAGTGTTTGATGGGGACAGTGTAGAGGAAGCTTTACTCTGAATCTAACTCTATGCTGTACCTGTCCTGGGAGAGTTTGATTTGGACATTATAGAGGGAGCTTTACTCTGTATCTAACCCCGTGCTGTACGTGCCCTGGCAGTATTTGATGGGGACAGTGCAGAGGGAACTTTATTCTGTATCTCACCACGTGCTGTACCTGCCCTGGGAGTGTTTGATGGGCACAGTGTAGAGGGAGCTTTACTCTGTATCTAACCCCGTACTGTACCTGCCCTGGGAGTGTTTGATGAGGACGGTGTAGAGGAAGCTAAACCCTGTATCTAACTCTGTGCTGTACCTGTCCTGGGAGTGTTTGATGGGTAAAGTATAGAGGGAGCTTTACTCTGTATCTTACCCCGTGCTGTACTTGCCCTGGGAGTGTTTGATGGGGACAGTGCAGAGGGAGCTTTATTCTGTATCTAACCGCGTGCTGTACTTGCCCTGGGAGTGTTTGATGGGGACAGTGCAGAGGGAGCTTTATTCTGTATCTAACCCCGTGCTGTACCTTTCCTGGGAGTGTTTGATGCGCACAGAATAGGGGGAGCTTTTCTCTGTATATAACCCCGGACTGTACCTGTCCTGGGAGTGTTTGATGGGGACAGTATCGAGAGACCTTTTCTCTGTATCTAACCCCGTGCTGTACCTGTCCTGGGAGTGTTTGATGGGCACAGTATATGGGGAGCTTTACTCTGTATATAACCCCGTGCTGTACCTGTCCTGGGAGTGTTTGATGGGGACAGTATCGAGGGAGCTTTACTCTGTATCTAACCCCGTGCTGTACCTGTCCTGGGAGTGTTTGATGGGGACAGTATCGATGGAGCTTTACTCTGTATCTTACCCCGTGCTGTACTTGCCCTGGTAGTGTTTGATGGGGACAGTGCAGAGGGAGCTTTATTCTGTATCTAACCCCGTGCTGTACCTGCCCTGGGAGTGTTTGATGGGCACAGTGTAGAGGGAGCTTTACTCTGCATCTAACCCCGTGCTGTACCTGTCCTGGGAGTGTTTGATGGGGACAGTATCGAGGGAGCTTTTCTCTGTATCTAACCCCGTGCTGTACCTGTCCTGTGAGTGTTTGATGGGCACAGTATAGGGGGAGCTTTTCTCTGTATATAACCCCGGACTGTACCTGTCCTGGGAGTGTTTGATGGGGTCAGTATCGAGGGAGCTTTTCTCTCTATCTAACCCCGTGCTGTACCTGTCCTGGGAGCGTTTGATGGGGACAGTATAGGGGGAGCTTTTCTCTGTATCTAATCCCGTGCTGTACCTGTCCTGGGAGTGTTTGATGGGGACAGTATCGAGAGAGCTTTACTCTGTATCTAGCCCCTGCTGCATCATCTCTGGACATGGTTGTTGGCAACATTCTCGCCCAAAACAAAAACAATCCACAAATCAGGCCTAAAAAATTGAACATCAGTTTCCTTGTTTGATTCTCCCTGGTCTGTTCTGATTCTCTGATAGATTCCTCATATTTACCCTCCACATGAGCAGTCATCCTAATCCCGTCTACCTGTCCTGCTCCCAACGCGGCATTCGACTACAATAAGGCCAGTGATACAGGAGCGTCTCAGCGAGTGAGACAGGTGAGTCTTGAACCTGACCTGGGTGTATGTGAGTGACCCGGGTTAATCCGACACTCCAGGGACAGTTTAGACAGTTCGAGTGCATCACAGCTTTGCCAGAATGAGACCTGGATTCCAAGGGTTAAATTGCAAAGTGAGATTGCACAAAGTCAGGTTGTATTCCCTGAAATTTAGTAGCATCAGTGGTGACTTGATCAAATGGTCAAATCCTATTGATGTTACCTGTATGTTGCAAAGTTAGTCTGATAATTTTCATCCCACACAGTCAAAATTTCTGCGATTCTGTGTCTGAGTCAGAACTTCAAATAGTTCAGTTTCACTGTTTTAAATAAGCAGTCACTTTTCTGTGGTGGATTTTGAGATTGAGTATGGATCTCAGAATCTGTCAGTGGAAGGGAGTTTCTACAGAGATAGGAAATGGGATTGATGAATAAAGGTGCAGGATTTTGTTCACTGCATTAGATTTTGTCTGTTGCAGTTTCCCAGGAGTTTACATTTTCATGGGAAAGGGATGATTATCCAATGTCAACAATTCAATTTCTTCAGACAAGTGAAAACGCAAGAGAAAGAGGGAATATACCAACACTGGAACAAACAGGCAACTGTATGAGGAAGGTTTCAATTCTCTGCATGTTTTAATGTGAATTCCTGAGCTAAAGATTGAAATAAACAGGAGTTTAAATCTCACACTGGGATGCCGTACAATTTCAGTCCTGTTATCCTAAAATTAAAAATAAAAGCCTACAATTAAAAATTTCTTGTACAGAGCAAAGAGAATTTGTCTCTGTATCGAACCCCATACTATATTTGGGTTGGGAGTGTTTGATGAACAGTGTAGTCAAAGCTTGACTCTGAAACACTGGAATTGAGGTTAAGGGGTGATTTGATCAAACGCTTCAAGATACTAATGTAAATGAATAATGTTTTTTATACCCAGGCATGTTGAAAAATATTTGGAGCTTTACCCTTTTCTCCAGCTGATGAACTTTTAATTTGAACACTTTTTAAATTGAACTCAAATTCAAAGGTGAATGACGCTTTTTAATCTCATAACTCAATTGTTGAGGGAGCTTTACTCTGTATGGAACCCTGTGCTGTACCTGTTCTGGGAGTGTCTGATGGGGACAATTTAATAACAACTTTAATTCCTATCTAACCCCACGATGTCCAATAACGGATGCAGATTCAGATAAATCGGAGGTTTCATTTCTGTGCCACTTTCTGTATCTTGAAGCTTCTATTTGGAGCTGGAAATCTGTCAGTTGATGAATGTTGTCTTGAAAATTTCACCCTGAATAGTGTCAGCCTTAGTATTGTGGAAACGTGTGAGTAAAGTGTTTGCATTCACACATTCCTACATTGTGAAATGTAAGTGAGCTTTGAAACAATAGGATGTGGGGCCAGGGAGTCTGAATGGACAGAAGGTTTTGGATGATTAAAGAGTGAATTTTAATGATGTCCTTTGAAGAAGCCATTTACTGTAAATGTCCCGAGACAATGAAATGGTTCCCCAATGTCTGAATCACTTTCCAAGCCTTCAGAGACATGAAGGGGCAGAGCTATTGTAAGATACAGATCATGAGATACTTTTGACTCACAGAATTGAAGTTGTGGGGCCCTCTCCTGTTTCAGAATGTCAGTTTTAATGTTTTACTCTGTGAACCTTGGCTAATGATTCAGAAAGCAGAAAGTTCCAATCCAATCTGTAACCTGCACTTCAAATTCCAAAGAGATATGTACACCTTAAGTGAATGAGTGAAATAGTGAAAGATGGATTTCATTATAGGCAAATGTGTGGCTGCCCACTTTAAAAAGGATGGAACAGGTTACATTGTAAATGGTGAAAAGCTGCAAACAGTGAGGGTCCAAAGAGTCCCTATCCATTTGTGTCAAGACTAAGAAAACATCAAACAGTTCCAATGAGAAATTAAATTTGATATTTGGGATAAAGCTGGTTAAAAACTCAATCCCGGGTATCTATTATTCTATATATAAACCCCCCAAACCCCTCGATTAGATTCCAGTCTGTAAGTCAATCCTTGGTATCTGTTATTCTATATATAAACCCCCTGACGCATCGATTAGATTCCCGCCTGTAACTTACTCCCGGGTAATTATTATAATATATATAAACCCCCTGAACACCTCGATTAGATTCCAGTCAGTAACTCAATCCTTGGTATCTATTATTCTATATATAAACCCCACAAACCCCTCGTTTAGATTCCAGTCTATAAATCACTCCCGGGTATCTATTATTCTATATATAAACCCCTCAAACCCCTCGATTAGATTCCAGCACTTCCACATCACAAGTTGAGGAAGGGGTCTCCCCCCATTTGAAAGATGGAGAAAGGATCTCCCTCCAATTTAAAGATAGGGAAGGGATATGTCACAGGATATTGTTCTTTACACTCAATAATGTTAACTAATTTCTGAACATTTTCAGTTTCCCGCTACACTTTCTCTTTCTCTCACCGTCATTTTCATTCTCTCCCTCTCCCAGCCCATCTCTCTGCCACTCTACCACATTTCTCTGTTTCTCTCTCTCAGCCCATCACTTTACCCTAAACTCGCTCCCCTCTCTTCACCTCTCTCTCTCTCACCTCATCCCTTTTCCTTTCATTCTATCTCTTCTCTCTATCTCACTCACTCGCCCCAGCTCTCTTTCTCTCTCACCCTGTCTCTCCGCCGCTCTGTCTCTCTATTTCTCATTCCGGCTATCTCTCCCTCTCTCTCACTCATTTCCTCCGTTGCTCTGCTCCTCTCTCTGTCGCCCCCATCTCTCTCCCTCTCACCCTGTCTCTCTTTCTATCTCTGTACCTCTTTCATCCCATCTATCTCGCCCTCTCTCTCTCTCTCTCTCTCTCTCCCTCTCCCTCTCCCAGCTTCTTTTGAGCCAAAATTGGATATAAAGCTGAATGGAAAATTTTTTCAGGCTCCCGAGAATAGGCAGACGAGTCAGACCAGCGAAATGTGGATACAGAATTGGCTGATGGATAGGAAACAGAGAGTTCACGGATATTTTTCCGGCTGGGTGTAAGATTGTAGTGGAGTTCCGCAGGGGTCAGTATTGGAACCCTGGATTTCCCTGATGTATATAAATGATTGAGATATTGGTGTGCAGGGGACCATTTCAGAGTTTGTGGATGGCACAAAACTTGGGAGAATGATAAACAGAGAGGGGGACAGTGTAGAGCTTCAAAAGGACATGTACAAGTTGGTAGAGTGGGCAGATAGGTGGCCAATGATGTTCAATGTGGAGGCGTTTGAGGTGATGCATTTTGCTAGGAGTAACATGGACAGAAGAAATAAAATTAAGTGTGAAATTTTTAAGGGGTTGCAGGAGCAGAAAAACCTGGGTGGAGATGTTCATAGATCATTGAAGGTTGCAGGACAGGTTGAGCGCTTATGTAATAAAGCATATCATATCCTGGGCTTTATTAATAGGGGACTAGAGTACAGGAGCAGGGAGTTTATGCTGAATTTATATCAGACACTAGTTAGACCTCAGCTGGAGTACTGTGTACAGTCCTGGGAGCCACACTATAGGAAGTATATGATTCCCGGGGCAGTGTGATGGATGGAATTGAGATTTACACCCCTTATGTGTTTGATGTTGGAATCAGCTTCATTTGGGGTGTGCTGTGATTTGTAGACATTTTCAGATCTTTTTAAATAATTCCTTTTTTTTTATAGACTGCATCACTGAGTGTGAATTGGAGCTTAGCATCCATTTTTAAAATTGTTTGAAAATACTTTTAAACTTCTCCCCTAGTTCCAAACTCTCCCACAAGGGGAAACATCTTCTCCACATCCACCCTGTCAAGTCACCTCAGGAACTTACATCTTTCACTAAGATCACCTCTCCAAATTCTAAACTCCAATGGATACAGGCCCAGCCTCTCCAACCTTTCCTCATAAGAAAATCAGAATCCTTTCTTCATAAGATCAGAGATGATGAGAAATGCCTCACACAAGTGGCCTTGTCCTTGTCTTCATTGGTTTCTGAGCAACAACCTGTTTCCATTCTGACTGCACTAGACCAGGCCTCTGTTTCAATTACACTAGACCCTGCCTGAGTTAATACTGCACTAGACATTCTCTAAGTTGATATAACATGTGGCCGTGTCTCTGCGAATGCTACACTTCACCCGGCCTCTGTTTGGACTACACACGACCATTTCTCTGTTTATCACACAATAGGCCCTGTCTTTACTTGGTATCTAACCAGGTGTTGACCCTTCCCTGGGCCTGTTTGATGGTACAGAGCAGAGGGAATTTAACTCTCTATCAAAGCCCATACTGTATTTGGTTTGGGTGTGTTTGTTGAACAGTGTGGATGAAGCTTTACACTGGAATTTAGGTGAGGGGGTGATTTGATGAAATATTTCAGGATAATAATGCAAGTAGAGGTTTGAAAAAGACTAACTATTCCTGCCGGTTTGGGGAGTCTGGGCCTTGGGGTCATGGTTTTTCAACTATGTTTAGAATTTTAGAATTGCAGGAGGGAAACTAAGAAACACTTTAAAACACCAAGTGTGGTATTAGTTTGGATCTCTCTCACATGAACGGAAATTGATGCTGAGCCACTAGTCCATGTTTAAAACTGAGGCTGATAGATTTCTGTTACCTAACAGGCTGCAGAGATTTGAGACAAAGGGTTGGATCCCAGATTAGGTAGAATCTCATTGAATGTCAGAACAGGGTTGGAGGGTTAAATGGCCTCTTGCTCTTTCCATGTGCTAGGACCAATATCCTTTATTCACTGTCTGGCTCTCAGTCACCCACTTGGTCTGAGAGTCTCTATTTCTCATTCACTCGAATTGTGTCTTCTCTCCCTGCCTCTCTTCCTCTGAGAATCTAGTCTACAAACACCAGGCAGACATTTTAGGTTTGTTCACAGTGGCCATTTTATGTCCCCACAGCACTGGGACACTTAGGACAGAGTTGACTCATGTAACATTAGTATTTTAAACGTGACAGAGACACAGGTATGGAGACATGAATTCCCTGTGTATTCCCTGGAATATTGAAGGTTCTGGGCGTTCAGTCCCACACTTTGCTGCTGTGAATTTGAATTCTGAATTTTCTGAAACTGAATCTGGAAGTAAAAACCCCCGGGATGGAATGATTCACATTCATTCTGCTGCTACAAAGCCCGTGTCTGTGTCTGTTTCTCAGTATTTATTAACTGTTTAAGATTAGCCTGTCTCTTTCTCCATCGCTCTCTTTCTCGCCTCGCCTTTCACTGTCTCTCTCTCACTACAACACCCTGCCCCTCTCTCTATCTCGCCCTGTCTCTCTCTCTCTCTCTCTTGGCGAGTTTTGTCTCCCCTTCTCTATCTCAATCTGTCACACCCTCACCATCTCTCTGCCTCTCTCTCTCATTTAATCTCTCTCACTCCATCAGCCTCCCCCTCTCCCCACCATCCCCAATTTCCCTTTTCAGCAAATTTTGGGTTTTAAGCAGAAGGGAAAATATTTTCAGGGTTTTGGGCAAAGGGCGGACGAGTGAGACCAGTGAAACTTTCCTTGCAGAGTGTCGAAAGTAGTTTGACGGGCTGAATGGCCTCCTCGATTAGATTCCAGTCTGTAACTCACTCCCGGATATCTGTTATTCTAGTCTACAAACACCAGGCAGCCATTTTAGGTTTGTTCACAGTGGCCATTTTATGCCCCCACAGCACTGGGACACTTAGGACAGAGTTGACTCATGTAACATTATTAATTTAAACGTGACAGAGACACAGGTATGGAGACATAAATTCCACAAGTATTCCCTGGAATATTGAAGGATATTGAAGGATCCGGGCGTTCAGTCCCACATTTTGCTGCTGTGAATTTGAATTCTGAATTTTCTAAAACTGAATCTGGAAGTAAAAACCCCCGGGATGGAATGATTGACATTCTTTCTGCTGCTGCAAAGCCCGTGTCTGTGTCTGTTTCTCAGTATTTACCGAGTTTTATATGTTTCGTACAAAACTAAATTAATGCTTTATTAATAGAAGAAATGATTTCAAGCACACACATAGATAGACAAATTACAACTATGGTACCTTTTAAATCGCCTAGTTAAACTTACTCCTAGGTGCAACTACGTTAAGGCCATAGTAAGCCACATAGGTTTAAAAAGACCAGGCAAAGAGTCACAATACCCAGGACAATCCTTTTTCAATTTTCTCTACTTCAGTTCTTTGTCGACAACAGTATGAGGATTAGATGCTGGAGGTTTTTTCATATATGTTTTAGTTCTTAGAATGATTACCCTTGCACACAGCCTTCTCTCGTTCACACAAATTTTCCCCTTTCAATGCAAATTCCCATTTTTTTCACTCTGTCTTTGGACTTTACCTCTTTAATTATAAAAAGCTCACTTAGTACCAATTTCACCAGCAATCTTTGGGGGGAAAGAAAAACAAACACACTTTTGAAACATTTCACTCCCTCCTTTTAATTCACTCTAGGGCGACATATTTTTTAACAAAATGAAATTCTTTCCTTTACGTTTATTTTTAACTACTTAACACTTCAAACCTAGCCTTTCTTCTGTTATATCAAGGCCATCAGACCAGCTGTCTTTAATCTAATGAAGTCACACACACACACTCACACACACACAAACACAGAGAGATACCTAGACACCGGCTCCACCATCACCCTACAATAAATTCTAATTATGAAAATTATTACATCGTCTGATCACCAGGTCCCCCGGAGCTGGTTGGCTCCGCTGATATGATAAGCAGCACTTGATGGACTGTTTCAGGTGATATTTGCAGCATTGGCAGGCCTGAGATTCGGAGAGAAGAGAACCCCCGGGTAGCTGGGAGACGGGTGCCGGAAGGTAGTGGGAGTGTGGGATAGGTAAGAGTGCCGGTAGTGGTGGGAGTGAGTTGACAGGTAGCGGCCTATCGAGCCAGGGGGGTCTTAAATTAAGATGCGAAACCAAATTGGGAATGAAGACGCATCTGATTTCAGAATCAAAATAATAATAATAATAATAATTGCCTGCTGTTCAGCTGAGGACAGAGATTAAGGGGCATGCCTTCAGTTTGTGACGTTAAAGGGACATGAATAGTCCTAATCGAGGCTGACGTGAGGAGCACAGTTAACGTTTCGAGTCCGAATGGCCCTTCAGCAGAACTAAGTGAAAATAGAAGAGAGGTGAAATATAAGCAAGTTTTATTTTTATTTTTTTCAGGGCTTATAATGGAACCTGGGAGAGCTCGAGGTGAGTCCATAGATCTATCACAGTGCGTAATGCTTATAAGTTTAATTGTATTTTTTTTTCTTCCGGAGACACTCCTTTGTGGTACTACTTGGAAGATGAGGAGAAGGGTTGTCTTGAATTGAAAGAAAAACTGTTAGTGCCGCTCATGCTTGTGAAAGACGCTGGAAACTGCATGCCGCTTTTGATGGCATGGTTGGCAGATACACCAACAGTCAAAGATATTATGTCCTACAGCTGTAAACGCTTTCACGGCCATTAATGTTCTAGCTGGGCAATTGGCGTTAGTGAGCTCAGAGAAACGGTCCTGGAAATCACCATTATTAACCACACGGTTGTTGCTGAGGGTTTTAAATCTCAGGAGAGGATGTGGTTAGTTAATGATGCTCATGACAATTGAAAAGACCCAAATATCAGTCATGTATGTTTGTTTGACACAGGAAATTGCATGACTCAAATATCAAGAGCTCAACATGCTTTTATGGGCTTTTTTTGAGTACTAGTCCCTCACGGGGCAGAGTGGGGTGAGGGTGGGATGTGGTATTGCCTCACAATGATGGACTCAGAGAACAAGAGGGAACATTTGGGAAGGTGACGGAGATCAATGTGAAAGAGAGAGTTTTTTGAGCGGGGATTGAAAGGAACCTTGAGTGACACAAAGGGCGGTAGACAAAGGCCCGGCCATCAATGGGTGAGCGATGAAAACCGTGGACACCTGGGAAGCTGGTTGATGATGTAAAAAGGCAATTTGAAGGCAATTTTAATCAATTGTCAGAAACTTGGAACACCAGCTATAATGGGAGAGGATATATATATATAATGTATTTCAGGATGTGGGCGTCGCTGGCTAGGCCAGCATTTTTATTGGTCTTGAATTAACTCTGCTCAGTTTAAAAGCGATTAAATGGTAAGCATTGCCTGAAGGAGAAATATATATTATAATTTTTATGTCTATGCCACTATATCTAGATGAATAAGAATCATCGTTCTATTACTTGCTTTCATTAAGGCAGAACAATAATCGGAACCTTGTTTTGCACATGAATTAGATTATTACTGAAAGTTGTGTTAACATTGATTAATTTGGGAACGTTAACATTAATTAATTTAATCCAGCAGGTGGTAGATCAGTAAAGGTCTGTGTGTAATCCTCAGAATATCCAGCAGGGGGTAGATCAGTAAAGGTGTGTGTGTAATTCAGGGAACATCCAGCAGGGGGTAGATCAGTAAAGGTGTGTGTGTAATTGTCAGAATATCCAGCAGGGGGTAGATCAGAAAAGGTGTGTGTGTGTAATTGTCAGAATATCCAGCAGGGGGTAGATCAGTAAAGGTGTGTGTGTAATCCTCAGAATATCCAGCAGGGGGTAGATCTGTAAATGTGTGTGTGTAATTCAGGGAACATCCAGCAGGGGGTAGATCAGTAAATGTGTGTGTGTAATTCAGGGAACATCCAGCAGGGGGTAGATCAGTAAAGGTGTGTGTGTAATTCAGGGAACATCCAGCAGGGGGTAGATCAGTAAAGGTGTGTGTGTAATTCAGGGAACATCCAGCAGGGGGTAGATCAGTAAAGGTGTGTGTGTAATTCAGTGAACATCCAGCAGGGGGTAGATCAGTAAAGGTGTGTGTGTAATTCAGGGAACATCCAGCAGGGGGTAGATCAGTAAAGGTGTGTGTGTAATTCAGGGAACATCCAGCAGGGGGTAGATCAGTAAAGGTGTGTGTGTAATTCAGGGAACATCCAGCAGGGGGTAGATCAGTAAAGGTGTGTGTGTAATTCAGGGAACATCCAGCAGGGGGTAGATCAGTAAAGGTGTGTGTGTAATTCAGGGAACATCCAGCAGGGGGTAGATCAGTAAAGGTGAGTGGGTAAACCAGGGCTGCATTGCAGATTGATAAATATCTCTGCGTTTTAACCCTTTACCTGGGAAAATTTGCACCAGTTTCTCCTTTGTTTTGTCCTGCCCTTGTTAACCTGATAACTATTGAAAGTGACGTGTTAACCTGTACCTATGGAATCCACTGCTCCTGTCGTATACTTTACCAATGATGTCCAGCTTTATATTGTCAATGCTGTAAGTGTAAGATGAATGGGATGAGTTAATGTCTCACGGTTCAGTCTGTAATATTGCAGCGAATGAAGTCAGTGAAAGACAATCCTTTGCTGTCAGTGCGTTTATCCCATTGTGTGAAATCACCAGATTCAACATTTCCAATCAGGAATGAAACACAGCTTGATATCAGCCGGGGAAACTCTGTTATCAAACACCCCGAGTGGACAGGATGGAGAAAGATCCCAACTGCAAGAAAGTCTGGAAACCTGTGTAAATATCTTCTAAATGCTGCCGGGCTCCAATGCATCCCGGAATGACTGTTGTGTCTGCAGCTCCCTGTTTAACCTGAAAGGTCAAGTGAGGTCCCAGAGGATCCGAATTAGTGCTATGAGTGTTGGCACACAGAGAGAGAGAGAGTCCAGAGAAGCTGTCTCACGACATTGACAGTGGCCCTGACAGATCTGAGCTGGGAGCACACAGCTTGGTTTGAGTGGAGTTTGGGGAGGTGAGAAAATCAATGCAGAAATGAAGTTCAGGACTCACCTCTCCTCAAAGCTGGGAGCTGAGCAGAGATGTCACTCGGTGAAGACATGGCAGAGCCTGCAGGAGATGTGGGGATATCGTTGTGCAGCGTTGTTAGTCGGGTCTCTGTAACACAAGGCTTCAGAGAATGTTTGATATGAAATGGGAATTGTAAATCTATCCGATGTTCAATTGTATTGAAGTCCCTCAGACGGCCCCACACACAGTGGATTGAAAGTGAGTGAACTGCGTTGCATTTTATGTCAACATGAGTGGCATGTAATGTACCCTCACAGATTTCCTGAATAGAATAAAGTGTATTCTTTGGAAAGCTAATTGCACAGTTTCCAGACTTGTCTCTCTCAGTGTGTGTGTGTGTGTGTGTGTGTACAGGAGTGAATGTCTCTCTCAGTGTGTGTGTGTACAGGATTGAATGTCTCTCTCAGTGTGTGTGTGTGTACAGGAGTGGATGTCTCTCTCAGTGTGTGTGTGTGTGTGTGTGTACAGGAGTGGATGTCTCTCTCAGTGTGTGTGTGTGTACAGGATTGAATGTCTCTCTCAGTGTGTGTGTGTGTACAGGAGTGAATGTCTCTCTCAGTGTGTGTGTGTGTACAGGAGTGGATGTCTCTCTCAGTGTGTGTGTGTGTACAGGAGTGAATGTCTCTCTCAGTGTGTGTGTGTACAGGAGTGGATGTCTCTCTCAGTGTGTGTGTGTGTACAGGAGTGAATGTCTCTCTCAGTGTGTGTGTGTGTACAGGAGTGGATGTCTCTCTCAGTGTGTGTGTGTGTGTACAGGAGTGAATGTCTCTCTCAGTGTGTGTGTGTGTGCAGGAGTGGTTGTCTCTCTCAGTGTGTGTGTGTGTACAGGAGTGGATGTCTCTCTCAGTGTGTGTGTGTGTACAGGAGTGGATGTCTCTCTCAGTGTGTGTGTGTGTGTACAGGAGTGAATGTCTGTCTCAGTGTGTGTGTGTGTACAGGAGTGGATGTCTCTCTCAGTGTGTGTGTGTGTGTACAGGAGTGAATGTCTCTCTCAGTGTGTGTGTGTGTACAGGAGTGGATGTCTCTCTCAGTGTGTGTGTGTGTGTGTGTGTGTGTGTGTACAGGAGTGAATGTCTCTCTCAGTGTGTGTGTGTACAGGATTGAATGTCTCTCTCAGTGTGTGTGTGTGTACAGGAGTGAATGTCTCTCTCAGTGTGTGTGTGTGTACAGGAGTGAATGTCTCTCTCAGTGTGTGTGTGTACAGGAGTGGATGTCTCTCTCAGTGTGTGTGTGTGTACAGGAGTGAATGTCTCTCTCAGTGTGTGTGTGTGTACAGGAGTGAATGTCTCTCTCAGTGTGTGTGTGTACAGGAGTGGATGTCTCTCTCAGTGTGTGTGTGTGTACAGGATTGAATGTCTCAGTGTGTGTGTGTGTACAGGAGCGGATGTCTCTCTCAGTGTGTGTGTGTACAGGATTGAATGTCTCAGTGTGTGTGTGTGTACAGGATTGAATGTCTCTCTCAGTGTGTGTGTGTACAGGATTGAATGTCTCTCTCAGTGTGTGTGTGTGTACAGGAGTGGATGTCTCTCTCAGTGTGTGTGTGTGTACAGGAGTGGATGTCTCTCTCAGTGTGTCTCTGTGTGTGGGCGCCTGTGTACATCCCAGTGTGAGCAGATCCCTCGGGGATGAGCCTGGGCAGAAACCAGTGCAGCTGGATCCAGAGCAGCTTGGTGAAGACACATCGCAGCATTTTCCCTGTCCTGTTTCTCCACAGAGCTGCTCCACTTTAATTCTTTCCCCCCTCCCCAGCTCCTTGTGTTCAATGTTCTCTGTGTTTAAACTCCTGCCAGCCCTGATCTCAGATCCCTGTCCCTGACACATGAAACCTGTCACAGTCGCAGTGGCACCGATAAGGTTTGAACTAGAAAGATCTGCACTCACTCAGGGTGTCCAATGCACACAGAGGCTGTCTGGTAAAGATGAAGAGTCATTGGAAATGGAGTAAACTCTACCTTGTTTAATGCAGTAGGGAGGAACTGTGGAAGGAATGATCCTTGGCTGCCGTGCTGAATTTCACATTGCAATCTCTCTGCCAGCTCCATTGTTCCCGAGCTGTGAGCCTGGTGTGGATTCTGGCCTAGGGGGAAAGAGAGAGATGGACAGGGAGATTGCCCTGGGTTAAACCATTTGCCTGGTGGATTACAGCACACCCACCCCACCCCCCCCAAGTCACAGAGAAAGTTTCCTGTTGGTCTGTGCCACCCCTGGGTAGGTGTGTCTCAGGTGTGCAGAGCTGAATGCGGGTTGGATAGGGCAGATTGGTGAGGTGTGGAGTGTTTGAGTGACAGACATGGGAGTATAAAAGGTCTGGATCACCCATTGTTCAGGTCTCTGGGCCATGCGTCATTGGAATGAGTAACATTGCCTGTGTGAGGTGAGTATATATCTTTCTCTTTCTCTCTCTGTCTTTGTGTCTGTCTGGGTTGGTGGGTGGGTGGGTGGTTGGGTAGGTGTGTGTCTGTTTGTGTGGGTGGGTCAGTGTGTCTGTGTGGGTGGGTGGGTAGGTGTGTGGGTGAGTGTGTATCTGAACCATGTCCCAGATCTGGCCTTTGAATCTCCCCACCCAGCACACAAACCCAGGCCCAGGGTCTCTCTCCCCGCCATGGGAGAGGAGATGGAAGGAGGAGTGAGAATCCACCAAGGGAAGTCGGAACCTATGGATTAGTGAGTATGAAACTCTTCAATTTCTCACCTTACTCTCTCTCTCTCCACCCTTTGCCTCTGTCTCCTTCTCTTCCTCTCTCTCTCTGTCCCTCTATCCCTCTCTCTGTGTCTCTCTATCCCTCTCTCTGTTTCTCTCTATCCCTCTCTCTGTGTCTCTCTATCCCTCTCTCTCTCTCTGTCTCTATAGGTCTCTCTCTGCCTCTCTCTCTCTCTCTGCCTCTTTCCCTGTCTTTCTCTCTCTGCCTCTTTCCCTGTCTTTCTCTCTCTGCATCTTTCTCTCTCTCTCTGCCTCTTTCTCTCTCTATCTTTCTCACTATCCCTCTCTGCCTCTCTCTCTCTGCCTCTTTCCCTGTCTTTCTCTCTCTGCATATTTCTCTCTCCCTCTCTGCCTCTTTCCCTGTCCTTCTCTCTGCATCTTTCTCTCTCTCTCTGCCTCTTTCTCTCTCTATCTCTGCCTCTTTCTCTCTCTCTCTCTCTCTCTCTCTCTCTGCCTCTTTCCCTGTCTTTCTCACTCTGCATCTTTCTCTCTCTCTCTCTCTGCCTCTTTCTTTCTCTCTCTCTCTCTCTCTCTCTGCCTCTTTCCCTGTCTTTCTCTCTCTGCATCTTTCTCTCTCTCTCTGCCTCTTTCTCTCTCTATCTTTCTCACTATCCCTCTCTGCCTCTCTCTCTCTCTCTGCCTCTTTCCCTGTCTTTCTCTCTCTGCATCTTTCTCTCTCTTTCTCTGTCTTTCTCTCTCTGCCTCTCTCTCTGCCTCTTTCTCTCTCTCTCTCTCTCTCTCTGCCTCTTTCTCTCTCTCTCTCTCTCTCTCTGCATCTTTCTCTCTCTCTCTGTCTCTTTCTCTCTCTCTCTGTCTCTTTCTCTCTCTCTGTCTCTTTTTCTCTCTCTGTCTCTTTCTCTCTCTCTGTCTCTTTTTTTTTATCCCCCCCCACTTTTTTTTTATCCCCCCCCACACTTTTTTTTATCCCCCCCACACTCTTTTTTTATCCCCCCCCACACTCTTTTTTTTTATCCCCCCCACACTTTTTTTTTTATCCCCCCCCCACACTCTTTTTTTTATCCCCCCCCACACTCTTTTTTTTTATCCCCCCCCCACACTCTTTTTTTTTATCCCCCCCCACACTCTTTTTTTTTTATCCCCCCCCACACTTTTTTTTTATCCCCCCCCACACTCTTTTTTTTATCCCCCCCCCACACTTTTTTTTTTTATCCCCCCCCACACTCTTTTTTTTATCCCCCCCCCACACTCTTTTTTTTATCCCCCCCCCACACTCTTTTTTTTTATCCCCCCCCACACTCTTTTTTTTTATCCCCCCCCACACTCTTTTTTTTTTATCCCCCCCCACACTCTTTTTTTTTATTCCCCCCCCACACTTTTTTTTTTATCCCCCCCCCACACTCTTTTTTTTTATCCCCCCCACGCTCTTTTTTTTTTCTTTATTCCCCCCCCCACGCTCTTTTTTTTTCTTTATCCCCCCCACGCTCTTTTTTTTTCTTTATCCCCCCCACGCTCTTTTTTTTCTTTATTCGCCCCCCATGCTCTTTTTTTTTCTTCCCCCCCCCACGCTCTTTTTTTTTCTTTATCCCCCCCATGCTCTTTTTTTTCTTTATTCGCCCCCCATGCTCTTTTTTTTTCTTCCCCCCCCCACGCTCTTTTTTTTTCTTTATTCCCCCCCACGCTCTTTTTTTGCTCTTTTTCCCCCCCCACGCTCTTTTTTTTTCTTTATTCCCCCCCACACTCTTTTTTGCTCTTTATTCCCCCCCCCCCCCCCCCCGCGCTCTTTCCTTTCCCCCCTCCCCTGTAATTTCGCACTCTGGCCCTCCACACCCGAAATTTCTTCCACCCCCCGGCTCTAATCATTGCCCTGACACTAAAGATCCTCAAGCCCATACTGACCCTGCAACTAATACATGGTCTGGAATTAATACTGACCCTGCAACTAATACACGGTCTGGAATTAATACTGACCCTGCAACTAATACACGGTCTGGAATTAATACTGACCCTGAAACTAATACACGGTCTGGAATTAATACTGACCCTGAAACTAATACATGGTCTGGAATTAATACTGACCCTGAAACTAATACATGGTCTGGAATTAATACTGACCCTGAAACTAATACATGGTCTGGAATTAATACTGACCCTGAAACTAATACATGGTCTGGAATTAATACTGACCCTGAAACTAATACAGACACTAATACACGGTCTGGAATTAATACCGACCCTGAAACTAATACACGGTCTGGAATTAATACTGACCCTGAAACTAATACATGGTCTGGAATTAATACTGACCCTGAAACTAATACATGGTCTGGAATTAATACTGATCCTGAAACTAATACAGACACTAATACACGGTCTGGAATTAATACCGACCCTGAAACTAATACACGGTCTGGAATTAATACTGACCCTGAAACTAATACATGGTCTGGAATTAATACTGACCCTGAAACTAATACATGGTCTGGAATTAATACTGACCCTGAAACTAATAGATGGTCTGGAATTAATACTGACCCTGAAACTAATACAGGGCCAGAAACCAATGCAGACCCGACACTAATACTGGACCCGGAATTAATAGAGACTATGAAAAAAATGCAGACCCGGAATAAATAATCTAGTTCCGGAATCGAAATCAGGCATTGAAACTAATGGAGCCCCTGAGACTAGGATTCACCATGAAACTCATTTTGGCCCTGATCATTAGACGGCGCCTGAAACTATTACTGAGCCAAAAAATGAATATGGTCCCTGAAATTACAATTACACCAGGGGAAATACATACCTCGAAATTTATTCAATCACTGAAACTAACAGAATCCCTCAAATCCAATATTAAACACTGAAACCCACACGGGCCGTGAAATAAATACTCATAGAAGCCATTAAAGTAATACAGACACGACGGGCATGATGCCTCTCCCGCCGATGTCTGATTTGTTGGGTGTGTGCCAACAGAGGCCATCGGAGGCCTGAGGCCTAACAGAAGCCGGGGGCCCTATGTCTTGGTTAAGTTTGTGCTGAACAGTTTCTGAGGATGATCTTCCTTGGGCGGTAATAAATCAAAAGCAGAAACAAATCCACCCAGCAACAACTGAATCCCCTCAAACTGATCAAAACCATCAAACAAAGACAGGCCCCCGATCTAATAGGAGACCCTGAAAATAATGCAGAATTGATACCGTTAAAGGATAATGATCCAGGCCGTGAATCGAATGCAGACCCTGTGAGTGTTTCAGGCCCTGAAACTATCACTGAGTAAGATAAGAGCGGCAGGACGAGGTGGAGGGATTGAACTCGATGGGATTATATTGGGCTCTCTGCAGCACCGTGTCTCAACCTGGATCCCCCTGAGTAAAACCCCCATTCCCCAACCACCCCCCACCCCCCGCCACCGACACTGAACCCAATCGTCGGTGTGAAAATTCCACACGTCCTTTCTCCGGGTATAAGAATGAGTGACAAAGACACGGATACATTTTTTTTATTTTTCTCTCCGGTTACAGCTCTTGTCCGAGGATTCCTCGCGGCAAATCGATTCTCTCTCTGCATCGTCCGAGCTGCAGCTGCCAAATCCATTCTCCTTGGGGCGGAGAGGGAGAGAGAGAGAAATGGAAATTGATTAAAATAAAGCACAGAATTTTAAAACACAAGACACAGCAAGATCCCAGGGGCTCTTCTCACTCCCTCACAGCCACAATCTCAATCAAAAGGGGGAGGTGGGCATGTGGGGCCTTTACTCTGAGGCTGGGGCTGTGACTAAACACTGGAGACCACCCCAGTGCCTCCCCTGTCCCCCCAACTCCCAGAGGCTGCGTCTCTCCCTCAGTGTTTAACCTGCTAGCTCCAGCTGTTTTACTGCCTCATTGTAAAAACCACACAAACACTGATCATTCCCCTCTCACCGTCCCTCTCCCATTCACTGTCCTCACCCCCTCTACCTGCTCACTCCAGGGCTGCTGCTGTTTGCACACTAAATATTCACATTGCACGTTCCGATTCTAACACTGTCACCTCTCTCCCTCTGTCTCTCTCTCCCCCTCCCTCTATACCTATCTAGCCTCCTCTCTCTATCTCTGCTCATCTTTCCCTCTCTAATCTGTCGCTATCTCTGTTCCTTTTCTTTACCTCAGGATCAATCTTGACTGAAATGCGTCTCTGAAAAGCTTCTGTCTGACTATTTGAAATAATGATGCACTGTGGCCATGTTTTATATTTATCCATGATTTACTGAGAGAAATGAGGGGGGAGGGGGGCGGGAAATGGGAGCAATCCTCAATCAGCCCGTCACTGAACTGAATTCAGGGGGAGGGCAGCCACAGGGTTGCAGTGCAGGACAGGCTGCAGGTTGGACACGCACAGCAAGATCCCACAAGCAAGGTGATGTTAGCCAGGTATCCTTCCCCCACCCCCTATTCCTAGAAAAAGCTAATCTTCCTCTTTAAAACTGGGCCCGGGGTTGGGAACTAATTGATTTACAAAATATATGAAAACTTCAGAGAAATCAGTGATGGGGATTCAACACAGGAAATAGAACAATAAATAAGCAACATAAAAATAACAGGCCTTTACGCAGCCTCACATTTAGAAGTTCAATTCCAGGACCTCCGAAAGTCAACACATCAATGTTTACAATTGCAGCGCACAGCAGGATCCCACAAACAGCCCCACGAGGGACATGGACTGGACAAACCCCAGATGCTGTCTGTCTCTCTCCCTCATAACCGTCCCCTCCCACCATTTGTTAACCTCCCCACTCAATAGTTCCCTCAATCTTTCCTCTTTCCCTTCTCTCTCTCTCCCTCCCTCCCTCTCTCTCTCTCTCTCTCTCTCTCTCTTTCTCCCATGGCAGAATATAGAGGCAGAGAGATAGAGAAAACCACAGTCAGGGCCTCAATAAACTCAATTCAAAATGATTAAAATAAAGCAAACATTACTGAAACAAAAAAGACACAGCAAGATCCCAGGGCTCTTCTCACTCACTTACATCCACAATCTCGGAGGGGCGGTGGAGTGGGGGTAGAGGCATCATTTAGTAAACACACCCTCTGTTAGTAAACACAGACAATGGGAACAGATTTGAAATGAGATGACGGTGTAAATGCCTCGTGACCAGCCCTCTCCCTCTGTGTTTAACCTGACAGCTCCAGCTGTTTTACTGCCTGATTGTAACCTCCCCATGATCTCACCCTCTTTCCCTTTAACCCTCCCGTGATCTCATTCCCTGTCCCTTTAACATCCCCGTGATCTCACTCTCTGTCCCTTTAACCTCCCCTTGATCTCACTCTCTGTCCCTTTAACATCCCCGTGATCTCACTCTCTGTCCCTTTAACATCCCCGTGATCTCACTCTCTGTCCCTTTAACCTCCCCGTGATCTCACTCACTTTCCCTTTAACCTCCCCGTGATCTCACTCACTGTCCCTTTAACATCCCCGTGATCTCACTCTCTGTCCCTTTAACCTCCCCTTGATCTCATTCCCTGTCCCTTTAACATCCCCGTGATCTCACTCTCTGTCCCTTTAACCTCCCCTTGATCTCACTCTCTGTCCCTTTAACCTCCCCTTGATCTCACTCTCTGTCCCTTTAACCTCCCCTTGATCTCACTCTCTGTCCCTTTAACCTCGCCGTGATCTCACTCTCTGTCCCTTTAACCTTCCCGTGATCTCAATCTCTGTCCCTTTAACAGTCCCTGTTCTCACTTTCTGTCCATTTGACTGTCCCCGATCTCAATCTCTGTCCCTTTCACCTCCCCGTGATCTCACTCTCTGTCCCTTTAACCTCCCCTGAAACTCACTCTCTGTCCCTTTAAACTGCCGGTGATCTCACCCTCTGTCCCTATAGCATCCCCGTGATCTCAGGGGGAGGGCAGCCACAGGGTTGCAGTGCAGGACAGGCTGCAGGTTGGACATGCACAGCAAGATCCCACAAGCAAGGTGATGTTAGCCAGGTATCCTTCCCCCACCCCCTATTCCCAGAAAATCTTCCTCTTTAAAACTGGGCCCGGGGTTGGGAACTAATTGATTTACAAAATATATCAAACAAAAAAGACACAGCAAGATCCCAGGGCTCTTCTCACTCACTTACATCCACAATCTCAGAGGGGCGGTGGAGTGGGGGTAGAGGCATCATTTAGTAAACACACCCCCTGTTAGTAAACACAGACAATGGGAACAGATTTGAAATGAGATGACGGTGTAAATGCCTCGTGACCAGCCCTCTCCCTCTGTGTTTAACCTGACAGCTCCAGCTGTTTTACTGCCTGATTGTACATAACACACAAACACTGATCATCCCCACCTCACCGTCCCTCTCCCATTCACTGGCCTCACCCCCTCTACCTGCTCACTCCAGGGCTGCTGCTGTTTGCACACTAAATATTCACATTGCACTTTCCGATTCAAACACTGTCACCTCTCCCTCTCCCTCTGTCTCTCTCCCCCTCCCTCTGTACCTATCCAGCCCACCCCATCCCTGCTCATCTTTCCCTCTCTCTCTCTCTCTCCCGCTTGATAATCTGTCTCTATCTCTGTTCTTTCCCCCTTCCTCAGGATTGAACTTGATTCGAAAAGTCTCTGTCTGACCATTTGAAATAATGATGCGCTGTGGCCATGTTTTACATTTATCGATGATTTACGAAACAGCCCCACGAGGGACATGGACTGGACAAACCCCAGATGCTGTCTGTCTCTCTCCCTCATAACCGTCCCCTCCCACCATCTGTTAACCTCCCCACTCAATAGTTGCCTCAATCTTTCCTCTTTCCCACCTCTCTCTCTCTCTCTCTCTCCCTCTGTCTCTCTCTCTCTCTCTGTTTCTCCCATGCCAGAATATGGAGAGGCAGAGAGAGAGAAATCCACAGTCAGGCCCTCAATAAACTCAATTCAAAATGGTTCCCGCACATTTCATTCAAGCCTCAATTCATCGCAGTGTCTAAAACAGCAGCATTATTCGGGGAAACAGCCTCACTTGAACAAGTTTCACTTCAGGCCCTCCCGCCTGCTTCACCAGTCGGGAAATTAATTTTCAAAGTGTGCTCCCTGTTGGTCATTTGGGAAAACCAGTTTGGCATTTGCGTACGAAAAGATCCCACACACTGCAGTGTGCTCACAGTCACATCAGATTGGTTTAGACTGAGAGTTGATGGAAAGGCAAAGGCAGAGAAATATCTTGAAACAAACTGGCACAGATTGGCCCCTCAGTGACACATTTTCTTTTCACTAATCCAAACTTCTGGGAGGCTGGGAGTGAGGGTCTTTTCTCCAGAGGCTGGGAGCTGGGCAGTCACTGCACGCCGGAGGCCCCCAGATCCTCGTCTCTCCCCTCCCTGTCCCTCTCTCTCCCTGTTTCCCTCCCTCTCCCCTTTCTCTCTCCCTCCCTCTTGGTGAATTAGACCCGGGTACAAGTTCCGGCCTTTTTAATTCCACGCCCCTGTGAGTGCTGGATAGAAAGGGCACTCTGGAAAGTTCCTGTCTCACCATCGACAAAAATCCACACCACACTGGCCATCTTTTACATTTATAGTTCCACAATCACATCCCCCAGTCAATCAAATAGTTATTAGAGTTGCAACTAAGGCAATTCTGCACAGCAGGATCCCACGAGCGGTCCCACAATGGAGGGGGACACCCCCAGACCCTGTGTCTCCTTCCCCTGCCTCTGAGCCCCCAACACCCCCACCCCCTCTCTGTCAAAGTCTCCCTCATTCTGTTCCTCTTTCTCTCTCTCTGCACCCACCTCTCTCTCTGCCCCCATCACTCCGCCCTCTGCACCCACCTCTCTCTTTGCCCACATGTGTACACAGCAAGATCCCACTCCCCACCTGCTCATGACCAGTTAAAAATGTATTGGCTGAGGATAGCGGGTCAGTGAGTGAGGAATGGGCCTCACCCCCTCTCTCTCCTCCCCCCACCATCCTCCCCCACCCCCAATTAAAGTAACGACAAATCACATTGGTGTTTTTATACATTTTATTGAAAGATGAATTATGGACAGAATTGGCTGGAGAGAGAGAGAGGGTGAGAGGGAACAAGCTGGAGAGACAGAGACTGGGGGCTGCTCTCTCCCCACCCTCACCACCAGCCCGCACCCTCAGATCTACATTAAACTCAATCGAAATGGCTGCTGCCCCTTCCATTTAACCCAGGAAAGCCCGTGGCCCGGCCTGTCTAACACACACCGACCTGACTCTGGGGGTGAGAAGAAGCCTTCGCACAGGCTCCGGATTCTCATTTCAGGCCCTCTCCCCCTCCCTCTCCCTCTCCCTCTTCTCTCTCTCTGACTGCTTCACCCTCCATGAACCCATTTCTATCAAGTGTGGTCACTGATGCAGTTCAGGAAAGGCTGGCGGCCTCTGTGTTTTATTTTTTTACACAGCAAGATCCCATGACTTTCCCTATCTCCACACCTGCTGTGAAAGCCTCTCTCTCCCCGATTTCCCCGTGGGAATTCCCCACTCTGGGGGCCATCCCCTCAGTTCCCTCCCTCCCCAGCACCACAACCCCCTGAAAGGGCTGAAACTCAAACGGGGGAGCAGCTGGATTCTCTCAGGAGACATTTTCAAATCACTGCCTCGGGATTTCAGTTGGGGTCAAATCCCACTTTCTGGAAGGCCCTGACTGGGAGCTGGGCAGTGACTGCACACGAGGAGACCTCTCTCTCTCTCTCCCGGACCCTGTGTCTTCTCACCTACCCACACCAACTCCTCTCTGTTTTGTTATCTCTCCCCCTCTTTCCCCTGACCTCTCCTTTCTCTCTCTCTCATGTGGGGAAAGGCCACAGGCCCCTGTGGGCACAGCAAGATCAGGAGGATGGAGAGAGAGAGAGAGAAATCCACACACAGATGCTGCGTAAACTGAATTAAAATGGTTCCCCCTGTCCACCCATCAGTCTCCAGAAGGTGCTAAACTCCCTGTCTTATTTTGGAATTATAACAAGCTTCTAAACAGCCTCAGGTTTCAGATTTTTAATCTCCTCTTTGTCACACACCAAAGGGTTAATGTGTTTGTGACTAATCGCAAGGCCGGGATATTTTAACCCCAGGGTTTCAAAATCCAGCACCCCATCATCTAACAGAAACCGCTTCATCGATGCACCAAAAACCAGGGTCCCTCCGAGATTAAAATTAAACCTCGGGGTCATAAAGATACAGAACTCACGTGGGTGGGTGGGGGGTGTGGAACAGGCCTGAGTCCATCCATCCAAGCTGGGGAAAAGCTCCTGCTCATGGATTCATAGTCACATTGCAGTCTTCAAACTCCAAATTCCTGGGGAAAAGAGAGAGAGAAAAGAATTGACTAAAACACAAAGCAAGATCATTTCTAAACAAAATAGCACAGCAAGAGCCCAGGATTCCATCCCCCCCCATACCGACCCCTTCACAGTTACACAACCTCTTAGCAACATCCAAATACAAAAATATCCCAGTTATAAACCAGAGGCTAAAACAGATTAAGAGACCTTTCCCATCCCCTGTGTTTCTCTCTGTATCTCTCTTCCTATCTCACTCACATCTCTGTCCCCCTCACTCATTCACTCTCTCACTCTGTGTCTCAGAAATGGAAACTAAACCTCGATTGGGGTCCTCAATCTTTTATTTTGAAAGTGTGGTCACTCTTGTGGGGGGCAAAGAACAGGGCGGGGGGGGGGGGGTGGAGACCATGTGTACACAGCAAGATCCCACTCCCCACCTGCTCATGACCAGTTAAAAATGTATTGGCTGAGGATTGCGGAACAGTGAGTGGGGAATGTGCCTCACCCCCTCTCTCTCTCCACCCCAACACCCTCCCCCACCCCCAATTAAAGTAACGACAAATCACATTGAGAGGGAACAAGCTGGAGAGGCAGAGACTGGGGGCTGCTCTCTCCCCACCCTCACCACACCACACTGGCCATGTTTTACATTTATAGTTCCCCCTGTCCACCCATCAGTCTCCAGAAGGTGCTAAACTCCCTGTCTTATTTTGGAATTCTCACAAGCTTTTAAACAGCCTCAGGTTTCAGATTATTAATCTCCTCTTTGCCACACAGCAAAGGGTTAATGTGTTTGTGAATAATCGCAAGGCCGGGATATTTTAACCCCAGGGTTTCAAAATCTAGCACCCCATTATCTAACAGAAACCGCTTCATCGATGAACCAAAAACCAGGGTCCCTCAGAGATTAAAATTAAACCTAGGAGTCATAAAGAGACACAACTCACGTGGGTGGGTGGGGGGTGTGGAACAGGCCTGAGTCCATCCATCCAAGCTGGGGAAAAGCTCCTGCCCATGGATTCATAGTCACATTGCAGTCTTCAAACTCGAAATTCCTGGGGAAAAGAGAGAGGGAAAAGAATTGACTAAAACACAAAGCAAGATCATTTCTAAACATAATAGCACAGCAAGAGCCCAGGATTCCATCCCCCCCATACCAACCCCTTCACAGTTACACAACCTCTTAGCAACATCCAAATACAAAAATATCCCAGTTATAAACCAGAGGCTAAAACAGATTGAGAGACATTTCCCATCCCCTGTGTTTCTCTCTGTATCTCTCTTCCTATCTCACTCACATCTCTGTCCCCCTCTCTCTCTCTCTGTCTCTGTCTCTCAGAGATGAAAATTAAACCTCGATTAGGGTAATAAACAGACACAATTCATGTGGGTGAAGCCTGTGGACCAGGCCTCAGACTATCCCCCTCTGGAAGAAGCTCCTTGTCCTTGTCCCAGACTTTCCCTCTATGGATCCTCACCTTCCAGTTTTCAGAATACAAATTTCTCAGGAGAAAAAGAGATAAATTTTGTTGAAAGGACAAAAGCAAGGACATTTAACTGCATAAATTGAATTCAAATGGTACCCCCTGTCCCCCCCACCGTCAGACTCCAGAAGGTGCTAAACTCCCTCTTTCAGTTTGGGAAGGGGCTGCTCATTCCTTTGGGACACTTTTTAATATTACCATCCCAGGATTTATTTTAAAATCTCATTCTATCTCAGAGGATGTGAGTGGAGGTGGCTTGTGACTACACACTGGAGACCATCAGACCCTGTCTCTCTTTCCCACACCCCCTCCTGTTTTTACACCTCCACTCGCCTTGGCATCCCTCTCTCTACCTGTTTCAATCACTCCCTCCCTTCTCTCTCTGCTCCCGTCTCTCACATTCAGGGTAAAGATGGATGCTCCTATCTAGGCCCTTGTCCCTGTCCTCTCTTTCTCCATCCCTCTTTCTCGCTCGTTCTCTCTGTCCATCTTTCTATTTTCCTTCCCCCTGTCTCATGTGCTCTGCATTGAAATGAGAGTTGAAATGTTCCTGTCTCCCCATTTCAAATAATGACAAATCACATTGCTGTTTCTGGTCAGTTTTTGTTGATTAAAGTTTAAAATGGGCACAAAGAGAGCTGGAGAGAGAGAGAGAGGGAGAGAGAAAAGCTGGAGGGAGAAAGACACAGAAAATCACTCAGGTAAAACTAAAGTCAGAATCTCAGTAAACTGAACAGTAGTGGCCCCTGTGAATCTGATTGAACAGATTCCACTTCATCGCACTGTCTCCCCACCTGTCTTATTTTGCAATTATAACCAGCTTTTAAACAGCCTCAGATTTCAGATTTTTAATCTCCTCTGTCACACACCAAAGGGTTAATGTGTTTGTGACTAATCGCAAGGCCGGGATATTATAACCCCAGGGTTTCAAAATCCAGCACCCCATCATCTAACAGAAACCACTTCATCGATGAACCAAAAAGCAGGGTCCCTCCGAGATTAAAATTAAACCTCGGGGTTATAAAGAGACACAACTCACGTGGGTGGGTGGGGGGTGTGGAAAAGGCCTGAGACCATCCATCCAAGCTGGGGAAAAGCTCCTGCTCATGGATTCATAGTCATATTGCAGTCTTCAAACACCAAATTCCTGGGGAAAAGAGAGAGGGAAAAAGACTTGACTAAAACACAAAGCAAGAACATTTCTAAACAAAATAGCACAGCAAGAGCCCAGGATTCCACACCCACCCCCACCCCCTCTTTCACAGTTACACAACCTCTTAGCAACATCCAAATACAAAAATATCCCAGTTATAAACCAGAGGCTAAAACAGATTGAGAGACCTTTCCCATCCCCTGTGTTTCTCTCTGTATCTCTCTTCCTATCTCACTCATATCTCTGTCCCCCTCACTCATTCACTCTCTCACTCTGTGTCTCAGAAATGGAAACTAAACCTCGATTGGGGTCCTCAATCTTTTATTTTGAAAGTGTGGTCACTCTTGTGGGGGGCAAAGAACAGGGCGGGGGGGGGGGTGGAGACCATGTGACACAGCAAGATCCCACTCCCCACCTGCTCATGACCAGTTAAAAATGTATTGGCTGAGGATTGCGGAACAGTGAGTGGGGAATGTGCCTCACCCCCTCTCTCTCTCCACCCCAACACCCTCCCCCACCCCCAATTAAAGTAACGACAAATCACATTGAGAGGGAACAAGCTGGAGAGGCAGAGACTGGGGGCTGCTCTCTCCCCACCCTCACCACACCACACTGGCCATGTTTTACATTTATAGTTCCCCCTGTCCACCCATCAGTCTCCAGAAGGTGCTAAACTCCCTGTCTTATTTTGGAATTCTCACAAGCTTTTAAACAGCCTCAGGTTTCAGATTATTAATCTCCTCTTTGCCACACAGCAAAGGGTTAATGTGTTTGTGAATAATCGCAAGGCCGGGATATTTTAACCCCAGGGTTTCAAAATCTAGCACCCCATTATCTAACAGAAACCGCGTCATCGATGAACCAAAAACCAGGGTCCCTCAGAGATTAAAATTAAACCTAGGAGTCATAAAGAGACACAACTCACGTGGGTGGGTGGGGGGTGTGGAACAGGCCTGAGTCCATCCATCCAAGCTGGGGAAAAGCTCCTGCCCATGGATTCATAGTCACATTGCAGTCTTCAAACTCGAAATTCCTGGGGAAAAGAGAGAGGGAAAAGAATTGACTAAAACACAAAGCAAGATCATTTCTAAACATAATAGCACAGCAAGAGCCCAGGATTCCATCCCCCCCATACCAACCCCTTCACAGTTACACAACCTCTTAGCAACATCCAAATACAAAAATATCCCAGTTATAAACCAGAGGCTAAAACAGATTGAGAGACATTTCCCATCCCCTGTGTTTCTCTCTGTATCTCTCTTCCTATCTCACTCACATCTCTGTCCCCCTCTCTCTCTCTCTGTCTCTGTCTCTCAGAGATGAAAATTAAACCTCGATTAGGGTAATAAACAGACACAATTCATGTGGGTGAAGCCTGTGGACCAGGCCTCAGACTATCCCCCTCTGGAAGAAGCTCCTTGTCCTTGTCCCAGACTTTCCCTCTATGGATCCTCACCTTCCAGTTTTCAGAATACAAATTTCTCAGGAGAAAGAGATAAATTTTGTTGAAAGGACAAAAGCAAGGACATTTAACTGCATAAATTGAATTCAAATGGTACCCCCTGTCCCCCCCACCGTCAGACTCCAGAAGGTGCTAAACTCCCTCTTTCAGTTTGGGAAGGGGCTGCTCATTCCTTTGGGACACTTTTTAATATTACCATCCCAGGATTTATTTTAAAATCTCATTCTATCTCAGAGGATGTGAGTGGAGGTGGCTTGTGACTACACACTGGAGACCATCAGACCCTGTCTCTCTTTCCCACACCCCCTCCTGTTTTTACACCTCCACTCGCCTTGGCATCCCTCTCTCTACCTGTTTCAATCACTCCCTCCCTTCTCTCTCTGCTCCCGTCTCTCACATTCAGGGTAAAGATGGATGCTCCTATCTAGGCCCTTGTCCCTGTCCTCTCTTTCTCCATCCCTCTTTCTCGCTCGTTCTCTCTGTCCATCTTTCTATTTTCCTTCCCCCTGTCTCATGTGCTCTGCATTGAAATGAGAGTTGAAATGTTCCTGTCTCCCCATTTCAAATAATGACAAATCACATTGCTGTTTCTGGTCAGTTTTTGTTGATTAAAGTTTAAAATGGGCACAAAGAGAGCTGGAGAGAGAGAGAGAGGGAGAGTGAAAAGCTGGAGGGAGAAAGACACAGAAAATCACTCAGGTAAAACTAAAGTCAGAATCTCAGTAAACTGAACAGTAATGGCCCCTGTGAATCTGATTGAACAGATTCCACTTCATCGCACTGTCTCCCCACCTGTCTTATTTTGCAATTATAACAAGCTTTTAAACAGCTTCAGATTTCTAATCTCCTCTGTCACACACCAAAGGGTTAATGTGTTTGTGACTAATCGCAAGGCCGCGATATTTTAACCCCAGGGTTTCAAAATCCAGCACCCCATCATCTAACAGAAACCGCTTCATCGATGCACCAAAAACCAGGGTCCCTCCGAGATTAAAATTAAACCTCGGGGTTATAAAGAGACACAACTCACGTGGGTGGGTGGGGGATGTGGAAAAGGCCTGAGACCATCCATCCAAGCTGGGGAAAAGCTCCTGCTCATGGATTCATAGTCATATTGCAGTCTTCAAACACCAAATTCCTGGGGAAAAGAGAGAGGGAAAAGACTTGACTAAAACACAAAGCAAGAACATTTCTAAACAAAATAGCACAGCAAGAGCCCAGGATTCCACACCCACCCCCACCCCCTCTTTCACAGTTACACAACCTCTTAGCAACATCCAAATACAAAAATCTCCCAGTTATAAACCAGAGGCGAAAACAGATTGAGAGACCTTTCCCATCCCCTGTGTTTCTCTCTGTATCTCTCTTCCTATCTCACTCACATCTCTGTCCCCCTCTCTCATTCACTCTCTCACTCTCTGTGTCTCAGAGATGGAAATTAAACCTCGATTGGGGTAATAAACAGACAGAACTCACGTGGGTGAAGCCTGTGGACCAGGCCTCAGTCTATCCCCCTCCCTCCGCACCCTCCTCTATCTCTGCCTCCATCATCCCTCCCTCTGCACCCTCCTCCTTTCCCTCAATCTTTTATTTTGAAAGTGTGGTCACTCTTGTGGGGGGCAAAGAACAGGGCGGGGGTGGAGACCATGTGTACACAGCAAGATCCCACTACCCACCTGCTCATGACCAGATAGAAATGTATTGGCTGAGGATTGCGGGACAGTGAGTGGGGAATGGGCCTCACCCCCTCTCTCTCTCCCCCCCCAACACCCTCCCCCAACCCCAATTAAAGTAACGACAAATCACATTGAGAGGGAACAAGCTGGAGTGGCAGAGACTGGGGGCTGCTCTCTCCCCACCCTCACCACACCACACTGGCCATGTTTTACATTTATAGTTCCATTTATAGTTCCCACTGTCCACCCATCAGTCTCCCGAAGGTGCTAAACTCCCTGACTTATTTTGGAATTATAACAAGCTTTTAAACAGCCTCAGGTTTCAGATTTTTAATCTCCTCTTTGCCACACACAAAAGGGTTAATGTGTTTGTGACTAATCGCAAGGCCGGGATATTTTAACCCCAGGGTTTCAAAATCCAGCACCCCATCCTCTAACAGAAACCGCTTCATCGATGAACCAAAAACCAGGGACCCTCCGAGATTAAAATTAAACCTCGGGGTCATAAAGGGACACAACTCACGTGGGTGGGTGGGGGGTGTGGAACAGGCCTGAGTCCATCCATCCAAACTGGGGAAAAGCTCCTGCCCATGGATTCATAGTCACATTGCAGTCTTCAAACTCCAAATTCCTGGGGAAAAGAGAGAGGGAAAAGAATTGACTAAAACACAAAGCAAGAACATTTCTAAACAAAATAGCACAGCAAGATCCCAGTATTCCATTCCCCCCCATACCGACCCCTTCACAGTTACACAACCTCTTAGCAACATCCAAATACAAAAATATCCCAGTTATAAACCAGAGGCTAAAACAAATTCAGAGACATTTCCCATCCCCTGTGTTACTCTCTGTATCTCTCTTCCTATCTCACTCACATCTCTGTCCCCCTCTCTCTCTCTCACTCTGTCTCAGAGAGAGGGAAAAGAATTAACTAAACACACAAAGCAAGATCATTTCTAAACAAAATAGCACAGCAGGAGCCCAGGATTCCACCCCCACACCCACCCCCTCCCCTTCACAGTTACGCAATCCCTTAGCAACATCCAAATACCAAAATATCGCAGTTATAAACCAGATGCTAAAACAGATTGAGAGACCTTTCCCATCCCCTGTGTTTCTCTCTGTATCTCACTCACATCTCTGTTCTCCTCACTCTCTCTCTCTTTCGCTCTCTCTCTGTCTCTCAGAGATGAAAATTAAACCTCGATTGGGTTAATAAACAGACACAACTCACGTGGGTGAAGCCTGTGGACCAGGCCTCAGACTATCCCCCTCTGGAAGAAGCTCCTTGTCCTTATCCCAGACTTTCCCTCTTTGGATCCTCACCTTCCAGTTTTCAGAATACAAATTTCTCAGGAGAAAAACAGATAAAATTGGTTAAAAGGACAAAAACTAGGACATTTTTAAAAAAACACAACATAGCACAACAAGATCCCAGAGTTACCACTCTCAAGTCAGTCTCTCAGCAACTTCCCAACACAAACAAATCACAGTTCAAAAGCAGGTTGAGACACACAGAAACACACACACACACACACACTGAACCAGAGTGGGCAGGCTGTTCACTCTCTCCAGAGAGTGAGTGCACAGGGAGTTTGCTGGTTTGGGACTGGTTTGGGAATATCCTGATCCATATTTATCCTGAGTGAGCTGGATACAGACTCCACCCCCTGATTCTCGCACATGTTTGGAATGTCGCTCACCCTATCCCCTAGGAGCCCTGTCCATTGAATGTTAATCTCCGGACAGGACCCCTTGCTGATCCTGTCCATTGAATGTTAATCCCTGGATAGGACCCCTTGCTGATCCTGTCCATTGAATGTTAATAACAGGACAGGACCCCTTGCTGCTCCTGTCCACTGAGGGTTAATCCCAGGACAGACATGGTTTCAACAAGGGCCTGTCTTTATTTTTGGCTTAATATTAAATCTATATTTCTTTCCCCTGTTGGTTGTGTTACTCCAGTTCCAAACCCCGATCTCACACAAACCCCCAAAACACTGGCAGTAATCGCAGTCCCCAACCCACTCTCCCTCTCGGGTTGTATTCCCTGAAATTAAGTAGCATCAGGGGTGACTTGATCAATTTGTCAAATCCTGAGAGGTACTGAGGGGGGAGATTAGGTTAATGTATGAGCTCTTGTCCTGAGTAACAAGCTTTGTGAGGCAACTTATCGAATCCTTTTTGAACAGACAAGTATCCTTCTGTCACTACAATTTACCTGTATGTTGCAAAGTTATTCTGTTAATTTTCATCCCACAGAGTCAAAATTTCTGTGATTCTGTGTCTGAGTCAGAACTTCAAATAGTTCAGATTCACTGTTTAAAATAAGCAGTCACTTTTCTGTGGTGGTTTTTGTGATTGAGTATGGATCTCAGAATCTGTCAGTGGAAGGGAGTTTCAACAGAGATAGGAAATGGGATTGATGAATAAAGGTCCAGGATTTTGTTCGCTGCATTAGATTGTGAATAATGAATTTGAACACTTTTTTAATTTGAACTCGAATTCAAAGATAATGAGGCTTTTGAATCTCAAAACATCAAATAGTTCCAATGAGAAATTAAATTTGATATTTGGGATCAAGCTGGTTAAAAACTCACACTACCCATTCCATGAATCAGCCTCTGTAACCTGCACTTCAGCACACCACAAGAAAAATGATATTTTCAACTGTTCTTGATTCCAGTCTGTTACTCAATCCCGGGTATCGATTATTCTATATATAAACCCCCTGCACCCCTCAATTAGATTCCAGCCTGTAACTCAATCCCGGGTAACTACTATTCTCTATATAAATCCCCTGATCCCAAACTCTCTCTCCCACTCATCCAAACTCTCTCTCCCTCTCACCCCAACCCTCTCTCCCTCTCACCCCAACCCTCTCTCCCTCTCACCCCAACCCTCTCTTCCTCTCACCCCAACACTCTCTCCCTCTCACCCCAACACTCTCTCCCTCTCACCCCAACACTCTCTCCCTCTCACCACAACACTGTCTCCCTCTCACCCCAACACTGTCTCCCTCTCACCCCAACACTGTCTCCCTCTCACCCCAACACTGTCTCCCTCTCACCCCAACACTGTCTCCCTCTCACCCCAACACTGTCTCCCTCTCACCCCAACACTGTCTCCCTCTCACCCCAACACTGTCTCCCTCTCACCCCAACACTGTCTCCCTCTCACCCCAACACTGTCTCCCTCTCACCCCAACACTGTCTCCCTCTCACCCCAACCCTCATTCCCTCTCACCCCAACCCTCATTCCCTCTCACTCCAACCCTCTCTGCCTCTCAACACAACCCATTCTCCCTCTCACACCAACCAACTTACCATCTCATCCCCACTCTCCCTCTTACCCCAACACTATCTCCCTCTCACCCCAACTCTATCTCCCTCTCACCCCAACTCTCTCTCCCAATCTCCCCAACTCTCTCTCCCAATCTCCCCAACTCTCTCTCCCAATCTCCCCAACTCTCTCTCCCAATCACCCCAACACTCTCTCCCTATCACCCCAAACCACTCACCCAAAATTCTCTCAATATCATCCCCACTCTCTCACCCTCTCCCCCCAACTCTCTTTCACTCTCACCATCTCCTCATTCCCTCTTACACCAACCCTCTCTCCCTCTCACCCAACCCTCTCTCCATCTCACCCCATCCTTCTCTCCCTCTCTGCACAACCCTCTCTAACTCTCACCAAAACTCTCTCCCACTCACCCCAAACTTCTATCCCTCTCAATGCAACCCTCTCTCCATCTCACCAGAACCCGCTGTCCCTCTCACCACAACTCTCTTTCCCTCTCACCCCAACAGTCTCTTCCTCTCACCCCAAACCTCCCACCCTCATACCCCAACTCACTCTCTCTCTCTCACCCCAACCCTCTCTCCCTCTCACCCCAAACCTCTCTCCCTCCCTTCCCCACTCTCTCACCCGACTCTCCCTCCCTATCACCCCAAACCTCTCACCCAAAAGCTCTCTCACTCTCATCCGCACTCTCTCACCCTCTCACCCCAACTCTCTCTCACTCTCTCCCTTTCACGTGCAATCCCACTTTCACAACCCCTCTCACACGCTCACTCTCACACTCTATCTCTTGCACACACAATCTCCCACGCACACACACCATCTCTCTCTCACACACACAATCTCTGTCTCTCACATGCACTCTCTCTCTGATCATCATCTTGGCCCACACCCTCTCTGACAAGCCCACGCTTTCTCTCCCACCCCCCAAACTATCTCTGCACCATCCCACCCACCATCCCCACCCCTGTGCTCTCTCATTCCCATGCTCTCTCCAGTTTTGGATGAGAGAGAGTTGGTGAGGCAGGACGGAGATCCCTTCTCAATCCGTTTCTCAGTCTCTATTTCTCTCTGCGAGTGTTTGATGGGGACAGTATGGAGGGAGTTCTATTCTATATTTAACCCTGTGCTGTACCTGTCCTGGGAGTGTTAGTTAGGGACAGTATAGAGGGAGCTTTACTCTGTATCTAACCCCGTACTGTACCTGTCCTGGGAGTGTTTGATGGAGACAGTATCGAGGGAGCTTTACTCTGTATATATCCCCGTGCTGTACCTGTCCTTGGAGTGTTTGATGGGTACAGTATCGAGGGAGCTTTACTCTGTATCTAGCCCCTGCTGCATCATCTCTGGGAATGGTTGCTGGCAACATTCTCATCAAAAACAAGAACATTCCACAAAGCAGGGCTTAACAAATTGAACATGAATTTCCTTGTTTGATTCTCCCTGGTCTGTTCTGATTCTCTGATAGATTCCTCATGTTTACCCTCCACATGAGCAGTCATCCTAATCCCGTCTACCTGTCCTGCTCCCAACGCGGCATCCGACTACAATAAGGCCAGTGATACAGGAGCGTCTCAGCGAGTGAGACAGGTGAGTCTTGAACCTGACCTGGGTGTATGTGAGTGACCCGGGTTAATCCGACACTCCAGGGACAGTTTAGACAGTTCGAGTGCATCGCAGCTTTGCCAGAATGAGAGCTGGATTCCAAGGGTTAAATTGCAAAGTGAGATTGCACAAACACGGGTTGTATTCCTTGAAATTTAGTAGCATCCGGGGTGACGTGATCAAATGGTCAAATCCTGAGAGGAACTGAGGGGCCCAGTGTAGAGGGAGCTTTACTCTGTATCTAACCCCGTGCTGTACCTGTCCTGGGAGTGTTTGATGGGGACAGTATCGAGGGAGCTTTACACTGTATCTAGCGCCGTGCTGTACCTGCCCTGGGAGTGTTTGATGGGGACAGTATCGAGGGAGCTGTACTCTGTATCTAACCCCGTGCTGTACCTGTCCTGGGAGTGTTTGATGGGGACATTATTGAGGGAGATTTACTCTCTATCTAACCCAGTGCTTTTCCTGCCCTGGGAGTGTTTGATGGGGACGGTGTAGACGGAGATTTACTCTGTATCTAACACCGTGCTGTACCTGTCCTGGGAGTGGTTGATGGGGACAGTGTTGAGGGAGCTTTACTCTGTATCTAACCCAGTGCATTACCTGTCCTGGGAGTGTTTCATGTGGAGAATATAGAGGGAGCTTTACTCTGTATCTAACCCTGTGTGGTACCAGTCCTGGGAGTGTTTGATGGAGACTGTGTAGAGGGAGATTTACTCTGTATCTAACCTAGTGCTTTACCTGCCCTGGGAGTGTATCATGGCCACAGTGTAGGGGGAGCTTTTCTCTGTATCTAACCCCGTGCTGTACCAGTCCTGGGAGTGTTTGATGGGGTGAGTATAGAGGGAGGTTTACTCTGTATCTAACCCCGTGATGTACCTGTCCTGAGAGTGTTTGATGGGGACAGTGAAGAGGGAGCTTTACTCTGTATCTAACCCTGTGCTGTACCACTCCTGGGAGTGTTTCATGGAGACAGTGTAGAGGGAGTTTTACTATGTATCTAACCCTGTCCTGTTCCTGTCCTGGGAGTGTTTGATTTGGACTGTGTAGATGGAGCATTACTCTGTATCTAACCCTGTGCTGTACCAGTCCTGGGAGTGATTGATGGGGACAGGTTAGTGGGAGATTTACACTGTATCTAACCCAGTGCTTTAGCTGCCCCGGCAGTGTTTGATGGGGACAGTGTAGAGGAAGCTTTAGTCTGTATCTAACTCTGTGCTGTACCTGTCCTGGGAGTGTTTGATGTGGACAGCATAGGGGGACCTTTACTCTGTTTCTAACCCTGTCCTGTTCCTGTCCTGGGAGTGTTTGATTGGGACAGTGTAGAGGAAGCTTTACTCTGTATCTTACCCAGTGTTTTACCAGTCATGGGAGTGTTTGATGGGGACAGTGTAGAGGAAGCTTTATTCTGTATCTAACTCTGTGCTGTGCTTGCCCTTGGAGTGTTTGATGGGGACAGTGCAGAGGGAGCTTAATTCTGTATATAACCCCATGCTGTACCTGCCCAGGGAGTGTTTGATGGGCACAGTGTAGAGGGAGTTTTACTCTGTATCTAACCCTGTCCTGTTCCTGTCCTGGAAGTGTTTGGTGGTGACAGTGTAGAGGGAGCTTTACTCTGTATCTAACCCCGTGCTGTACCTGTCCTGGGAGTGTTTGATGGGGACAGTGTAGTGGAAGCTTTACTCTGTATCTAACCCCGTGCTGTACTTTCCCTGGGAGTGTTTGATGGGGATAGTACAGAGGGAGCTTTATTCTGTTTCTAATCCCGTGCTGTACCTGTCCTGGGAGCGTTTGATGGGGACAGTGTAGAGGGAGCTTTACTCTGTATCTAACCCCGTGCTGTACCTGTCCTGGGAGTGTTTGATGGGGACAGTATAGAGGGAGCTTTACTCTGCATCTAACCCCGTGCTGTGCTTGCCCTCGGATTGTTTGATGGGGACAGTGCAGAGGGAGCTTTATTCTGTATCTAACCCCGTGCTGTAGCTGCCCTGGGAGTGTTTGATGGGGACAGTGTAGAGTGAGCTTTACTCTGTATCTAACCCCGTGCCGTACCTGTCCTGGGAGTGTTTGATGGGGACAGTATCGAGGGAGCTTTACTCTGTATCTAACCCCGTGCTGTTCCTGTCCTGGGAGTGTTTGATGGGGACAGTGTAGAGGGAGCTTTACTCTGTATCTATCCCCTTTCTCGACCTGTCCTGGGAGTGTTTAATGGGTACAGTATAGAGGGAGCTTTACTCTGTATCTATCCCCGTCCTGTTCCTGTCCTGGGAGTGTTTGATGGGGACAGTATAGAGGGAGCTTCACACTGTATCTAACCCCGTGCTGTACCTGTGCTGGGAGTGCTTGATGGGGTCAGTAGCGAGGGAACTTTACTCTGTATCTAACCACGTGCTGTACCTGTCCTGGGATTGTTTGATGGGCACAGTATCGAGGGAGCTTTACTCTGTCTCTAGTCCCTGCTGCATCATCTCTGAGAGTGTTTGTTGGCAACATTCTTGCCCAAAACAAAAACAATCCACAAATCAGGCCTAAAAAATTGAACATGAGTTTCCTTGTTTGATTCTCCCTGGTCTGTTCTGATTCTCTGATAGATTCCTCATGTTTACCCTCCACATGAGCAGTCATCCTAATCCCGTCTACCTGTCCTGCTCCCAACGCGGCATCCGACTACAATAAGGCCAGTGATACAGGAGCGTCTCAGTGAATGAGACAGGTGAGTCTTGAACCTGACCTGGGTGTATGTGAGTGACCCGGGTTAATCCGACACTCCAGGGACAGTTTAGACAGTTTGAGTGCATCGCAGCTTTGCCAGAATGAGACCTGGATTCCAAGGGTTAAATTGCAAAGTGAGATTGCACAAAGTCGGGTTGTATTCCCTGAAATTTAGTAGCATCAGGGGTGACTTGATCAATTTGTCAAATCCTGAGAGGTACTGAGGGGGGAGATTAGGTTAATGTATGAGCTCTTGTCCTGAGTAACAAGCTTTGTGAGGCAACTTATCGAATCCTTTTTGAACAGACAAGTATCCTTCTGTCCATATTCTGTACATAATCAACCCCGAACCCCTCGATTAGATTCCAGTCTGTAACTCACTCCCGGGTAACTGTTATTCTATATATAAAACCCCCGAACCCCTCGATGAGATTCCAGTCTATAATCCACTCCCGTTAAGTTATTCTATGTATAAACCATTCCAAATCCCTCCATTAGATTCTGTTCTGTAACTCATACCCGGGTATCTGTTATTCAAAATATAAACCACCACGAACCCCTCAAATAGATTCCAGTCTGCACCTCATTCCCGGGTATCTGTTATTCTATGTATAAACCACGCTAACCCTCTCTTTTAGATTCCAGTCTGTAAGTCACTCCCGGGTGTCTGTTATTCTATATATAAACCACCCCAAACCCCTCGATTAGATTCCAGTCTGTAACTCACTCCCGGGTAACTGTTATTCTGTATATAAACCACCCCAAACCCATCGATTTTTTTCCAGTCTGTAACTCACTCCCGGGTAACTGTTATTCTAAGTATAAACCCCCCGAAACCCTCGATGAGATTCCAGTCTGTAACTCAATCCCGCGAATCAATTATTCTACATATAAACCTCCCGAACCCCTCGATTAGATTCCAGTCTGCAACTCACTCCCGGGAATCAATTATTCTACATATAAACCCCCTGAACCCCTCGATTAGATTCCAGTCTGTAACTCAAGCCCGGGAATCTATTATTCTACATATAAACCCCCTGAACCCCTCGATTAGATTCCAGTCTGTAACTCACTATCGGGTATCTGTTATTCTATATTTAAACCCCATGAACCCCTCGATTAGATTCCACTCTGTAACTCAATCCCGGGAATCAATTATTCTACATATAAACACCCTGAACCCCTCAATTAGATTCCAGTCTGTAACTCAAGCCCGGGAATCTATTATTTTATATATAAACCCCACAAACCCCTCGATTAGATTCCAGTCTGTAACTCCCTCTGGGGGAATCTCTAATTCTATATATTAACCCCCCAAACCCCTCGATTAGATTCCAGTCTGTAATTCACTCACAGGTATCTGTTGTTCTATATATAAACCACCCCAAACCTTTCGATTAGATTCCAGCCTGTAACTCACTCCCGGGTATCTGTTATTCTATATGTAAACCACCCCAAACCCCTCGATTTGATTCCAGTCTGTAACTCACTCGCAGGTATCTGTTGTTCTATATATAAACCACCACGAACACCTCAATTAGATTCCAGCCTGAAATTCACTCCCGGATATCTGTTATCCTGTATATAAAGCACCCCAAACCCCTCGATTTGATTCCAGTCTGTAACTCACTCGCGGGAATCTGTTATCCTGTATATAAACCACCATAAAACCTTCGATTTGATTCCAGTCTAACTCACTCTTGGTTATCTGTGATTCAATATTTAAACCCCCTGAACACCTCGATTTGATTCCAGTCTGTAACTCATTCTCACCTATCTGATTATCTATATTTAAACCATCCCGAAAACCTCTGTTAGATTCGAATCTGTAACTCACTCCTGGGTATCCGTTAGCCTATATAAAAACACCCCACACTCCTCAATTAGAATCCAGTCTGTAACTTACTCCCGGGTATCTGTTATTCTATATATAAACCACCCCGAACCCCTCGATTAGATTCCAGTCTGTAACTCACTCCCGGGTAACTGTTATTCTATATATAATCCACCCCGAACCCCTCGATTAGAATCCAGTCTGTGACGCACTCCCGGGCGTTTGTTATTCTATATATAATCCACCGCGAACCCCTCAATTAGATTCCAGTCAGTAACTCACTCCCGGGTAACTGTTATTCTATATATAATCCACCCCGAACCCCTCGATTAGATTCCAGTCTGTAACTCACTCCCGGGTATCTGTTATTCTATATATAATCCACCCCGAACCCCTCGATTAGATTCCAGTCTGTAACTCACTCCCGGGAATTTTTTATTCTGTATATAAACCGCCCCGAACCCCTCGATTAGATTCCAGTCTGTAACTAACTCCCGGGTATCTGTTATTCTATATATAAACCACCCCGAACCCCTCGATTAGATTCCAGTCTGTAACTCAATCCTTGGTATCTATTATTCCATATATAAACCCCACAAAACCCTCGATTAGATTCCAGTCTGCAACTCACTCCCGGGTATCTATTATTCTATATATAAACCCCACAAACCCCTCGATTAGATTCCAGCACTTCCACATCACAAGTTGAGGAAGGGGTCTCCCCCCATTTTAAAGTTAGTTAAAGGCTCTCCCGCCAAATTTAAGATGGAGAAGGGATGTCTCACAGGATATTGTTCTTTACACTCAATAATGTTAACACATTTTTGAACATTTTCAGTTTCCCCCTACACTTTCTCTTTCTTTCATCCTGTCTCGTTCCTTCTCTCCCTCTCCCATCCCATCTCTCTGCCACTCTATACATTTCTCTGTTTCTCTAACTCACCCCATATCTTTACCCTACACTCGCTCCCCTCTCTTCATCTCTCTCTCTCAACTCATCACTTATTTATCGCTTGATCTCCTCTCTCTATCTCACTCGCTTCCCCAGCTCTCTTTCCCTCTCTCCCTGCCTCTCTTCCTCTGAGAATCTAGTCTACAAACACCAGGCAGCCATTTTAGGTTTGTTCACAGTGGCCATTTTATGTCCCCACAGGAATGGGACACTTAGGACAGAGTTGACTCATGTAACATTAGTATTTTAAACGTGACAGAGACACAGGTATGGAGACATAAATTCCAGGTGTATTCCCTGGAATATTGAAGGATCCGGGCGTTCAGTCCCACACTTTGCTGTTGTGAATTTGAATTCTGAATTTTCTAAAACTGAATCTGGAAGTAAAAACCCCCGGGATGGAATGATTGACATTCTTTCTGCTGCTGCAAAGCCCGTGTCTGTGTCTGTTTCTCAGTATTTATTAACAATTTAAGATAATAGTTTAGAATGCCACAAGTTTGCCATAATGTCTGGAAAGAGGGTTGAAACAGAGGGGCTGAGACAGTAAAACAAGAGGAGGGGGTGTGAATAGACACAGGATCTGGGGGTCTCCAATGTGTAGAATCTGCCCAGCTCCCAGTCACATCTTTTAGAAAAGGCCGAATTGCGAAAATGAATCCAGGGACAGTGAAGCAAGTGACTCACTAACAATGAGAGCATTTTAAACATTCATTCTTTCACTGCAAAGCGCTCAGTCTTTCTGAGGTTCTGAAGGGGTCGGGGGTCTTCACTGTCTTAGTCCCTCTCCAACTTGCTGCCTCTCTCTGTGTAAATATTGCCCCATTAAAAAGGGCTGAACAGAGCTGGCTGCACCTTGTGGGATCATGCTGTGCACAAATTCCCTGCAGTGTTTCATACTGTGCCACAACCAGTTAATTTATTAAAAATGTGCTGATTGGCCTCATTTCCTGTCCCTCAGGAGCCCTTTACCAAGTCCTAACTGTGAGAGTGTGTAAAAGTTTGTGCTAATTCCTGAATAATGCTGGTGTTTTAGGCAGGGCGATGAATTTGGAGGTGGAACATCTTTTGAATTCAGTCTCTCTAGGATGTGTCCCTACGTTACAACAGAGAGAGAGGGGGGAGATTGAGGGAAACAGGAAAAGACAGTGAAACAGAGGCAGGGGGTTGGGGGTGAGGAAGAGACACAGGGTCTGGGGGGGGTTAGGGGAGGGTCTCCAGTGTGGAGTCAGTGCCCAGCTCCCAGTCTCTGCAGAAAAGCCTCAGTCACACCCTCCCGGGGACGCCTGGTTTGTAAAAATCGATGCTGGGACGGAGATTTCAAAAAGTCTCCCCCAGGAAGCAGCAGCTTGTTCCCGATTTGAAGGGAAGGAGTTTAGGCCTTTCTGGAGATGTGTCCGGACTCAGAGCACACGTGGTGCCCGGGGAGGGGGGGAGAGGGGGAAGAGGGAGGGTTACAGCAGGCATGAGGCTGGGGAAAGAAATGTGTCTCCCTGTTCCCATCCGGATAGCATTACATTGCTGCCTGTGGGATCCCCCTGTGCAGAAGCGGCCTGCAGCTTTTCCTGAACTGCAACAGGGAACACACGACGTTTCTGGGGGAGGGGGTGGCATTTCCCTGTCTCTGTCACTCCAGCTTTCCCTCTCCCTCTCTCTTTCCAGACAGGACCCCTTGCTGATCCTGTCCATTGAATGTTAATAACAACACACTACCATTTGCAGCTCCTGTCCACTGAGGGTTAATCCCAGGACAGACATGGTCTCAACAAGGGCCTGTCTTTATTTTTGGCTTAATAATAAATTTATATTTCTTTCCCCTGTTGGTTGTGTTACCCCAGTTCCAAACCCTGATCTCACACAAACCCCCAAAACACTGGCAGTAATCGCAGTCCCCAACCCACTCTCCCTCTCACTCCAACCCACTCTCCCTCTCACACCAAACCACTCTCCCTCTCACCCCAACCCACTCTCCCTCTCACCCCAACCCACTCTCCCTCTCACCCCAACCCGCTCTCCCTCTCACCCCAACCCACTCTCCGTCTCACCCCAACCCACTCTCCCTCTCACCCCAACCCACTCACCCTCTAACCCCAACCCGCTCTCCCTCTCACCCCAACCCACTCACCCTCTCACCCCAACACTCAATCCATACCATCTACACCCCCCCACACCCACACCCATCCCCCCCCCACACCCACACCCCCCCCCCCCACACCCACTCTCCGTCACCCCACCCCCTCCTCCCAACCTCCCCCCAACCCGCTCCCTCTCCCCCACCCACACACCCTCTCACCCCACACCCACTCCCTCACACCCCTACCCTCACCCTCTCCCCCAACCCACTCTCCCTCTCACCCCAACCCACTCTCCCTCTCACCCCAACCCACTCTCCCTCTCACCCCACCCACTCTCCCTCTCACCCCAACCACCTCCCCTCTCCCCCCCTCTCCTCTCCCCCCACCCACTCTCCCTCTCACCCCAACCCACTCTCCCTCTCACCCCAACACTCTCTCCATCTCACCCTCTCACACCAACCATCTCATCATCTCATCCCCAATCTCTCTCCCTCTCACTCCAACACTCTCTCCCTCTCACCCCAACACTGTCTCCCTCTCACCCCAACACTGTCTCCCTCTCACCCCAACACTGTCTCCCTCTCACCCCAACACTGTCTCCCTCTCACCCCAACACTGTCTCCCTCTCACCCCAACACTGTCTCCCTCTCACCCCAACACTGTCTCCCTCTCACCCCAACACTGTCTCCCTCTCACCCCAACACTGTCTCCCTCTCACCCCAACACTGTCTCCCTCTCACCCCAACACTGTCTCCCTCTCACCCCAACACTGTCTCCCTCTCACCCCAACACTGTCTCCCTCTCACCCCAACACTGTCTCCCTCTCACCCCAACACTGTCTCCCTCTCACCCCAACACTGTCTCCCTCTCACCCCAACACTGTCTCCCTCTCACCCCAATACTGTCTCACTCTCACCCCAACACTGTCTCCCTCTCACCCCAACACTGTCTCCCTCTCACCCCAACACTGTCTCCCGCTCACCCCAACACTGTCTCCCGCTCACCCCAACACTGTCTCCCGCTCACCCCAACACTGTCTCCCGCTCACCCCAACACTGTCTCCCTCTCACCCCAACACTGTCTCTCTCTCACCCCAACACTGTCTCCCTCTCACCCCAACACTGTCTCCCTCTCACCCCAACCCTCATTCCCTCTCACCCCAACCCTCATTCCCTCTCACTCCAACCCTCTCTGCCTCTCAACACAACCCATTCTCCCTCTCATACCAACCAAATCACCATCTCATCCCCACTCTCCCTCTCACCCCAACATTATCTCCCTCTCACCCAAACTCTATCTCCCTCTCACCCCAACTCTCTCTCCCAATCTCCCCAACTCTCTCTCCCTATCACTCCCACCCACTCTACCTCCTACCCCAACACTCTCTCCCTATCACCCCGAACCACTCACCCAAAAGCTCTCTCACTCTCATCCCCACTCTCTCACCCTCTCCACCCAACTCTCTCTCACTCTCACCAACTCCTCATTCCCTCTTACACCAACCCTCTCTCCCTCTCACCCAACCCTCTCTCCCTCTCACCCCATCCTTCTCTCCCTCTCACCCCAAACCTCTCTCCCTCTCACCCCATCGTTCTCTCCCTCTCACCCCAACACTCTCTCCCTCTCACCCCAACTCTCTCAACCTCACAGCACAACCCTCTCTAACTCTCACCAAAACTCTCTCCCACTCACCCCAAACTTCTCTCCCTCTCAATGCAACCCTCTCTCCCTCTCACCACAACCCGCTCTCCCACTCACCCCAACTCTCTCTCCCTCTCACCCCAACAGTCTCTCCCTCTCACTCCAAACCTCCCACCCTCATACCCCAACTCACTCTCTCTCTCACCCCAACCCTCTCTCCCTCTCACCCCTAACCTCTCTCCCTCCCTTCCCCACTCTCTCACCCCAACTCTCCCTCCCTATCACTCCAAACCTCTCACCCAAAAGCTCTCTCACTCTCATTCGCACTCTCTCACCCTCTCACTCCAACTCTCTCTCACTCTCTCCCTTTCACAAGCAATCTCTCTTTCACAATCCCTCTCACACGCTCGCTCTCACACTCTATCTCTTGCACGCACAATCTACCACGCACACACACCATCTCTCTCTCACACACACAATCTCTGTCTCTCACATGCACTCTCTCTCTGATCATCATCTTGGACCACACCCTCTCTGCCAACCCCACGCTTTCTCTTCCACCCCCCAAACTATCTCTGCACCATCGCACCCACCACCACCCCCCCGTGCTCTCTCATTCCAATGCTCTCTCCAGTTATGGATGAGAGAGAGTTGGTGAGGGAGGATGGAGATCCTTTCTTAACCCGTTTCTCAGTCTCTATTTCTCTCTGCGAGTGTTTGATGGGAACAGTATGGAGGGAGCTTAATTCTATATTTAACCCTGTGCTGTACCTGTCCTGGGAGTGTTAGTTGGGGACAGTATAGAGGGAGCTTTACTCTGTATCTAACCCCGTGCTGTACCTGGCCTGGGAGCGTTTGATGGGGACAGTGTAGAGGGAGCTTTACTCTGTTTCTAACCCCGTGCTGTACCTGTCCTGGGAGTGTTTGATGGGCACAGTATAGAGGGAGCTTTACTCTGTATCTAACCCCGTGCTGTACCTGTCCTGGGAGTGTTTGATGGGCACAGTATAGAGGGAGCTTTACTCTGTATCTAACCCTGTACTGTATCTGTCCTGGAAGTGTTTGATGGGGACAGTGTAGAGGGAGCTTTACTCTGTTTCTAACCCTTGCTGTACCTGTCCTGGGAGTGTTTGATGGGGACATTGTAGAGGGAGCTTTACTCTGTATCTAACGCTGTGCTGTACCTGCCCTGGGAGTGTTTGATGGGGACGGTGTAGAGGGAGCTTTACTCTGTATCTAACCCCGTGCTGAACCAGTCCTGGGAGTGTTTGATGGGGACAGGTTAGATGGAAATTTACTCTGTATCTAACCCCGTGCTGTACCTGTCCTGGGAGTGTTTGATGGGGACAGTATCGAGTGACCTTTACTCTGTATCTAACCCCGTGCTGTACCTGTCCTGGGAGTGTTTGATGGGGACAGTATCGAGTTTTCTTTACTCTGTTTCTAACCCCGTGCTGTACCTGTCCTGGGAGTGTTTGATTGGGACAATATCCAGGGAGCTTTACTCTGTATCTAACCCCGTGCTGCACCTGTCCTGGGAGTGTTTGATGGTTACAGTATCAAGGGAGCTTTACTCTGTATCTAACCCCGTGCTGTACTTGACCTGGGAGTGTTTGATGGGGACAGTGTAGAGGGAGCTTTATTCTGTATCTAACCCCGTGCTATACCTGCCCTTGGAGTGCATGATGGGCACAGTGTAGAGGGAGCTTTACTCTGTATCTAACCCCGTGCTGTACCTGTCCTGGGAGTGTTTGATGGGGACAGTAACGAGTGACCTTTTCTCTGTTTCTAACCCCGTGCTGTACCTGTCCTGGGAGTGTTTGATGGGCACAGTATAGAGGGAGCTTTACTCTGTATCTAACCCCGTGCTGTACCTGTCCTGGGAGTGTTTGATGGGCACAGTATAGAGGGAGCTTTACTCTGTATCTAACCCTGTACTGTATCTGTCCTGGAAGTGTTTGATGGGGACAGTGTAGAGGGAGCTTTACTCTGTATCTAACCCTTGCTGTACCTGTCCTGGGAGTGTTTGATGGGGACAGTGTAGAGGGAGGTTTACTCTGTATCTAACGCTGTGCTGTACCTGCCCTGGGAGTGTTTGATGGGGACGGTGTAGAGGGAGCTTTACTCTGTATCTAACCCCATGCTGAACCAGTCCTGGGAGTGTTTGATGGGGACAGGTTAGAGGGAAATTTACTCTGTATCTAACCCCGTGCTGTACCTGTCCTGGGAGTGTTTGATGGGGACAGTATCGAGTGACCTTTACTCTGTATCTAACCCCGTGCTGTACCTGTCCTGGGAGTGTTTGATGGGGACAGTATCGAGTTTTCTTTACTCTGTTTCTAACCCCGTGCTGTACCTGTCCTGGGAGTGTTTGATTGGGACAATATCGAGGGAGCTTTACTCTATATCTAACCCCGTGCTGCACCTGTCCTGTGATTGTTTGATGATTACAGTATCAAGGGAGCTTTACTCTGTATCTAACCCCGTGCTGTACTTGACCTGGGAGTGTTTGATGGGGACAGTGTAGAGGGAGCTTTATTCTGTATCTAACCCCGTGCTATACCTGCCCTTGGAGTGCATGATGGGCACAGTGTAGAGGGAGCTTTACTCTGTATCTAACCCCGTGCTGTACCTGTCCTGGGAGTGTTTGATGGGGACAGTGTAGAGGAAGCTTTACTCTGTATCTAACCCCGTGCTGTACCTGCCCTGGGAGTGTTTGATGGCCACAGTGTAGCGGGACCTTTACTCTGTATCTAACGCCGTGCAGTACCTGTCCTGGGAGTGTTTGATGGGGACAGTATCGAGGGAGCTTTACTCTGTATCTAGTCCCTGCTGCATCATCTCTGGGAATGTTTGTTGGCAACATTCTCGCCCAAAACAATAACAATCCACAAATCAGGCCTAATAAATTGAACATCAGTTTCCTTGTTTGATTCTCCCTGATCTGTTCTGATTCTCTGATAGATTCCTCATGTTTACCCTCCACATGAGCAGTCATCCTAATCCCGTCTACCTGTCCTGCTCCCAACGCGGCATCCGACTACAATAAGGCCAGTGATACAGGAGCGTCTCAGTGAGTGAGACAGGTGAGTCTTGAACCTGACCTGGGTGTATGTGAGTGACCCAGGTTAATCCGACACTCCAGGGACAGTTTAGACAGTTCGAGTGCATCACAGCTTTGTCAGAATGAGACCTGGATTCCAAGGGTTAAATTGCAAAGTGAGATTGCACAAACTCGGGTTGTATTCCCTGAAATTTAATAGCATCAGGGGTGACTTGATCAAATGGTCAAATCCTATTGATGTTCCCTGTATGTTGCAAAGTTATTCTGTTAATTTTCATCCCACAGAGTCAAAATTTCTGCGATTCTGTGTCTGAGTCAGAACTTCAAATAGTTCAGATTCACTGTTTAAAATAAGCAGTCACTTTTCTGTGGTGGTTTTTGAGATTGAGTATGGATCTCAGAATCTGTCAGTGGAAGGGAGTTTCTACAGAGATAGGAAATGGTATTGATGAATAAAGGTGCAGGATTTTGCTCACTGCATTAGATTGTGTCTGTTGCAGTTTCCCAGGAGTTTACATTTTCATGGGAAAGGGATGATTATCCAATGTCAACAATTCAATTTCTTCAGACAAGTGAAAACGCAAGAGAAAGAGGGAATATACCAACACTGGAACAAACAGGGAACTGTATGAGGAAGGTTTCAATTCTCTGCATGTTTTACTGTGAATTCCTGAGCTAAAGATTGAAATCAACAGGAGATTAAATCTCACACTGGAATGCCGTACAATTTCAGTCCTGTTAGCCTAAAATTAAAAATAAAAATCTACAATTAAAAATTTCTTGGAAAGAGCAGAGGTATTTTGACTCTGTATCGAACCCCATACTGTATTTGGGTTGGGAGTGTTTGATGAACAGTGTAGTCAAAGCTTTAGTTTGAAACAATCTTCTGCAAACGGCAATTGATCCAAAGTCTCTTGTTCATGTTTCAATTTGAGGCTGATAGATTTTTGTTAGGCAAAGGCGCAAAGAGATATGTAGTTAGATCAGAGATCAGTCAGGATCTCATTGAATGTCGGAAACAGGGTGTGTGGAGAAATGGCATCTTCCTCTTCCCATGTGCTATGATAAATATCCTTTCTTCAATCTCTGTCTCTCGGTCTCCGTCTCGATGTGAGTCTCTCTCTTCTCACTCGCTCGGTCTGTCTCTCTCTCTCTCTCTCTCTTCCTCTCTCTCAGAATCTATATAAATGACACAAACACCAGTCAGCATTTTAGGTTTGTTCACAGAGGCCATATTATGTCCCCAAAGCACTGGGACATTTCTGACAGAGTTGACTCCTCAGGAATGTGACGTTGGCACTATATATAAAACCACCAAACACCTCTATTAGATTCCAGTCTGTAACTCACTCCCAGGTGTCTGTTATTTCCCTCAACCTTCACTCTGTGAATTTCTGTTGACATTCTGCAAGAAAATTTTCACTGGTTTCACTCGTCCTCCATTTCCCCGGAACCCTGAAAATATTTTCCCTTCAACCTCACATCCTATTATGGCGCAAAAGAGGGTCTGGGGGTGTGGGGCAGAGAGATAGAGAGAGACAGAGAGAGACAGGGAGGGAGAAAGAGCACAACGGCCGAGAGAGAGACACTGGCAGTTGAGCGATAGAAAAGGGAATTTGAAGCTTTAGCCTTTTCTCCAGCTGATGACCTTTTAATTTGAACACTGTTTTTAATTTGAAATCTAATTCAAAGGAGAATGAGGCTTTTTAATCTCAGAACTCAAGTGTTGAGTGAGCTTTACGCTGTATCAAACCCCATGCTTTACCTGTTCTGGGAGCGTTTGATGGGGACAATTTAAGAACAACTTTAATTCCTATCTAACCCCGCGCTGTCCAATAACGGAGGCAGAAACAAATCAATGGGATGTTTCATTTCTGTGTCACTTTCTGTACCTTGAAGCTTCCATTTGGAGTTGGAAATCTCTCAGTTGATGAATGTTGTCTTGAAAATTTCACCCTGAATCGTGTCAGCCTTAGTATTGTGGAAACGTGTGAGGAAAGTGTTTGCATTGACACATTCCTACATTGGGAATTGTAAGTTAGCTTTGAAACAATAGGATGTAGGGCCAGGGAGTCTGAATGGACAACAGGATTTGGTTGATTAAAGAGTGAATTTTAATGATGTCCTTTGAAGAAGCCGTTTACTGTAAATGTCTCGAGACGATGAAATGCTTCAAAGGAAATATCCCGAGAGAGAGAAATGGTTCCCCAATGTCTGAAACACTTTCCCAAGTCTTCAGAGACATGAAGGGGGCAGAGATATTGTAAGATACAGATCATGAGATGCTGGAGAATCACTGAATTGAAGTTGTGGGGCCCTCTCCTGTTTCAGAATGTCAGTTTTGATGTTTAACTCTGTGAAACTTGGCTAATGATTCAGAAAGCAGAAAGTTCCAATCCAATCTGTAACCTGCACTGCAAATTCCAAAGAGATATGTACACCTTAAGTGAATAGGTGAAATAGTGAAAGATGGATTTCATTGTAGGCAAATGTGTGGCTCCTCACTTTAAAAAGGATGAAACAGGTTACATTATAAATGGTGAAAGGCTGCAAACAGTGAGGGTCCAAAGAGTCCCTATCCATTTGTGTCAAGACTAAGAAAACATCAAACAGTTCCAATGAGAAATTAAATTTGATATTTGGGATAAAGCTGGTTAAAAACTCACACTACCCATTCCATGAATCAGCCTCTGTAACCTGCACTTCAGCACATCACAAGAAAAAATATATTTTCAACTGTTCGTGATTCCAGTCTGTAACTCACTCCCGGGAATCTATTATTCTATATATAAGCCCCCTGAACCCCTCGATTAGATTCCAGTCTTTAACTCACTCCCGGGAATCTATTATTCTATATCTCATCCCCCTGAACACCTCGATTAGATTCCAGTCTTTAACTCACCCCCGGGAATCTGTTATTCTATATATAAACCCCCTGAACCCTTCGATTAGATTCCAGACTGTTACTCAATCCCGTGTATCTATTATTCTGTATATAAACCCCCTGAACCCCTCGATTAGATTCCAGTCCGTAACTCACTCCCGGGTATCTATTATTCTATATATAAACCCTCCAAACCCCTCGATGAGATTCCAGTCTGTAACTCACTCCCGGGTATCTATTATTTAATATATAAACCCCCTGAACCCCACGATTAGATTCCAGTCTGTAACTCCCTCCCGGGTATCTATTATTCTATATATAAACCCCCTGAACCCCTCGATTAGATTCCAGTCTGTAAGTCAATCCTTGGTATCTATTTTTCTATATATCAACCCCCTGACACCTCGATTAGATTCCCGCCTGTAACTTACTCCCGGGAAATTATTATGATATATATAAACCCCCTGAAACCTCGATTAGATTCCAGCCTGTAACTTACTCCCGGGTAATTATTATAATATATATAAACCCCCTGAACACCTAGATTAGATTCCAGTCTGTAACTCAATCCTTGGTATCTATTATTCTATATATAAACCCCACAAACCCCTCGATTAGATTCCAGCACTTCCACATCACAAGTCGAGGAAAGGGTCTCCCCCCATTTTAAAGATGGAGAAAGGATCTCCCTCCAATTTAAAGATGGAGAAGGGATATGTCACAGGATATTGTTCTTTATACTCATAACGTTAACTAATTTTTGAACATTTTCAGTTTCCCCCTACACTTTCTCTTTCTCTCACCGTCATTTTCATTCTCTCCCTCTCCCACCCCATCTCTCTGCCACTCTACCACATTTCTCTGTTTCTCTCTCTCACCCCATCACTTTACACAACACTCGCTCCCCTCTCTTCACCTCTCTCTCTCTCACCTCATCCCTTTTCCTTTCATTTTATCCCTTCTCTCTATCTCACTCGCTCGACCCAGCTCTCTTTCTCTCTCACCCTGTCTCTCCGCCGCTCTGTCTCTCTATCTCTCATTCCGGCTATCTCTCCCTCTCTCTCTCACTCCTTTCCTCCGTTGCTCTGCTCCTCTCTCTGTCGCCCCCATCTCTCTCTCCCTCTCGCCTTGTCTCTCTTTCTATCTCTGTACCTCTTTCATCCCATCTATCTCGCCCTCTCTCTCTCTCACTCTCTCCCTCTCCCAGATTCTTTTGAGCCAAAATTGGATATAAAGCTGAATGGAAAATTTTTTCAGGGTCCCGAGAATAGGCAGACGAGTCAGACCAGCGAAATGTGGATACAGAATTGGCTGATGGATAGGAAACAGAGAGTTCACGGATATTTTTCCGGCTGTATGTAGGATTGTAGTGGAGTTTCACTGGGGTCAGTATTGGAACCCTGGATTTCCCTGATGTATATAAATGATTGAGATATTGGTGTGCAGGGGACCATTTCAGAGTTTGTGGATGGCACAAAACTTGGGAGAATGATAAACAGAGAGGGGGACAGTGTAGAGCTTCAAAAGGACATTGACAAGTTGGTAGAGTGGGCTGATAGGTGGCCAATGATGTTCAATGTGGAGACGTGTGAGGTGATGCATTTTGGTAGGAGAAACATGGACAGGAAAAATAAAATTAGGGGTGAAATTTTGAAGGGGGTGCAGGAGCAGAAAGACCTGGGTGGAGATGTGCATAGATCATTGAAGGTTGCTGGACAGGTTGAGCGCTTATGTAATAAAGCATATCGTATCCTGGGCTTTATTAATAGGGGACTAGAGTACAGGAGCAGGGAGTTTATGCTGAATTTATATCAGACACTAGTTAGACCTCAGCTGGAAACTGTGTACAGTCCTGGGAGCCACACTATAGGAAGTATGTGATTCCCGGGGCAGTGTGATTACGTGGGATGGAATTGAAATTTACACCCCTTCTGTGTTTGATATTGGAATCATCTTCGTTTGGGGTGTGCTGTGATTTGTAGACATTTTCAGATCTTTTTAAATAATTCCCTTTTTTTTATAGACTGCATCACTGAGTGTGAATTGGAGCTTAGCATCCATTTTTAAAATTGTTTGAAAATAGTTTTAAGCTTCGCCCCTAGTTCCAAACTCTCCCACAAGGGGAAACATCTTCTCCACATCCACCCTGTTAAGACCCCTCAGGAACTTACATCTTTCACTAAGATCACCTCTCCAAATTCTAAACTCCAATGGATACAGGCCCAGCCTGTCCAACCTTTCCTCATAAGAAAATCAGAATCCTTTCTTCATAAGATCAGAGATGATGAGAAATGCCTCACACAATTGGCCTTGTCCTTGTCTTCATTGGTTTCTGAGCAACAACCTGTTTCCATTCTGACTGCACTAGACCAGGCCTCTGTTTCAATTACACTAGACCCTGCCTGAGTTAATACTGCACTAGACATTCTCTAAGTTGATATAACATGTGGCCGTGTCTCTGCGAATGCTACACTTCACCCGGCCTCTGTTTGGACTACACACGACCATTTCTCTGTTTATCACACAATAGGCCCTGTCTTTACTTGGTATCTAACCAGGTGTTGACCCTTCCCTGGGCCTGTTTGATGGTACAGAGCAGAGGGAATTTAACTCTCTATCAAAGCCCATACTGTATTTGGTTTGGGTGTGTTTGTTGAACAGTGTGGATGAAGCTTTACACTGGAATTTAGGTGAGGGGGTGATTTGATGAAATATTTCAGGATAATAATGCAAGTAGAGGTTTGAAAAAGACTAACTATTCCCGCCGGTTTGGGGAGTCTGGGCCTTGGGGTCATGGTTTTTCAACTATGTTTAGAATTTTAGAATTGCAGGAGGGAAACTAAGAAACACTTTAAAACACCAAGTGTGGTATTAGTTTGGATCTCTCTCACATGAACGGAAATTGATGCTGAGCCACTAGTCCATGTTTAAAACTGAGGCTGATAGATTTCTGTTACCTAACAGGCTGCAGAGATTTGAGACAAAGGGTTGGATCCCAGATTAGGTAGAATCTCATTGAATGTCAGAACAGGGTTGGAGGGTTAAATGGCCTCTTGCTCTTTCCATGTGCTAGGACCAATATCCTTTATTCACTGTCTGGCTCTCAGTCATCCACTTGGTCTGAGAGTCTCTATTTCTCATTCACTCGATCTGTGTCTTCTCTCCCTGCCTCTCTTCCTCTGAGAATCTAGTCTACAAACACCAGGCAGCCATTTTAGGTTTGTTCACAGTGGCCATTTTATGTCCCCACAGCACTGGGACACTTAGGACAGAGTTGACTCATGTAACATTAGTATTTTAAACGTGACAGAGACACATGTATGGAGACATGAATTCCCTGTGTATTCCCTGGAATATTGAAGGTTCCGGGCGTTCAGTCCCACACTTTGCTGCTGTGAATTTGAATTCTGAATTTTCTGAAACTGAATCTGGAAGTAAAAACCCCCGGGATGGAATGATTCACATTCATTCTGCTGCTACAAAGCCCGTGTCTGTGTCTGTTTCTCAGTATTTATTAACTGTTTAAGATTAGCCTGTCTCTTTCTCCATCGCTCTCTTTCTCGCCTCGCCTTTCACTGTCTCTCTCTCACTACAACACCCTGCCCCTCTCTCTATCTCGCCCTGTCTCTCTCTCTCTCTCTCTTGGCGAGTTTTGTCTCCCTTTCTCTATCTCAATCTGTCTCTCCCTCACCATCTCTCTGCCTCTCTCTCTCATTTACTCTCTCTCTCACTCCATCAGCCTCCCCCTCTCCCCACCATCCCCAATTTCCCTTTTCAGCAAATTTTGGGTTTTAAGCTGAAGGGAAAATATTTTCAGGGTTTTGGGCAAAGGGCGGACGAGTGAGACCAGTGAAACTTTCCTTGCAGAGTGTGTAAAGTAGTTTGATGGGCTGAATGGCCTCCTTGATTAGATTCCACTCTGTAACTCACTCCCGGATATCTGTTATTCTAGTCTACAAACACCAGGCAGCCATTTTAGGTTGGTTCACAGTGGCCATTTTTTGCCCCCACAGCACTGAGACACTTAGGACAGAGTTGACTCATGTAACATTATTAATTTAAACGTGACAGAGACACAGGTATGGAGACATAAATTCCACGTGTATTCCCTGGAATATTGAAGGATCCGGGCGTTCAGTCCCACACTTTGCTGTTGTGAATTTGAATTCTGAATTTTCTAAAACTGAATCTGGAAGTAAAAACCCCCGGGATGGAATGATTGACATTCTTTCTGCTGCTGCAAAGCCCGTGTCTGTGTCTGTTTCTCAGTATTTATTAACAATTTAAGATAATAGGATAGAATGCCACTAGTTTGCCATAATTCATCTCAGTCAGAAATGTCCCAATGTTATGACCGATATCATTCTTTCATCGTCTGCCTGTTCATCCCCTGTCACTCTGTGTCTCTCTCTTTAACATTCCCTCATTCCGCGTCTGCTCTCTCTCTCTCTCTCTCTCTCTCCCCCTCTCAGATTCTGTAAGAAAAATCCCCAAACACCAGGCAGCCATTTTAGGTTTATTCACAGTGGCCATTTTATGTTCCCACAGCGCTGGGACATTTATGACAGAGTTGACTCCTCACGAATGGTAAATTTGTCCTTTCAACGTGACAGAGACACAGATATCTCCGTCCATTTTAAAGATGGAGAAACTCTGTTTATCACTCAATAGGCCCTGTCTTTACTTGGTATCTAACACTGTGCTGGCCCATCCCTGGGCCTGTTTGATGGGACAGTGCAGAGGGAATGTTACACTCTATCGAACCCCATACTGTATTTGGTTTGGGTGTGTTTGTTGAACAGTGTAGATGAAGCTTGACACTGGAATTTAGGTGAGGGGGTGATTTGATGAAATATTTCAGGATAATAATGGAAGTAGAGGTTTGAAAAAGACTAACTATTTCCGCTGGTTTGGGGAGTCTGGGCTTGGGGTCATGGTTTTTCAACTATGTTTAGAATTTTAGAATTTCAGGAGAGAAACTAAGAAACATTTTAAAACACCAAGTGTGGTATTAGTTTGGATCTCTCTCACATGAACGGAAATTGATGCTGAGTACGGATAACCTCCACAATCTGTTAATATAATGACAGACGCTCTACCCTGAAAACGCACTGTCAGTCTCCAAACCACCCCGAACACCTCGATTAGATTCCAGCCTGTAACTCAATCCTTGGTATCTATTATTCTTTATATAAACCCCCTGAACACCTCGATTAGATTCCAGTCTGTTACTCACTCCTGGGTAATTATTATATATATAAACCCCCTGAACACTTCGATTAGATTCCAGTCTGTAACTCACTCCCGGGTATCTATTATCCTATATATAAACCCCCTGAACCCCTCGATTAGATTGCAGTCTGTAACTCACTCCCGGTATATGTTATTCTATATATAATCCGCCCCGAACCCCTCGATTAGATTGCAGTCTCTAACTCAATCCTTGGTATCTATTATTCTATATATAAACCCCACAAACCCCTCGATTAGATTCCAGCACTTCCACATCACAAGTTGAGGAAGGGGTCTCCCCCCATTTTAAAGATGGAGAAAGGATCTCCCTCCAATTTAAAGATGGAGAAGGGATATGTCACAGGATATTGTTGTTTACACTCAATAATTTCTGAACATTTTCAGTTTCCCCCTACACTTTCTCCTTCTCTCACCGTCATTTTCATTTTCTCCCTCTCCCACCCCATCTCTCTGCCACTCTACCACATTTCTCTGTTTCTCTCTCTGACCCCATCACTTTACCCTACACTCGCTCCCCTCTCTTCACCTCTCTCTCTCTCACCTCATCCCTTTTCCTTTCATTTTATCTCTTCTCTCTATCTCACTCGCTCGCCCCAGCTCTCTTTCTCTCTCACCCTGTCTCTCCGTCGTTCTGTCTCTCTATCTCTCATTTCGGCTATCTCTCCCTCTCTCTCACTCCTTTCCTCCGTTGCTCTGCTCCTCTCTCTGTCGCCCCCATCTCTCTCCCTCTCGCCTTGTCTCTCTTTCTATCTCTGTACCTCTTTCATCCCATCTATCTCGCCCTCTCTCTCTCTCACTCTCTCCCCCTCCCAGCTTCTTTTGAGCCAAAATTGGATATAAAGCTGAATGGAAAATTTTTTCAGGGTCCCGAGAATAGGCAGACGAGTCAGACCAGCGAAATGTGGATACAGAATTGGCTGATGGATAGGAAACAGAGAGTTCACGGATATTTTTCCGGCTGTATGTAGGATTGTAGTGGAGTTCCCCAGGGGTCATTATTGGAACCCTGGATTTCCCTGCTGTATATAAATGATTGAGATATTGGTGTGCAGGGGACCATTTCAGAGTTTGTGGATGGCACAAAACTTGGGAGAATGATAAACAGAGAGGGGGACAGTGTTGAGCATCAAAAGGACATTGACAAGTTGGGAGAGTGGGCAGATAGGTGGCCAACGATGTTCCTGGGCCTGTTTGATGGGACAGAGCAGAGGGAATGTTACACTCTATCGAACCCCATACTGTATTTGGTTTGGGTGTGTTTGTTGAACAGTGTGGATGAAGCTTTACACTGGAATTTAGGTGAGGTTGTGATTTGATGAAATATTTCATTGTATTTCATTGAGGTGTGTGACAAAGAGGAGATTAAAAATCTGAAATCTGAAGCTGTTTAAAAGCTTGTTATAATTGCTAAATAAGACAGGTGGGGAGACAATGCGATGAAGTGGAATCTGTTCAATCAGATTCACAGGGGCCATTACTGTTCAGTTTACTGAGATTCTGACTTTAGTTTTACCTGTGTGATTTTCTGTGTCTTTCTCTCTCCAGCTTTTCTCCCTCTCTCTCTCTCTCTCTCTCCAGCTCTCTTTGTGCCCATTTTAAACTTTAATCAACAAAAACTGACCAGAAAAAGCAATGTGATTTGTCATTATTTGAAATGGGGAGACAGGAACATTTCATCTCTCATTTCAATGCAGAGCACATGAGACAGGGGGAAGGAAAATAGAAAGATGGACAGAGAGAACGAGCGAGAAAGAGGGATCGAGAAAGAGAGGAGAGGGATAAGGGCCTAGATAGGAGCATCCATCTTTACCCTGAATGTGAGAGACGGGAGCAGAGAGAGAAAAGGGAGGGAGTGATTGAAACAGAGAGAGAGAGGGATGCCAAGGCGAGTGGAGGTGCAAAAACAGGAGGGGGTGTGGGAAAGAGAGTCAGGGTCTGATGGTCTCCAGTGTGTAGTCACAAGCCACCTCCACTCACATCCTCTGAGATAGAATGAGATTTTAAAATAAATCCTGGGATGGTAATTTTAAAAAGTGTCCCAAAGGAATGAGCAGCCCCTTCCCAAACTGAAAGAGGGAGTTTAGCACCTTCTGGAGTCTGATGGGAGGGGGACAGGGGGAACCATTTGAATTCAATTTATGCAGTTAAATGTCCTTGCTTTTGTCCTTTCAACAAAATTTATCTCTTTTTCTCCTGAGAAATTTGTATTCTGAAAACTGGAAGGTGAGGATCCATAGAGGGAAAGTCTGGGACAAGGACAAGGAGCTTCTTCCAGAGGGTGATAGTCTGAGGCCTGGTCCACAGGCTTCACCCACATGAATTGTGTCTGTTTATTACCCCAATCGAGGTTTAATTTTCATCTCTGAGACACAGAGTGAGAGAGTGAATGAGTGAGGGGGACACAGATGTGATTTTTACAAACCAGGCATCCCCGGGAGGGTGTGACTGAGGCTTTTCTGCAGAGACTGGGAGCTGGGTACTGACTCCACACTGGAGAACCTCCCCTATCCAACCCCCCAAGACCCTGTGTCTCTTCCTCACCCCCAAATCCATGCCTCTGTGTCACTGTCTTTTCCTGTTTCCCTCAATCTCCCCCCTCTCTCTCTGTTGTAACGTAGGGACACGTCCTAGAGAGACTGAATTCAAATGACTGTTCCACCTCCCAAGTCATCGCCCTGCCTAAAACACCAGCATTATTCAGGAATTAGCACAAACTTTTACACACTCTCACAGTTAGGACTTGGTAAAGGGCTTCTGAGGGACAGGAAACGAGTCCAATCAGCACATTTTTAATAAATTAACTGGTTGTGGCAGAGTATGAAACACTGCAGGGAATTTGTGCACAGCAAGATCCCACAGGGTGCAGCCAGCTCTGCTCAGCACTTTTTAAATGGGGTAATATTTACACAGAGAGAGAGAGGCAGCAAGTTGGAGAGGGACTAAGACAGTGAAGACCCCCGACCCCTTCAGAACCTCAGAAAGACTGAGCGCTTTGCAGTGAAAGAATGAATGTTTAAAATGCTCTCATTCTTAGTGAGTCACTTGCTTCACTGCCCCTGGATTCATTTTCGCAATTCGGCCTTTTCTAAAAGATGTGACTGGGGGCTGGGCAGATTCTACACATTGGAGACCCCCAGATCCTGTGTCTATTCACACCCACTCCTCTTGTTTTACTATCTCAGCCCCTCTGTTTCAACCCTCTTTCCAGACAGAGGTACTCTCTCACTCTCACCCCAACACTGTCTCCCTCTCACCCCAACACTGTCTCCCTCTCACCCCAACACTGTCTCCCTCTCACCCCAACACTGTCTCCCTCTCACCCCAACACTGTCTCCCTCTCACCCCAACACTGTCTCCCTCTCACCCCAACATTGTCTCCCTCTCACCCCAACACTGTCTCCCTCTCACCCCAACACTGTCTCCCTCTCACCCCAACACTGTCTCCCTCTCGCCCCAACACTGTCTCCCTCTCACCCCAACCCTCATTCCCTCTCACTCCAACCCTCTCTGCCTCTCAACACAACCCATTCTCCCTCTCACACCAACCAACTCACCATCTCATCCCCACTCTCCCTCTCACCCAAACACTATCTCCCTCTCACCCCAACTCATCTCCCTGCCACCCCAACTCTCTCTCCCAATCTCCCCAACTCTCTCTCCCTATCACTCCCACCCTCTCTACCTCCTACCCCAACACTCTCTCCCTATCACCCCAAACCACTCACCCAAAAGAACTCCCACTCTCATCCCTGCTCTCTCAACCTCTCCCCCCAACTCTCTCTCATTCTCACCATCTCCTCATTCCCCCTTACACCAACCCTCTCTCCCTCTCACCCAACCCTCTCTCCCTCTCACCCCATCCTTCTCTCTCTCTCACCCCAAACCTCTCTCCCTCTCACCCCAACAGTCTCTCCCTCTCAGCCCAAACCTCCCACCCTCATACCCCAACTCACTCTCTCTCTCACCCCAACCCTCTCTCCCTCTCACCCCAAACCTCTCTCCCTCCCTTCCCCACTCTCTCACCCCAACTCTCCCTCCCTATCACCCCAAACCTCTCACCCAAAAGCTCTCTCACTCTCATCCGCACTCTCTCAGCCTCTCACACTAACTCTCTTTCACTCTCTCCCTTTCACAGGCAATCCATCTTTCACAATCCCTCTCACACGCTCGCTCTCACACTCAATCTCTTGCACACACAATCTCCCACGCACACACACCATCTCTCTCTCACACACACAATCTCTGTCTCTCACATGCACTCTCTCTCTGATCATCATCTTGGACCACACCCTCTCTGCCAACCCCACGCTTTCTCTCCCACCCCCCAAACTATCTCTGCACCATCCCACCCACCACCCCACCCTGTGCTCTCTCATTCCCATATTCTCTCCAGTTTTGGATGAGAGAGAGTTGTTGAGGGAGGACGGAGATCCCTTCTCTATCCGTTTCTCAGTCTCTATTTCTCTCTGCGAGTGTTTGATGGGGACAGTATGGAGGGAGCTTTACTCTGTATCTAACCCCGTGCTGTACCTGTCCTGGTAGAGTTTGATGGAGACAGTATCGAGGGAGCGTTACTCTATATCTAACCCCGTGCTGTAGCTGCGCTGGGTGTGTTTGATGGGCACAATATAGAGGGAGCTTTACTCTGTATCTAACCCCGTGCTGTACCTGTCCTGGGAGTGTTTGATGGGGACAGTGTAGGGGGAGCTTTACTCTGTATCTAACCCCGTGCTGTACCTGTCCTGGGAGTGTTTGATGGGCACAGTATAGAGGGAGCTTTACTGTGTATCTAACCCCGTGCTGTTCCTGTCCTGGGAGTGTTTAATGTGTACAGTATAGAGGGAGCTTTACTCTGTATCTATCCCCTTTCTGGACCTGTCCTGGGAGTGTTTAATGGGTACAGTATAGAGGGAGCTTTACTCTGTATCTATCCCCGTTCTCGACCTGTCCTGGGAGTGTTTAATGGGTACAGTATAGAGGGAGCTTACTCTGTATCTAACCCCGTGCTGTACCTGTGCTGGGAGTGCTTGATGGGGACAGTAGCGAGGGAACTTTACTCTGTATCTAACCACGTGCTGTACCTGTCCTGGGATTGTTTGATGGGCACAGTATCGAGGGAGCTTTACTCTGTCTCTAGTCCCTGCTGCATCATCTCTGAGAGTGTTTGTTGGCAACATTCTTGCCCAAAACAAAAACAATCCACAAATCAGGCCTAAAAAATTGAACATCAGTTTCCTTGTTTGATTCTCCCTGGTCTGTTCTGATTCTCTGATAGATTCCTCATGTTTACCCTCCACATGAGCAGTCATCCTAATCCCGTCTACCTGTCCTGCTCCCAACGCGGCATCCGACTACAATAAGGCCAGTGATACAGGAGCGTCTCAGTGAATGAGACAGGTGAGTCTTGAACCTGACCTGGGTGTATGTGAGTGACCCGGGTTAATCCGACACTCCAGGGACAGTTTAGACAGTTTGAGTGCATCGCAGCTTTGCCAGAATGAGACCTGGATTCCAAGGGTTAAATTGCAAAGTGAGATTGCACAAAGTCGGGTTGTATTCCCTGAAATTTAGTAGCATCAGGGGTGACTTGATCAATTTGTCAAATCCTGAGAGGTACTGAGGGGGGAGATTAGGTTAATGTATGAGCTCTTGTCCTGAGTAACAAGCTTTGTGAGGCAACTTATCGAATCCTTTTTGAACAGACAAGTATCCTTCTGTCCATATTCTGTACATAATCAACCCCGAACCCCTCGATTAGATTCCAGTCTGTAACTCACTCCCGGGTAACTGTTATTCTATATATAAAACCCCCGAACCCCTCGATGAGATTCCAGTCTATAATCCACTCCCGTTAAGTTATTCTATGTATAAACCATTCCAAATCCCTCCATTAGATTCTGTTCTGTAACTCATACCCGGGTATCTGTTATTCAAAATATAAACCACCACGAACCCCTCAAATAGATTCCAGTCTGCACCTCACTCCCGGATATCTGTTATTCTATGTATAAACCACGCTAACCCTCTCTTTTAGATTCCAGTCTGTAAGTCACTCCCGGGTGTCTGTTATTCTATATATAAACCACCCCAAACCCCTCGATTAGATTCCAGTCTGTAACTCACTCCCGGGTAACTGTTATTCTGTATATAAACCACCCCAAACCCATCGATTTTTTTCCAGTCTGTAACTCACTCCCGGGTAACTGTTATTCTAAGTATAAACCCCCCGAAACCCTCGATGAGATTCCAGTCTGTAACTCAATCCCGCGAATCAATTATTCTACATATAAACCTCCCGAACCCCTCGATTAGATTCCAGTCTGCAACTCACTCCCGGGAATCAATTATTCTACATATAAACCCCCTGAACCCCTCGATTAGATTCCAGTCTGTAACTCAAGCCCGGGAATCTATTATTCTACATATAAACCCCCTGAACCCCTCGATTAGATTCCAGTCTGTAACTCACTATCGGGTATCTGTTATTCTATATTTAAACCCCATGAACCCCTCGATTAGATTCCACTCTGTAACTCAATCCCGGGAATCAATTATTCTACATATAAACCCCACAAACCCCTCGATTAGATTCCAGTCTGTAACTCCCTCTGGGGGAATCTCTAATTCTATATATTAACCCCCCAAACCCCTCGATTAGATTCCAGTCTGTAATTCACTCACAGGTATCTGTTGTTCTATATATAAACCACCCCAAACCTTTCGATTAGATTCCAGCCTGTAACTCACTCCCGGGTATCTGTTATTCTATATGTAAACCACCCCAAACCCCTCGATTTGATTCCAGTCTGTAACTCACTCGCAGGTATCTGTTGTTCTATATATAAACCACCACGAACACCTCAATTAGATTCCAGCCTGAAATTCACTCCCGGATATCTGTTATCCTGTATATAAACCACCCCAAACCCCTCGATTTGATTCCAGTCTGTAACTCACTCGCGGGAATCTGTTATCCTGTATATAAACCACCATAAAACCTTCGATTTGATTCCAGTCTAACTCACTCTTGGTTATCTGTGATTCAATATTTAAACCCCCTGAACACCTCGATTTGATTCCAGTCTGTAACTCATTCTCACCTATCTGATTATCTATATTTAAACCATCCCGAAAACCTTTGTTAGATTCGAATCTGTAACTCACTCCTGGGTATCTGTTAGCCTATATAAAAACACCCCACACTCCTCAATTAGAATCCAGTCTGTAACTTACTCCCGGGTATCTGTTATTCTATATATAAACCACCCCGAACCCCTCGATTAGATTCCAGTCTGTAACTCACTCCCGGGTAACTGTTATTCTATATATAATCCACCCCGAACCCCTCGATTAGAATCCAGTCTGTGACTCACTCCCGGGCGTTTGTTATTCTATATATAATCCACCGCGAACCCCTCGATTAGATTCCAGTCTGTAACTCACTCCCGGGTATCTGTTATTCTATATATAATCCACCCCGAACACCTCGATTAGATTCCAGTCTGTAACTCACTCCCGGGAATTTTTTATTCTGTATATAAACCGCCCCGAACCCCTCGATTAGATTCCAGTCTGTAACTAACTCCCGGGTATCTGTTATTCTATATATAAACCACCCCGAACCCCTCGATTAGATTCCAGTCTGTAACTCAATCCTTGGTATCTATTATTCCATATATAAACCCCACAAAACCCTCGATTAGATTCCAGTCTGCAACTCACTCCCGGGTATCTATTATTCTATATATAAACCACACAAACGCCTCGATTAGATTCCAGCACTTCCACATCACAAGTTGAGGAAGGGGTCTCCCCCCATTTTAAAGTTGGTTAAAGGCTCTCCCGCCAAATTTAAGATGGAGAAGGGATGTCTCACAGGATATTGTTCTTTACACTCAATAATGTTAACACATTTTTGAACATTTTCAGTTTCCCCCTACACTTTCTCTTTCTTTCATCCTGTCTCGTTCCTTCTCTCCCTCTCCCATCCCATCTCTCTGCCACTCTATACATTTCTCTGTTTCTCTAACTCACCCCATATCTTTACCCTACACTCGCTCCCCTCTCTTCATCTCTCTCTCTCAACTCATCACTTATTTATCGCTTGATCTCCTCTCTCTATCTCACTCGCTTCCCCAGCTCTCTTTCCCTCTCTCCCTGCCTCTCTTCCTCTGAGAATCTAGTCTACAAACACCAGGCAGCCATTTTAGGTTTGTTCACAGTGGCCATTTTATGTCCCCACAGCACTGGGACACTTAGGACAGAGTTGACTCATGTAACATTAGTATTTTAACCGTGACAGAGACACAGGTATGGAGACATAAATTCCATGTGTATTCCCTGGAATATTGAAGGATCCGGGCCTTCAGTCCCACACTTTGCTGTTGTGAATTTGAATTCTGAATTTTCTAAAACTGAATCTGGAAGTAAAAACCCCCGGGATGGAATGATTGACATTCTTTCTGCTGCTGCAAAGCCCGTGTCTGTGTCTGTTTCTCAGTATTTATTAACAATTTAAGATAATAGTTTAGAATGCCACAAGTTTGCCATAATGTCTGGAAAGAGGGTTGAAACAGAGGGGCTGAGACAGTAAAACAAGAGGAGTGGGTGTGAATAGACACAGGATCTGGGGGTCTCCAATGTGTAGAATCTGCCCAGCTCCCAGTCACATCTTTTAGAAAAGGCCGAATTGCGAAAATGAATCCAGGGACAGTGAAGCAAGTGACTCACTAACAATGAGAGCATTTTAAACATTCATTCTTTCACTGCAAAGCGCTCAGTCTTTCTGAGGTTCTGAAGGGGTCGGGGGTCTTCACTGTCTTAGTCCCTCTCCAACTTGCTGCCTCTCTCTCTCTCTGTGTAAATATTGCCCCATTTAAAAAGTGCTGAGCAGAGCTGGCTGTACCTTGTGTGATCTTGCTGTGCACATTTCCCTGCAGTGTTTCATGCTGTGCCTGTTTCATCTGAAACCTGAGGCTGTTTAGAAGCTTGTTATAATTCCAAAATAAGACAGGGAGTTTAGCACCTTCTGGAGACTGATGGGTGGACAAGGGGAACCATTTTAATTCAGTTTACGCAGCTTCTGTGTGTGGATTTCTCTCTCTCTCTCTCCATCCTCCTGATCTTGCTGTGCCCAAAGGGACCTGTGGCCTTTCCCCACATGAGAGAGAGAGAAAGGAGAGGTCAGGGGAAAGAGGGGGAGAGATAACAAAACAGAGCGGAGTTGGTGTGGGTAGGTGAGAAGACACAGGGTCCGGGGGGAGAGAGAGAGGGCTCCTCGTGTGCAGTCACTGCCCAGCTCCCAGTCAGGGCCTTCCAGAAAGTGGGATTTGACCCCAACTGAAATCCCGAGGCAGTGATTTGAAAATGTCTCCTGAGAGAATCCAGCTGCTCCCCAGTTTGAGTTTCAGCCCTTTCAGGGGGTTGTGGTGGTGGGGAGGGAGGGAACTGAGGGGATGGCCCCCAGACTGGGGAATTCTCACGGGGAAGGCGGGGAGAGAGAGGCTTTCACAGCAGGTGTGGAGATAGGGAATGTCATGGGATCCTGCTGTGTAAAAAATAAAACACAGGCCACCAGCCTTTCCTGAACTGCATCAGTGACCACACTTGATAGAAATGGGTTCATGGAGGGTGAAGCAGTCGGAGAGGGAGAGGGAGATGGAGAGGGAGAGGGAGGGAGAGAGAGAGAGAGAGACAGAGGGAGAGGGAGAGGGCCTGAAATGAGAACCCGGAGCCCGTGCGAATGCTTCTTCTCACCCCCAGAGTCATGTCGGTGTGTGTTAGACAGGCCGGGCCACGGGCTTTCCTGGGTTAAATGGAAGGGGCAGCAGCCATTTCAATTGAGGTTAATGTAGATCTGAGGGTGCGGGCTGGTGGTGAGGGTGGGGCGAGAGCAGCCCCCAGTCTCTGTCTCTCCAGCTTGTTCCCTCTCTCCCTCTCTCTCTCCAGCCAATTCTGCCCATAATTCATCTTTCAATAAAATGTATAAGAAAACCAATGTAATTTGTTGTTACTTTAATTGGGGGTGGGGGAGGGTGTTGGGGGTGGAGAGAGAGGGGATGAGGCCCATTCCCCACTCACTGTCCCGCTATCCTCAGCCAATACATTTTTAACTGGTCATGAGCAGGTGGGGAGTGGGATCTTGCTGTGTACACATGGTCTCCAACCCCCACCGCCCTGTTCCTTGCCCCCCGCAACAGTGACCACACTTTCAAAATAAAGGGGGCAGAGAAAGAGGAGAGTGCGGAGGAAGGGGTGATGCGGGCAGAGAGAGAGGAGGTTGCAGAGGGAGGGTTGATGGGGGCAGAGAGAGAGGTGGGTGCGGAGGGTGGGGTGATGGGGGCAGAGAGAGAGGAGGTTGCGGAGGGAGGGTTCATGGGGGCAGAGAGAGAGGTGGGTGCGGAGGGAGGGGTGATGGGGGCAGAGAGAGAGGTGGTTGCGGAGGGAGGGGTGATGGGGCAGAGAGAGTGGTGGGTGCGGAGGGACGGGTGATGGGGGCAGTGAGAGAGGAGGGTGCGGTGGGAGGGGTGATGGGTGCAGAGAGAGAGGTGTGTGCGGAGGGAGGGGTGATGGGGGCAGCGAGAGAGGTGGGTGCAGAGGGAGGAGTGATGAGGGCAGAGAGAGGTGGGTGCGGAGGGAGGGGTGATGGGGGCAGAGAAGAGGTGGGTGCGGAGGGAGGGCTGAATGGGGCAGAGAGAGAGGTGGGTGCAGAGGGAGGAGTGATGGGGGCAGAGAGAGAGAAAGAGGAACAGATTGAGGGAGACTTCGACAGAGAGGGGGTGGGGGTGTTGGGGGCTCGGAGGCAGGGGAAGGAGACACAGGGTCTGGGGGTGTCCCCCTCCATTGTGTGACTGCTCGTGGGATCCTGCTGTGCAGAATTGCTTTAGTTGCAACTCTAATAACTATTTGATTGACTGGGGGATGTGATTGTGGAACTATAAATGTAAAAGATGGCCAGTGTGGTGTGGATTTTTGTCGATGGTGAGACAGGAGCTTTCCAGAGTGCCCTTTCTATCCAGCACTCACAGGGGCGTGGAATTAAAAAGGCCGGAACTTGTATCCGGGTCTAATTCACCAAGAGCACAGGGCCCGTGTCTGAGAGCAATTCATGTCACGGTGAAAGGTAAAGACCCAGCAGCCAATTTAATTCACTTCACCGATCTCTGACTGTCAAATTCTCAGTCTCCTCTCTCCCCCTCGGTCTCTCCAATGGGGGAAGTGAGAGAGAGAGAGAAAGGGGGGAGTGAGTGAGGTGAAAAAGAGGGGCTGAGAAAGTAAAACAAGAGGAGGGGGTGGTGAATAGACACAGGATCTGGGGGTCTCCAATGTGTAGACTCTGCCCAGCTCCCAGTCACATCTTTTAGAAAAGGCTGAATTGTGAAAATGAATCCAGGGACAGTGAAGCAAGTGACTCACTAACAATGAGAGCATTTTAAACATTCATTCTTTCACTGCAAAGCGCTCAGTCTTTCTGAGGTTCTGAAGGGTTCGGGGGTCTTCACTGTCTTAGTCCCTCTCCAGCTTGCTGCCTCTCTCTCTCTGTGTAAATATTGCCCCATTTAAAAGACATTTCCAGACATTATGGCAAACTTGTGGCATTCTAAACTATTATATTAAATTGTTAATAAATACTGAGAAACAGACACAGACACGGGCTTTGCAGCAGCAGAAAGAATGTCAATCATTCCATCCCGGGGGTTTTTACTTCCAGATTCAGTTTTAGAAAATTCAGAATTCAAATTCACAACAGCAAAGTGTGGGACTGAAGGCCCGGATCCTTCAATATTCCAGGGAATACACGTGGAATTTCTGTCTCCATACCTGTGTCTCTGTCACGTTTAAAATACTAATGTTACATGAGTCAACTCTGTCCTAAGTGTCCCAGTGCTGTGGGGACATAAAATGGCCACTGTGAACAAACCTAAAATGTCTGCCTGGTGTTTGTAGACTAGATTCTCAGAGGAAGAGAGGCAGGGAGAGAGGGAAAGAAAGCTGGGTAAGCGAGTGGGATAGAGTGAGGGTTGAAACAGAGGAGCTGAGGTAGCAAAACAAGAGTTGGGAGTGTGAATACACACAGGATCTGGGGGTCTCCAATTTGTAGAATCTGCCCAGCTCCAAGTCACATCTTTTAGAAAAGTCTGAATTGCGAAAATGAATCCAGGGACAGTGAAGCAAGTGACTCACTAAGAATGAGAGCATTTTAAACATTCATTCTTTCACTGCAAAGCGCTCAGTCTTTCTGAGGTTCTGAAGGGGTCGGGGGTCTTCACTGTCTTAGTACCTCTCCAACTTGCTGCCTCTCTCTGTGTAAATATTGCCCCATTTAAAAAGTGCTGAGCAGAGGTGGCTGCACCCTGTGGGATCTTGCTGTGCACAAATTCCCTGCAGTGTTTCATACTGTGCCACAACCAGTTAATTTATTAAAAATGTGCTGATTGGCCTCATTTCCTGTCCCTCAGGTGCCCTTTACCAAGTCCTAACTGTGAGAGTGTGTAAAAGTTTGTGCTAATTCCTGAATAATGCTGGTGTTTTAGGCAGGGCGATGACTTGGGAGGTGGAACAGTCATTTGAATTCAGTCTCTCTAGGATGTGTCACAGCAGGTATGGAGATAGGGAAAGTCATGGGATCCTGCTGTGTAAAAAAATAAAACGAAGAGGCCGCCAGCCTTTCCTGAACTGCATCAGTGACCACACTTGATAGAAATGGGTTCATGGAGGGTGAAGCAGTCAGACACAGAGATAGAGGGAGAGGGAGAGGGAGAGGGCCTGAAATGAGAACCCGGAGCCTGTGCGAAGGCTTCTTCTCACCCCCAGAGTCATGTCGGTGTGTGTTAGACAGGCCGGGCCACGGGCTTTCCTGGGTTAAATGGAAGGGGCAGCAGCCATTTCAATTGAGTTTAATGTAGATCTGAGGGTGCGGGCTGGTGGTGAGGGTGGGGAGAGAGCAGCCCCCAGTCTCTGTCTCTCCAGCTTGTTCCCTCTCACCCTCTCTCTCTCCAGCCAATTCTGTCCATAATTCATCTTTCAATAAAATGTATAAAAACACCAATGTAATTTCTCGTTACTTTAATTGGGGGTTGGGGGAGGTTGTTGGGGGGGGGGAGAGAGAGGGGATGAGGCCCATTCCCCACTCACTGTCCCGCTATCCTCAGCCAATACATTTTTAACTGGTCATGAGCAGTTGGGTAGTGGGATCTTGCTGTGTACACATGGTCTCCACCACCCCCGCCCTGTTCCTTGCCCCCCCCCAACAGTGACCATGCTTTCAAAATAAAGGGGGCAGAGAAAGAGGAGAGTGCGGAGGGTGGGTTGATGAGGGCAGAGAGAGAGGAGGGTGAGGAGGGAGGGTTGATGGGGGCAGAGAGAGAGGTGGGTGCGGAGGGAGGGTTGATGGGGGCAGAGTGAGAGGTGGGTGTGGAGGGTGGGGTGATTGGGGCAGAGAGAGAGGTGGGTGCGGAGGGAGGGTTGATGGGGACAGAGAGAGAGAAAGAGGAACAGATTGAGGGAGACTTCGACAGAGAGGGGGTGGGGGTGTTGGGGGCTCGGGGGCTGGGGAAGGAGACATAGGGTCTGGGGGTGTCCCCCTCCATTGTGTGACTGCTCGTGGGATCCTGCTGTGCAGAATTGCCTTAGTTGCAACTCTAATAACTATTTGATTGACTGGGGGATGTGATTGTGGAACTATAAATGTAAAAGATGGCCAGTGTGGTGTGGATTTTGTCGATGGTGAGACAGGAGCTTTCCAGAGTGCCCTTTCTATCCAGCACTCACAGGGGCGTGGGATTAAAAAGGCCGGAACTTGTACCCGGGTCTAATTCACCAAGAGCACAGGGCCCGTGTCTGAGAGCAATTCATGTCACGGTGAAAGGTAAAGGCCCGGCAGCCAATTTAATTCACTTCACCGATCTCTGACTGTCAAATTCTCAGTCTCCTCTCTCCCCCTCGGTCTCTCCAATGGGGGAAGAGAGAGAGAGAGAGAAAGGGGGGAGTGAGTGTGGTGAAACAGAGGGGCTGAGATAGTAAAACAAGAGGAGGGGGTGGTGAATAGACACAGGATCTGGGGGTCTCCAATGTGTAGAATCTGCCCAGCTCCCAGTCACATTTTTTAGAAAAGGCCGAATTGCGAAAATGAATCCAGGGACAGTGAAGCAAGTGACTCACTAACAATGAGAGCATTTTAAACATTCATTCTTTCACTGCAAAGCGCTCAGTCTTTCTGAGGTTCTGAAGGGGTCGGGGGTCTTCACTGTCTTAGTCCCTCTCCAACTTGCTGCCTCTCTCTCTCTGTGTAACTATTGCCCCATTTAAAAAGTGCTGAGCAGAGCTGGCTGCACCCTGTGGGATCTTGCTGTGCACAAATTGCCTGCAGTGTTTCATACTCTGCCACAACCAGTTAATTTATTAAAAATGTGCTGATTGGACTCATTTCCTGTCCCTCAGAAGCCCTTTACCAAGTCCTAACTGTGAGAGTGTGTAAAAGTTTGTGCTAATTCCTGAATAATGCTGGTGTTTTAGGCAGGGCGATGAATTGGGAGGTGGAACAGTCATTTGAATTCAGTCTCTCTAGGATGTGTCCCTACGTTACAACAGAGAGAGAGGGGGGAGATTGAGGGAAACAGGAAAAGACAGTGACACAGAGGCAGGGGGTTGAGGGTGAGGAAGAGACACAGGGTCTGGGGGGGGTTAGGGGAGGGTCTCCAGTGTGGAGTCAGTGCCCAGCTCCCAGTCTCTGCAGAAAAGCCTCAGTCACACCCTCCCGGGGACGCCTGGTTTGTAAAAATCGATGCTGGGACGGAGATTTCAAAAAGTCTCCCCCAGGAAGCAGCAGCTTGTTCCCGGTTTGAAGGGAAGGAGTTTAGGCCTTTCTGGGGATGTGTCCGGACTCAGAGCACACATGGTGCCCGGGGTGGGGGGGAGAGGGGGAAGAGGGAGGGTTACAGCAGGCATGAGGCTGGGGAAGGAAATGTGTCTCCCTGTTCCCATCCGGATAGCATTACATTGCTGCCTGTGGGATCCCCCTGTGCAGAAACGGCCTGCAGCTTTTCCTGAACTGCAACAGCCAACACACGACGTTTCTGGGGGAGGGGGTGGCATTTCCCTGTCTCTGTCACTCCAGCTTTCCCTCTCCCTCTCTCTTTCCAGACAGGACCCCTTGCTGATCCTGTCCATTGAATGTTAATAACAACACAGTACCCCTTGCTGCTCCTGTCCACTGAGGGTTAATCCCAGGACAGACATGGTCTCAACAAGGGCCTGTCTTTATTTTTGGCTTAATAATAAATTTATATTTCTTTCCCCTGTTGGTTGTGTTACTCCAGTTCCAAACCCTGATCTCACACAAACCCCCAAAACACTGGCAGTAATCGCAGTCCCCAAACCTCTCTCCCTCTCACCCCAACCCTCTCTCCCTCTCACCCCAACCCACTCACCCTCTCACCCCAACCCACTCTCCCTCTCACCCCAACCCACTCTCCCTCTCACCCCAACCCACTCTCCCTCTCACCCCAACCCACTCTCCCTCTCACCCCAACCCACTCTCCCTCTCACCCCAACCCACTCTCCCTCTCACCCCAACCCACTCTCCCTCACACCCCAACCCACTCTCCCTCTCACCCCAACCCACTCTCCCTCTCACCCCAACCCACTCTCCCTCTCACCCCAACACACTCTCCATCTCACCCCAACATAATCTACCTCTCACCCTAACACTCTGTCCCTCTCACCCCAATATTCTCTCCCTCTCACCCCAACCCTCATTCCCTCTCACTCCAACCCTCTCTACCTCTCAACACACCCCATTCACCCTCTCACACCAACCAACTCACCATCTCATCCCCACTCTCTCTCCCTCTCACTCCAACACTCTCTCCCTCTCACCCCAACACTGTCTCCCTCTCACCCCAACACTGTCTCCCTCTCACCCCAACACTGTCTCCCTCTCACCCCAACACTGTCTCCCTCTCACCGCAACACTGTCTCCCTCTCACCGCAACACTGTCTCCCTCTCACCCCAACACTGTCTCCCTCTCACCCCAACACTGTCTCCCTCTCACCCCAACACTGTCTCCCTCTCACCCCAACACTGTCTCCCTCTCACCCCAACACTGTCTCCCTCTCACCCCAACACTGTCTCCCTCTCACCCCAACATTATCTCCCTCTCACCCCAACTCTCTCTCCCAATCTCCCCAATTCTCTCTCCCTATCACTCCCACCCACTCTACCTCCTACCCCAACACTCTCTCCCTATCACCCCGAACCACTCACCCAAAAGCTCTCTCACTCTCATCCCCACTCTCTCACCCTCTCCACCCAACTCTCTCTCACTCTCACCAACTCCTCATTCCCTCTTACACCAACCCTCTCTCCCTCTCACCCAACCCTCTCTCCCTCTCACCCCATCCTTCTCTCCCTCTCACCCCAAACCTCTCTCCCTCTCACCCCATCGTTCTCTCCCTCTCACCCCAACACTCTCTCCCTCTCACCCCAACTCTCTCAACCTCACAGCACAACCCTCTCTAACTCTCACCAAAACTCTCTCCCACTCACCCCAAACTTCTCTCCCTCTCAATGCAACCCTCTCTCCCTCTCACCACAACCCGCTCTCCCACTTACCCCAACTCTCTCTCCCTCTCACCCCAACAGTCTCTCCCTCTCACTCCAAACCTCCCACCCTCATACCCCAACTCACTCTCTCTCTCACCCCAACCCTCTCTCCCTCTCACCCCTAACCTCTCTTCCTCCCTTCCCCACTCTCTCACCCCAACTCTCCCTCCCTATCACTCCAAACCTCTCACCCAAAAGCTCTCTCACTCTCATTCGCACTCTCTCACCCTCTCACTCAAACTCTCTCTCACTCTCTCCCTTTCACAAGCAATCGCTCTTTCACAATCCCTCTCACATGCTCGCTCTCACACTCTATCTCTTGCACGCACAATCTCCCATGCACACACACCATCTCTCTCTCACACACACAATCTCTGTCTCTCACATGCACTCTCTCTCTGATCATCATCTTGGCCCACACCCTCTCTGCCAACCCCACGCTTTCTCTCCCACCCCCCAAACTATCTCTGCACCATCGCACCCACCACCACCCCCCGTGCTCTCTCATTCCCATATTCTCTCCAGTTAATGATGAGAGAGAGTTGGTGAGGGAGGATGGAGATCCTTTCTTAACCCGTATCTCAGTCTCTATTTCTCTCTGCGAGTGTTTGATGGGAACAGTATGGAGGGAGCTTAATTCTATATTTAACCCTGTGCTGTACCTGTCCTGGGAGTGTTAGTTGGGGACAGTATAGAGGGAGCTTTACTCTGTATCTAACCCCGTGCTGTACCTGTCCTGGGAGTGTTTGATGGGGACAGTATCGAGTGACCTTTACTCTGTTTCTAACCCCGTGCTGTACCTGTCCTGGGAGTGTTTGATGGGCACAGTATAGAGGGAGCTTTACTCTGTATCTAACTCCGTGCTGTACCTGTCCTGGGAGTGTTTGATGGGCACAGTATAGAGGGAGCTTTACTCTGTATCTAACCCTGTACTGTATCTGTCCTGGAAGTGTTTGATGGGGACAGTGTAGAGGGAGCTTTACTCTGTATCTAACCCTTGCTGTACCTGTCCTGGGAGTGTTTGATGGGGACAGTGTAGAGGGAGCTTTACTCTGTATCTAACGCTGTGCTGTACCTGCCCTGGGAGTGTTTGATGGGGACGGTGTAGATGGAGCTTTACTCTGTATCTAACCCCGTGCTGAACCAGTCCTGGGAGTGTTTGATGGGGACAGGTTAGAGGGAAATTTACTCTGTATCTAACCCCGTGCTGTACCTGTCCTGGGAGTGTTTGATGGGGACAGTATCGAGTGACCTTTACTCTGTATCTAACCCCGTGCTGTACCTGTCCTGGGAGTGTTTGATGGGGACAGTATCGAGTGACCTTTACTCTGTTTCTAACCCCGTGCTGTACCTGTCCTGGGAGTGTTTGATTGGGACAATATCGAGGGAGCTTTACTCTGTATCTAACCCCGTGCTGCACCTGTCCTGGGAGTGTTTGATGGTTACAGTATCAAGGGAGCTTTACTCTGTATCTAACCCCGTGCTGTACTTGACCTGGGAGTGTTTGATGGGGACAGTGTAGAGGGAGCTTTATTCTGTATCTAACCCCGTGCTATACCTACCCTTGGAGTGCATGATGGCCACAGTGTAGCGGGAGCTTTACTCTGTATCTAACGCCGTGCTGTACCTGTCCTGGGAGTGTTTGATGGGGACAGTATCGAGGGAGCTTTACTCTGTCTCTAGCCCCTGCTGCATCATCTCTGGGAATGTTTGTTGGCAACATTCTCGCCCAAAACAATAACAATCCACAAATCAGGCCTAATGAATTGAACATCAGTTTCCTTGTTTGATTCTCCCTGATCTGTTCTGATTCTCTGATAGATTCCTCATGTTTACCCTCCACATGAGCAGTCATCCTAATCCCGTCTACCTGTCCTGCTCTCAACGCGGCATCCGACTACAATAAGGCCAGTGATACAGGAGCGTCTCAGTGAGTGAGACAGGTGAGTCTTGAACCTGACCTGGGTGTATGTGAGTGACCCGGGTTAATCCGACACTCCAGGGACAGTTTAGACAGTTCGAGTGCATCACAGCTTTGTCAGAATGAGACCTGGATTCCAAGGGTTAAATTGCAAAGTGAGATTGCACAAACTCGGGTTGTATTCCCTGAAATTTAATAGCATCAGGGGTGACTTGATCAAATGGTCAAATCCTATTGATGTTCCCTGTATGTTGCAAAGTTATTCTGTTAATTTTCATCCCACAGAGTCAAAATTTCTGCGATTCTGTGTCTGAGTCATAACTTCAAATAGTTCAGATTCACTGTTTAAAATAAGCAGTCACTTTTCTGTGGTGGTTTTTGAGATTGAGTATGGATCTCACAATCTGTCAGTGGAAGGGAGTTTCTACAGAGATAGGAAATGGGATTGATGAATAAAGGTGCAGGATTTTGCTCACTGCATTAGATTGTGTCTGTTGCAGTTTCCCAGGAGTTTACATTTTCATGAGAAAGGGATGATTATCCAATGTCAACAATTCAATTTCTTCAGACAAGTGAAAACGCAAGAGAAAGACGGAATATACCAACACTCTAACAAACAGGCAACTGTATGAGAAAGGTTTCAATTCTCTGCATGTTTTACTGTGAATTCCTGAGCTAAAGATTGAAATAAACAGGAGTTTAAATCTCACACTGGGATGCCGTACAATTTCAGTCCTGTTATCCCAAAATTAAAAATAAAAATCTACAATTAAAAATTTCTTGGAAAGAGCAGAGGTAATTTGACTCTGTATCGAACCCCATACTGTATTTGGGTTGGGAGTGTTTGATGAACAGTGTAGTCAAAGCTTTAGTTTGAAACAATCTTCTGCAAACGGCAACTGATGCAAAGTCTCTTGTTCATGTTTCAATCTGAGGTTGATAGATTTTTGTTAGAAGAAGGTGTAAAGAGATATGTAGTTAGATCAGGGATCAGTCAGGATCTCATTGAATGTCGGAAACAGTGTGCAGGGAGAAATAGAATCTTCCTCTTCCAATGTACTATGATAACTATCCTTCCTTCCATCTCTGTCTCTCGGTCTCCCTCTCGATGTGAGTCTCTCTCTTCTCCTCTCTCTCTCTCTCTTCCTCTCTCTCAGAATCTATATAAATGACACAAACACCAGTCAGCCTTTTAGGTTTGTTCACTGAGGCCATATTATGTCCCCACAGCACTGGGACATTTCTGACAGAGTTGACTCCTCAGGAATGTGACATTGGCACTATATATAAACCCACCAAACACCTCTATTAGATTCCAGTCTGTAACTCCCTCCCGGGTGTCTGTTATTACATATATAAACTACCCCGAACCCCTCGATTAGATTCCAGTCTGTAACTCACTCCCGGGTGTCTGTTATTACATATATAAACTACCCCGAACCCCTCGATTAGATTCCAGTCTGTAACTCACTCCCGGGTATGTTATTCTGTATATAAATCCCCAAAATCCCTCGATTAGATTCCATGGATAAACGATATGACAGGACAATGTTGTTTATACCCAGGCACGTTGAAAAATATTTGGAGCTTTACCATTTTCTCCAGCTGATGAACTTTTAATTTGAACACTGTATTTATTTTGAAATCTAATTCAAAGGAGAATGAGGCTTTTTAACCTAATAACTTAAGTGTTGAGGGAGCTTTACTCTGTATCAAACCCCATGCTGTACCTGTTCTGGCAGCGTTTGATGGGGACAATTTAATAACAACTTTAATTCCTATCTAACCCCACGCTGTCCAATAACGGATGCAGATTCAGATAAATCGGATGTTTCATTTCTGTACCACTTTCTGTATCTTGAAGCTTCTATTTGGAGCTGGAAATCTGTCAGTTGATGAATGTTGTCTTGAAAATTTCACCCTGAATAGTGTGAGCCTTAGTATTGTGGAAACGTGTGAAGAAAGTGTTTGCATTCACACATTCCTACATTGTCAAATGTAAGTTAGCTTTGAAACAATAGGATGTAGGGCCAGGGAGTCTGAATGGGCATCAGGATTTGGTTGATTAAAGAGTGAATTTTAATGATGTCCTTTGAAGAAGCCGTTTATTGTAAATATCCCGAGACAATGAAATGCTTCAAAGGAAATATCCCGAGAGAGAGAAATGGTTCCCCAATGTCTGAAACACTTTCCCAAGTCTTCAGAGACATGAAGGGGGCAGAGATATTGTAAGATACAGATCATGAGATACCAGTGAATCACAGAATTGAAGTTGTGGGGCCCTCTCCTGTTTCTGAATGTCAGTTTTGATGTTTAACTCTGTGAAACTTGGCTAATGATTCAGAAAGCAGAAAGTTCCAATCCAATCTGTAACCTGCACTGCAAATTCCAAAGAGATATGTACACCTTAAGTGAATGGGTGAAATAGTGAAAGATGGATTTCATTGTAGGCAAATGTGTGGCTGCCCACTTTAAAAAGGATGGAACAGGTTAACTTATAAATGGTGAAAAGCTGCAAACAGTGAGGGTCCAAAGAGTCCCTATCTATTTGTGTCAAGACTAAGAAAACATCAAATAGTTCCAGTTAAATTTGATATTTGGGATAAAGCTGGTTAAAAACTCACACTACCCATTCCATGAATCAGCCTCTGTAACCTGCACTTCAGCACATCACAAGAAAAATGATATTTTCAACTGTTCTTGATTCCAGTCTGTTACTCAATCCCGGGTATCTATTATTCTATATATAAACCCCCTGCACCCCTGAATTAGATTCCAGCCTGTAACTCAATCCCGGGTATCTATTATTCTCTATATAAACCCACTGATTCCCTCTATTAGATTCCAGGCTGTAACTCACTCCCGCATATCTATTATTCTATATATAAACCCACTGAACCCCTCGATTAGATTGCAGTCTGTAACTCAATCCCGGGTATCGATTATTCTATATATAAACTCCCCGAACCCCTCGATTAGATTGCAGTCTGTAACTCAATCCCGGGTATCTATTATTCTATATATAAACCCCCCCCGAACCCCTGGATTAGATTGCCATCTGTAACTCAATCCCGGGTATCTATGATTCTATATATAAACCCCCTGAACCCCTCGATTAGATTCCAGTCTGTAACTCAATCCCGGGTATCTATTATTCTATATATAAACCCCCTGAACCCCTCAATTAGATTCCAGCCTGTAACTCAATCCCGGGTATCTATTATTCTATATATAAAGCCCCTGAACCCTTCGATTAGATTCCAGTCTGTAACTCAATCCCGGGTATCGATTATTCTATATATAAACTCCCTGCACCCTTTAATTAAATTCCAGCCTGTAACTCAATCCCGGGTGTCTATGATTCGATATATAAACCCCCTGAACCCCTCGATTAGATTCCAGTCTGTAACTCACTCCCGGGTATCTATTATTCTATGTATAAAACCCCTGCACCCTTCAATTAGATACCAGTCTGTAACTCTCTCCCGTTATCTATTATTCTATATATAAACCCCTCAATCCCCTCGCTGAGATTCCGTTCTGTAACTCACTCCCGGATATCTTTTATTCGATATATATTATATCTACATGATTTATATATAAACCACCCCGAACCCCTCGATTAAATTTCAGCCTGTAACTGACTCCCGGGCATCTGTTATTCTATATATGAACCACCCCAAACCCCTCCATTAGATTCCAGTCTGTAACTCACTGCCGGGTGACTGTTATTCTATATATAAACTACCACGAACCCCTCCGTTAGATTCCAGTCTGTAGCTCACTGCCGGGTGACTGTTATTCTATATATAAACTACCACGAACCCCTCCGTTAGATTCCAGTCTGTAACTCACTGCCGGGTGTCTGTTATTCTATATAGAAACCACCCCAAACCCCTCCATTAGATTCCAGTCTGTAACTCACTCCCGGGTATCTGTTATTCTATATATAAACCCCCTGAACCCCTCGATTAGATTCCAGTCTGTAAGTCAATCCTTGGTATCTATTATTCTGTATATAAACCCCCTGACACCTCGATTAGATTCCCACCTGTAACTTACTCCCGGGTAATTATTATAATATATATAAACCCCCTGAACACCTCAATTAGATTCCAGTCTGTAACTCAATCCTTGGTATCTATTATTCTATATGTAAACCCCACAAACCCCTCGATTAGATTCCAGTCTGTAACTGACTCCTGGGTATCCATTATTCTATATACAAACCCCACAAACCCCTCGATTAGATTCCAGCACTTCCACATCACAAGTTGAGGAAGAGGTCTCCCCCCATTTTAAAGATGGTGAAAGGATCTCCCTCCAATTTAAAGATGGAGAAGGGATGTCTCACAGGATATTGTTCTTTACACTCAATAATGTTAACTAATTTCTGAACATTTTCAGTTTCCCCCTACACTTTCTCTTTCTCTCACCGTCATTTTCATTCTCTCCCTCTTCCACCCCATCTCTCTGCCACTCTACCACATTTCTCTGTTTCTCTCTCTCACCCCATCACTTTACCCTAAACTCGCTCCCCTCCCTTCACCTCTCTCTCTCTCACCTCATCCCTTTTCCTTTCATTTTATCTCTTCTCTCTATCTCACTCGCTCGCCCCAGCTCTCTTTCTCTCTCACCCTGTCTCTCCGTCGTTCTGTCTCTCTATCTCTCATTCCGGCTATCTCTCCCTCTCGCTCACTCCTTTCCTCCGTTGCTCTGCTCCTCTCTCTGTCGCCCCCATCTCTCTCCCTCTCGCCTTGTCTCTCTTTCTATCTCTGTACCTCTTTCATCCCATCTATCTCGCCCTCTCTCTCTCTCTCTCTCTCTCTCTCCCTCTCCCAGCTTCTTTTGAGCCAAAATTGGATATAAAGCTGAATGGAATATTTTTTCAGGGTCTCGAGAATAGGCAGACGAGTCAGACCAGCGAAATGTGGATACAGAATTGGCTGATGGATAGGAAACAGAGAGTTCACGGATATTTTTCCGGCTGGGTGTAGGATTGTAGTGGAGTTTCACTGGGGTCAGTATTGGAACCCTGGATTTCCCTGCTGTATATAAATGATTGAGATATTGGTGTGCAGGGGACCATTTCAGAGTTTGTGGATTGCACAAAACTTGGGAGAATGATAAACAGAGAGGGGGACAGTGTAGAGCTTCAAAAGGACATTGACAAGTTGGGAGAGTGGGCAGATAGGTGGCCAATGATGTTCCTGGGCCTGTTTGATGGGACAGAGCAGAGGGAATGTTACACTCTATCGAACCCCATACTGTATTTGGTTTGGGTGTGTTTGTTGAACAGTGTGGATGAAGCTTTACACTGGAATTTAGGTGAGGTTGTGATTTGATGAAATATTTCATTGTATTTCATTGAGGTGTGTGACAAAGAGGAGATTAAAAATCTGAAATCTGAAGCTGTTTAAAAGCTTGTTATAATTGCTAAATAAGACAGGTGGGGAGACAGTGCGATGAAGTGGAATCTGTTCAATCAGATTCACAGGGGCCATTACTGTTCAGTTTACTGAGATTCTGACTTTAGTTTTACCTGTGTGATTTTCTGTGTCTTTCTCCCTCCAGCTTTTCTCTCTCCCTCTCTCTCTCTCTCCAGCTGTCTTTGTGCCCATTTTAAACTTTAATCAACAAAAACTGACCAGAAAAAGCAATGTGATTTGTCATTATTTGAAATGGGGAGACAGGAACATTTCATCTCTCATTTCAATGCAGAGCACATGAGACAGGGGGAAGGAAAATAGAAAGATGGAGAGAGAGAAAACGAGCGAGAAAGAGGGATGCAGAAAGAGAGGACAGGGACAAGGGCCTAGATAGGAGCATCCATCTTTACCCTGAATGTGAGAGACGGGAGCAGAGAGAGAAAAGGGAGGGAGTGATTGAAACAGGGAGAGAGAGGGAGGCCGACGGGAGTGGAGGTGTAAAAACAGGAGGGTGTGTGGGAAAGAGAGACAGGGTCTGATGGTCTCCAGTGTGTAGTCACAAGCCACCTCCACTCACATCCTCTGAGATAGAATGAGATTTTAAAATAAATCCTGGGATGGTAATATTAAAAAGTGTCCCAAAGGAATGAGCAGCCCCTTCCCAAACTGAAAGAGGGAGTTTAGCACCTTCTGGAGTCTGATGGCGGGGGGGACAGGGGGAAGCATTTGAATTCAATTTATGCAGTTAAATGTCCTTGCTTTTGTCCTTTCAACAAAATTTATCTCTTTTTCTCCTGAGAAATTTGTATTCTGAAAACTGGAATGTGAGGATCCATAGAGGGAAAGTCTGGGACAAGGACAAGGAGCTTCTTCCAGAGGGGGATAGTCTGAGGCCTGGTCCACAGGCTTCACCCACATGAATTGTGTCTGTTTATTACCCCAATCGAGGTTTAATTTTCATCTCTGAGAGACAGAGAGAGAGAGAGAGAGGGGGACAGAGATGTGAGTGAGATAGGAAGAGAGATACAGTGAGAAACACAGGGAATGGGAAAGGTCTCTCAATCTGTTTTAGCCTCTGGTTTATAACTGGGATAATTTTGTATTTGGATGTTGCTAAGGGATTGTGTAACTGTGAAGGGGAGGGGTTGGGTGTGGGGGTGGAATCCTGGGCTCTTGCTGTGCTATTTTGTTTAGAAATGTTCTTGCTTTGTGTTTTAGTCAATTCTTTTCCCTCTCTCTTTCCCCCAGGAATTTGGAGTTTGCAGACTGCAATGTGACTATGAATCCATCGGCAGGAGCTTTTCCCCAGCTTGGATGGATGGTCTCAGGCCTGTTCGACAGCCCCCACCCACCCACGTGAGTTGTGTCTCTTTATGACCCCAAGGTTTAATTTTAATCTCGGGGGGACCCTGGTTTTTGGTGTATCGATGAAGCGGTTTCTGTTAGATGATGGGGTGCTGGATTTTGAAACCCTGGTGTTAAAATATCCCGGCCTTGCGATTAGTCACAAACACATTAACCCTTTGGTGTGTGACAAAGAGGAGATTAAAAATCTGAAACCTGAGGTTGTTTTGAAGCTTGTTATAATATTTCAGGATAATAATGGAAGTAGAGGGTTGAAAAAGACTAACTATTCCCGTCGGTTTGGGGAGTCTGGGCCTTGGGGCCATGGTTTTTCAACTATATTTAGAATTTTAGAATTTCAGGAGAGAAACTAAGAAACACTTTAAAACACCAAGTGTGGTATTAGTTTGGATCTCTCTCACATGAACGGAAATTGATGCTGAGCCACTAGTCCATGTTTAAAACTGAGGCTGATAGATTTCTGTTACCTAACAGGCTGCAGAGATTTGAGACAAAGGGTTGGATCCCAGATTAGGTAGAATCTCATTGAATGTCAGAACAGGGTTGGAGGGTTAAATGGCCTCTTGCTCTTTCCATGTGCTATGACCAATATCCTTTATTCACTGTCTGGCTCTCAGTCACCCACTTGGTCTGAGAGTCTCTATTTCTCATTCACTCGATCTGTGTAATCTCTCCCTGCCTTTCTTCCTCTGAGAGTCTAGTCTACAAACACCAGGCAGACATTTTAGGTTTGTTCACAGTGGCCATTTTTTATGTCCCCACAGGAATGGGACACTTAGGACAGAGTTGACTCATGTAACATTAGTATTTTATACGTGACAGAGACACAGGTATGGAGACATGAATTCCCTAAGTATTCCCTGGAATATTGAAGGTTCCGGGCGTTCAGTCCCACACTTTGCTGCTGTGAATTTGAATTCTGAATTTCTATTACTGAATCTGGAAGTAAAAACCCCCGGGATGGAATGATTCACATTCATTCTGCTGCTACAAAGCCCGTGTCTGTGTCTGTTTCTCAGTATTTATTAACTGTTTAAGATTAGCCTGTCTCTTTCTCCATCGCTCTCTTTCTCGCCTCGCCTTTCACTGTCTCTCTCTCACTACAACACCCTGCCCCTCTCTCTATCTCGCCCTGTCTCTCTCTCTCTCTCTCGGCGAGTTTTGTCTCCCTTTCTCTATCTCAATCTGTCTCTCCCTCACCATCTCTCTGCCTCTCTCTCTCATTTACTCTCTCTCTCACTCCATCAGCCTCCCCCTCTCCCCACCATCCCCAATTTCCCTTTTCAGCAAATTTTGGGTTTTAAGCAGAAGGGAAAATATTTTCAGGGTTTTGGGCAAAGGGCGGACGAGTGAGACCAGTGAAACTTTCCTTGCAGAGTGTCGAAAGTAGTTTGATGGGCTGAATGGCCTCCTCGATTAGATTCCACTCTGTAACTCACTCCCGGATATCTGTTATTCTAGTCTACAAACACCAGGCAGCCATTTTAGGTTTGTTCACAGTGGCCATTTTATGCCCCCACAGCACTGGGACACTTAGGACAGAGTTGACTCATGTAACATTATTAATTTAAACGTGACAGAGACACAGGTATGGAGACATAAATTCCACGTGTATTCCCTGGAATATTGGAGGATCCGGGCGTTCAGTCCCACATTTTGCTGCTGTGAATTTCAATTCTGAATTTTCTAAAACTGAATCTGGAAGTAAAAACCCCCGGGATGGAATGATTGACAATCTTTCTGCTGCTGCAAAGCCCGTGTCTGTGTCTGTTTCTCAGTATTTATTAACAATTTAAGATAATAGGATAGAATGCCACTAGTTTGGCATAATTCATCTCAGTCAGAAATGTCCCAATGTTATGACCGATATCATTCTTTCATCGTCTGCCTGTTCATCCCCTGTCACTCTGTGTCTCTCTCTTTAACATTCCCTCATTCCGCGTCTGCTCTCTCTCTCTCTCTCTCTCTCTCCCCCTCTCAGATTCTGTAAGAAAAATCCCCAAACACCAGGCAGCCATTTTAGGTTTATTCACAGTGGCCATTTTACGTTCCCACAGCACTGGGACATTTATGACAGAGTTGACTCTTCACGAATGGTAAATTTGTCCTTTCAACGTGACAGAGACACAGATATCTCCATCCATTTTAAAGATGGAGAAACTCTGTTTATCACTCAATAGGCCCTGTCTTTACTTGGTATCTAACACTGTGCTAGCCCATCCCTGGGCCTGTTTGATGGGACAGTGCAGAGGGAATGTTACACTCTATCGAACCCCATACTGTATTTGGTTTGGGTGTGTTTGTTGAACAGTGTAGATGAAGCTTGACACTGGAATTTAGGTGAGGGGGTGATTTGATGAAATATTTCAGGATAATAATGGAAGTAGAGGTTTGAAAAAGACTAACTATTTCCGCTGGTTTGGGGAGTCTGGGCTTGGGGTCATGGTTTTTCAACTATGTTTAGAATTTTAGAATTTCAGGAGAGAAACTAAGAAACATTTTAAAACACCAAGTGTGGTATTAGTTTGGATCTCTCTCACATGAACGGAAATTGATGCTGAGTACGGATAACCTCCACAATCTGTTAATATAATGACAGATGCTCTACCCTGAAAACGCACTGTCAGTCTCCAAACCACCCCGAACCCCTCGATTAGATTCCAGCCTGTAACTCAATCCCGGGTATCGATTATTCTTTATATAAACCCCCTGAACACCTCGATTAGATTCCAGTCTGTTACTCACTCCTGGGTAATTATTAATATACATATAAACCCCCTGAACACTTCGATTAGATTCCAGTCTGTAACTCACTCCCGGGTATCTGTTATCCTATATATAAACCCCCTGAACCCCTCGATTAGATTGCAGTCTGTAACTAACTCCCGGCTATCTGTTATTCTATATATAAACCACCCCGAACCCCTCGATTAGATTCCAGTCTGCAACTCAATCCTTGGTATCTATTATTCTATATATAAACCCCACAAACCCCTCGATTAGATTCCAGTATGCAACTCACTCCCGGGTATCTATTATTCTATATATAAACCCCACAAACCCCTCGATTAGATTCCAGCACTTCCACATCACAAGTTGAGGAAGGGGTCTCCCCCCATTTTAAAGTTGGTTAAAGGCTCTCCCGCCAATTTTAAGATGTAGAAGGGATGTCTCACAGGATATTGTTCTTTACACTCAATAATGTTAACACATTTTTGAACATTTTCAGTTTCCCCCTACACTTTCTCTTTCTCTCATCCTGTCTCGTTCCTTCTCTCCCTCTTCCACCCCATCTCTCTGCCACCCTATATATTTCTCTGTTTCTCTATCTCACCCCATATCTTTACCCTACACTCGCTCCCCTCTCTTCATCTCTCTCTCTCAACTCATCACTTTTTTATCGCTTGATCTCCTCTCTCTATCTCACTCGCTTACCCAGCTCTCTTTCCCTCTCTCCCTGCCTCTCTTCCTCTGAGAATCTAGTCTACAAACACCAGGCAGCCATTTTAGGTTTGTTCACAGTGGCCATTGTATGTCCCCACAGCAATGGGACATTTATGACAGAGTTGACTCATGTAACATTAGTATTTTAAACGTGACAGAGACACAGGTATGGAGACATAAATTCCACGTGTATTCCCTGGAATATTGAAGGATCCGAGCGTTCAGTCCCACACTTTGCTGTTGTAAATTTGAATTCTGAATTTTCTAAAACTGAATCTGGAAGTAAAAACCCCCGGGATTGAAAGCTTCACATTCTTTCTGCTGCTGCAAAGCCCGTGTCTGTGTCTGTTTCTCAGTATTTATTAACAATTTAAGATAATAGCATAGTTTGCCATAATTCAATATCAGTTAGAAATGTCCCAATGCTATGATCAATATCAATCTTTCATTTAATTCCTATCTAACCCCGCGCTGTCCAATAACGGATGCAGAAACAAATAAATTGGAGGTTTCATTTCTCTGTCACTTTCTGTATCTTGAAGCTTCCATTTGGAGCTGGAAATCTCTCAGTTGATGAATGTTGTCTTGAAAATTTTACCCTGAATAGTGTGAGCCTTAGTATTGTGGAAACGTGTGAAGAAAGTGTTTGCATTCACACATTCCGACATTGTGAAATGTAAGTTAGCTTTGAAACAATAGGATGTAGGGCCATGGAGTCTGAATGGACAACAGGTTTTGGATGATTAAAGAGTCAATTTTAATGATGTCCTTTGAAGGAGCCGTTTACTGTAAATGTCCCGAGACAATGAAATGCTTCAAAGGAAATATCCCGGTTGACAGAAATGGTTCCCCAATATCTGAATCACTTTCCAAGTCTTCAGAGACATGAAGGGGGCAGACATATTGTAAGATACAGATCATGAGATGCTGGAGAATCACAGAATTGAAGTTGTGGGGCCCTCTCCTGTTTCAGAATGTCAGTTTTGATGTTTAACTCTGTGAACCTTGGTTAATGATTCAGAAAGCAGAAAGTTCCAATCCAATCTGTAACCTGCACTGCAAATTCCAAAGAGATATGTACACCTTAAGTGAATGGGTGAAATAGTGAAAGATGAATTTCATTGTCGGCAAATGTGTGGCTCCTCACTTTAAAAAGGATGGAACAGGTTACATTATAAATGGTGAAAAGCTGCAAACAGTGAGGGTCCAAAGAGTCCCTATCCATTTGTGTCAAGACTAAGAAAACATCAAACAGTTCCAATGAGAAATTAAATTTGATATTTGGGATAAAGATGGTTACAAACTCACACTACACATTCCATGAATCAGGCTCTGTAACCTGCACTTCAGCACATCACATGAAAAAATATATTTTCAACAGTTCGTGATTCCAGTCTGTTACTCAATCCCGGGTATCTATTCTATATATAAACCCCCTGAACCCCTCGATTAGATTCCAGTCTGTAACTCAATCCCGGGTATCTATTTTATATATAAACCCCCTGAACCCTTCGATTAGATTCCAGTCTGTAACTCAAGCCCGGGAATCTATTATTCTATATATAAACCCTCCGAACCCCTCGATTAGATTCCAGTCTGAAACTCTCTCCCGGGTGTCTGTTATTCTATATATAAACCACCCCGAATCCCTCGATTAGATTCCAGCGCTTCCACATCACAAATTGAGGAAGGGGTCTCCCCCCATTTTAAAGTTGGTTAAAGGCTCTCCCGCTATTTTTAAGATGGGGGCGGGATCACCCTCCAATTTAAAGATGGAGAAGGGATGTCTCACAGGATAATGTCCTTTACGCTCAATAATGTTAAGAAATTTTTGAACATTTTCAGTTTCCCCCTACAATTTCTCTTTCTCTCATCCTGTCTCATTCCTTCTCCCCCTTTCCCATCCCATCTCTCTGCCACTCTATACATTTCTCTGTTTCTCTCTCTCACCCCATCACTTTACCCAACACTCGCTCCCCTCTCTTCATCTCTCTCTCTCAACTCATCCCTTTTTCTTTCGCTCGATCTCCCCCCTCTATTTCACTCGCTTACCCAGCTCTCTTTCCCTCTCACCCTGTCTCTCTGCCGCTCTGTCTCTCTATCTGTCGTTCCGTCTTTCTCTCTCTCTCTCACTCACTACTTATCTCAGTTGCTCTGCTACACTCTCTGTCGCCGCCATATCTCTCCCTTTCGCCTTGTCTCTCTGTTGCTCTCTTTCTATCTCTGTACCTCTTTCATCCCATCTACCTCTCCGTCTATCTCTCTCTCTCTCTTTCTCTCCCAGGAAAACAGAGAGTAATGGTTCATGGGAATTTTTCCGGCTGGATGTCGGATTGTAGTGGAGTTCCGCAGGGGTCAGTATTGGAACCCTGGATTTCCCTGATGTATATAAATGATTGAGATATTGGTGTGCAGTGGACCATTTCAGAGTTTGTGGATGGCACAAAACTTGGGGGAATGATAAACAGAGAGGGGGACAGTGTAGAGCATCAAAAGGACATTTACAAGTTAGTAGCGTGGGCAGATAGGTGGCCAATGATGTTCAATGTGGAGACGTGTGAGGTGATGCATTTTGGTAGGAGAAACATGGACAGGAAAAATAAAAGTAGGGGTGAAATTTTGAAGGGGGTGCAGGAGCAGAAAGACCTGGGTGGAGATGTGCATAGATCATTGAAGGTGGCAGGACAGGTTGAGCGAGTGTTCATAAAGCATATCGTATCCTGGGCTTTAATAATAGGGGCATAGAGTACAAGAGCAGGGAGGTTATGCTGAATTTATATAAGACGCTAGTTAGACCTCAGATGGAGTACTGTGTACAGTCCTGGGAGCCACACTATAGGAAGGATATGATTCCCGGCACAGTGTGATTACGTGGGATGGAATTGAGATTTACACCCCTTCTGTGTTTAATGTTGGAATCAGCTTCATTTGGAGTGTGCTGTGTTTTGTAGACATTTTCAGATCTTTTTAAATAATTCCCTTTTTTTGTAGACTGCATCACTGAGTGTGAATTGGAGCTTAGCATCCATTTTTTAAATTGTTTGAAAATAGTTTTAAACTTCGCCCCTAGTTCCAAACTCTCCCACAAGGGGAAACATCTTCTCCACATCCACCCTGTTAAGACCCCTCAGGAACTTACATCTTTCACTAAGATCACCTCTCCAAATTCTAAACTCCAATGGATACAGGCCCAGCCTGTCCAACCTTTCCTCATAAGAAAATCAGAATCCTTTCCTCATAAGATCCGAGATGATGAGAAATGCCTCACACAATTGGCCTTGTCCTTGTCTTCATTGGTTTCTGAGCAACAACCTTCAATAATAGTTATAATAATTTCGGGGAAAGGGCAGACGAGTGGGACCAGTGAAATTTTCCTTGCAGATTGTCGAAAGTAGATTGATGGACTGAATGGCCTCCTTCTGTGTTGTAAACTTTCTGTGTTACACACGCAGGTTAACATTTCATTCTCGAATAAGCTTCACTCTTTCCTCCATTGTAGGTTCCAGCACCTCCACATCACAAGTTGGGCAATGGATCTCCCTCCATTTTAAAGACTGGAATGGATCTCCCTCCATTTTAAAGACGGGATTGGATCTTCCTCCATTTTAAAGATGGAGAAGACGTAGCCTAGTGGGACATAAGCAAGGCTTTTGATAAGGTCCCACAAGGGAGAACGAAAGCGAAGGTAAGAGCCCATGGGATCCAAGGCAATTTTTCAATTTGGATCCAGAATTGGCTGAGTGGCAGGAAGCAGAGGGTGATGGTCAAGGGGTGTTTTTGTGACTGGATCCCTGTGTCCAGTGGGGTTCCACTGGGATGGGTGTTGGGTCCCTTGCTGTGTGTGGTATGTATAAACGAGTTAGACTTCGATGTAGAAGGGTTGATCAGCAAGTTTGTGGATGACACGATAATTGGTGGTGTGGTAAATAGTGAGGAGGAGAGCCTTAGATTACAGGCGGATATAGAGGGACTGGTCAGTGGTTCATGGACTTTAATCCGGATAGGTGTGAGGTGATGCACTTGGGCAGGACACACAAGGCACAGGCATACATGATGAATGGTAGGACCCTGGGAGCTAATGAGCATTAGAGAGACCTTGGTGTGTATGTCCACTGGTCCCTTAAGGTAGTGGGACAGGTAAATAAGGTGGTTAAGAAGGCATATGAGATACTTTCCTTTATTAGCCGAGACATAGAACATAAGAGCAGGGAAGTCATGCTGGAACTGCATAAAACGCTGGTAAGGCCACAGCTAGAGTATTGCGTGTAGTTCTGGAGTCCGCATTATAGGAAGGATGTGATTGCACGAGAGAGAGAGCAGAGTAGATTTACCAGGATGTTGCCTGGGCTGGAGAATTTTAGATATGAGGAGAGATAGGATAGACTTGGATTATTTTCCCGTGAGCAGAGGAGATTGAGGAAGGACATGATTGAGGTGAATAAAATAATGAGGGGCATTGATAGAGTAAAGAGGAAGGAACTTTTCCCCTTGGTGGAGGGAACAATAATGAGGGAGTATAGATTTAAGGCAGGGGGCAGGAGGGTTAGAGGGGAAGTAGGGAAGGATTTTTTCACCCAGAGGGTGGTGGGAATCTGGAACTCACTGCCTGAAAGGGGGTTAGAGGCACTCTCACCCCAATACTCTCTCCCTCTCACCCCAACTCTCTCACCCTCTCAATACAACCCTCTCGCCCTCTCACCAAAACTCTCTCTCCCACTCACCCCATAGCTCTCTCCCTCTCAACGCAACCCTATCTCCCTCATACTGCAAATCTCTCTCCCTCTCACCCCAACACTCTCTCCCCCTCAACCCAATTCTTTCTCCTTCTCACCCCAAGGCTCTCTCCCTCTCTCCCCAACCCTCTCTCCCTCTCTCCCCGACCCTCTCTTCCTCTCACCGCGAAACTCTCTCCCGCTCACCCCAAGCCTCTCAACCGCTCACCCCAACCCTCTCTCCCTCGCACTACAACACTCTCTCCCTATCACCCCAAACCTCTCACCCAAAAGCTCTCTCACTCTCATCCCCACTCTTCCACCCTCTCACCCTAAGTCTCCCTCCCTCTCACATTAACCCTCTCTCCCTCTGAACCTAAACTTCTCTCCCTCTCACCCAACCCTCTCTCCCTCTCACCCCAATCCTCTCTCCCTCTCACCCCAACCCTCCCTCCCTCTCACACCAACCCTCCCTCCCTCTCACCCCAACCCTCTCTCTCTCTCACCCCAACACTCTCTCCCTCTCACCCCAACCCTCCCTCCCTCTCACACCAACCCTCCCTCCCTCTCACCCCAACCCTCTCTCTCTCTCACCCCAACACTCTCTCCCTTTCACCACAACTCTCTCTCACTCTCACCCTCTCCTCATTCCCTCTCACACCAACTCTCTCTCTCTCTCACCCCAACCCTCTCTCCCTCTCACCCCTTCCTTCTCTGCCATTCACCCCAAACCTCTCTCCCTCTCACCCCAAGACTCTCTCCCGCTCACCCCAAGCCACTCTCCCGCTCACCCCAAGCCTCTCTCCCGCTCACCCCAAGCCTCTCTCCCGCTCACCCCAAGCCTCTCTCCCGCTCATCCCAATCCTCTCTCCCGCTCACCCCAAGCCTCTCTCCCGCTCACCCCAAGCCTCTCTCCCGCTCAGCCAAAGCCTCTCTCCCTCTCAGCCAAAGCCTCTCTCCCTCTCAGCCAAAGCCTCTCTCCCTCTCAGCCAAAGCCTCTCTCCCTCTCACCCCAACGCTCTCTCCCTCTCACACCAACTCTCTCACCCTCTCAACACAACCCTCTCTCCCTCTCACTAAGCTCTCACCAAAATATCCTTTATTCACTGTCTGGCTCTCAGTCAACCACTTTTTCTGAGTGTCTCTATTTCTCATTCACTCGATCTGTGTCTTCTCTCCCTGCCTCTCTTCCTCTGAGAATCTAGTCTACAAACACCAGGCAGCCATTTTAGGTTTGTTCACAGTGGCCATTTTATGTCCCCACAGCACTGGGACACTTAGGACAGAGTTGACTCATGTAACATTAGTATTTTAAACGTGACAGAGACACAGGTATGGAGACATAAATTCCACGTGTATTCCCTGGAATATTGAAGGATCCGGGCGTTCAGTCCCACACTTTGCTGTTGTGAATTTGAATTCTGAATTTTCTAAAACTGAATCTGGAAGTAAAAACCCCCGGGATGGAATGATTGACATTCTTTCTGCTGCTGCAAAGCCCGTGTCTGTGTCTGTTTCTCAGTATTTATTAACAATTTAAGATAATAGTTTAGAATGCCACAAGTTTGCCATAATGTCTGGAAAGAGGGTTGAAACAGAGGGGCTGAGGTAGCAAAACAAGAGGAGGGGGTGGTGAATAGACACAGGATCTGGGGGTCTCCAATGTGTAGAATCTGCCCAGCTCCCAGTCACATCTTTTAGAAAAGGCTGAATTGCGAAAATGAATCCAGGGACAGTGAAGCAAGTGACTCACTAACAATGAGAGCATTTTAAACATTCATTCTTTCACTGCAAAGCGCTCAGTCTTTCTGAGGTTCTGAAGGGGTCGGGGGTCTTCACTGTCTTAGTCCCTCTCCAACTTGCTGCCTCTCTCTCTCAGTGTAAATATTGCCCCATTTAAAAAGTGCTGAGCAGAGCTGGCTGCACCTTGTGGGATCTTGCTGTGCACAAATTCCCTGCAGTGTTTCATACTGTGCCACAACCAGTTAATTTATTAAAAATGTGCTGATTGGAATCATTTCCTGTCCCTCAGAAGCCCTTTACCAAGTCCTAACTGTGAGAGTGTGTAAAAGTTTGTGCTCATTCCTGAATAATGCTGGTGTTTTAGGCAGGGCGATGACTTGGCAGGTGGAACAGTCATTTGAATTCAGTCTCTCTAGGATGTGTCACAGCAGGTGTGGAGATAGGTAAAGTCATGGGATCCTGCTGTGTAAAAAAATAAAACAAAGAGGCCGCCAGCCTTTCCTGAACTTCATCAGTGACCACACTTGATAGAAATGGGTTCATGGAGGGTGAAGCAGTCGGACACAGAGATAGAGGGAGAGGGAGAGGGAGAGGGAGAGGGAGAGGGAGGGGGCCTGAAATGAGAACCCGGAGCCTGTGCGAAGGCTTCTTCTCACCCCCAGAGACATGTCGGTGTGTGTTAGACAGGCCGGGCCACGGGCTTTCCTGGGTTAAATGGAAGGTTCAGCAGCCATTTCAACTGAGGTTAATGTAGATCTGAGGGTGCGGGCTGGTGGTGAGGGTGGGGAGAGAGCAGCCCCCAGTCTCTGTCTCTCCAGCTTGTTCCCTCTCTCCCTCTCTCTCTCCAGCCAATTCTGTCCATAATTCATCTTTCAATAAAATGTATAAGAAAAGCAATGTAATTTGTCGTTACTTTAATTGGGGGTGGGGGAGGGTGTTGGGGGGGGAGAGAGAGAGGGGGTGAGGCCCATTCCCCACTCACTGTCCGGCTATCCTCATCCAATACATTTTTAACTGGTCATGAGCAGGTGGGGAGTGGGATCTTGCTGTGTACACATGTCTCCACCCCCCCCGCCCTGTTCCTTGCCCCCCATAATAGTGACAACACTTTCAAAATAAAAGATTGAGGGAAAGGAGGAGGGTGCGGAGGGAGGGGTGATGGGGGCAGAGAGAGAGGAGGGTGCGGAGGGAGGGGGACAGACTGAGGCCTGGTCCACAGGCTTCACCCATGTGAGTTGTGTCTGTTTCTTACCCCAATCGAGGTTTTATTTCCATCTCTGAGACACAGAGGGTGAGAGAGTGAATGAGTGAGGGAGACAGAGATGTGAGTGAGATAAGAAGAGAGATACAGAGAGAAACACAGGGGATGGGAAAGGTCTCTCAATCTGTTTTAGCCTCTGGTTTATAACTGGGATATTTTGGTATTTGGATGTTGCTAAGAGGTTGTGTTACTGTGAAGGGGAGGGGGTGGGGGTGGGGGTGGAATCCTGGGCTCTTGCTGTGCTATTTTATTTAGAAATGATCTTGCTTTGTGTATTTAGTCATTTCTTTTCTCTCGCTCTTTTCCCCAGGAATTTGGAGTTTGAAGACTGCAATGTGACTATGAATCCATGAGCAGGAGCTTTTCCCCAGCTTGGATGGATGGACTCAGGCCTGTTCCACACCCCCCCACCCACCCACGTGAGTTGTGTCTCTTTATGACCCCGAGGTTTAATTTTAATCTCGGAGGGACCCTGGTTTTTGGTGCATCGATGAAGCGGTTTCTGTTAGATGATGGGGTGCTGGATTTTGAAACCCTGGGGTTAAAATATCCCGGCCTTGCGATTAGTCACAAATACATTAACCCTTTGGTGTGTGACAAAGAGGAGATTAAAAATCTGAAACCTGAGGCTGTTTAGAAGCTTGTTATAATTCCAAAATAAGACAGGGAGTTTAGCACCTTCTGGAGACTGATGGGTGGACAGGGGGAACCATTTTAATTCAGTTTACGCAGCTTCTGTGTGTGGATTTCTCTCTCTCTCTCTCTCCATCCTCCTGATCTTGCTGTGCCCACAGTGCCCTGTGGCCTTTCCCCACATGAGAGAGAGAGAAAGGAGAGGTCAGGGGAAAGAGGGGGAGAGATAACAAAACAGAGAGGAGTTGGTGTGGGTAGGTGAGAAGACACAGGGTCCGGGGGGAGAGAGAGAGGTCTCCTCGTGTGCAGTCACTGCCCAGCTCCCAGTCAGGGCCTTCCAGAAAGTGGGATTTGACCCCAACTGAAATCCCGAGGCAGTGATTTGAAAATGTCTCCTGAGAGAATCCAGCTGCTCCCCAGTTTGAGTTTCAGCCCTTTCAGGGGCTTGTGGTGGTGGGGAGGGAGGGAACTGAGGGGATGGCCCCCAGACTGGGGAATTCTCACGGGGAAGGCGGGGAGAGAGAGGCTTTCACAGCAGGTGTGGAGATAGGGAAAGTCATGGGATCCTGCTGTGTAAAAAATAAAACACAGGCCACCAGCCTTTCCTGAACTGCATCAGTGACCACACTTGATAGAAATGGGTTCATGGAGGGTGAAGCAGTCGGAGAGGGAGAGGGAGAGGGAGAGGGAGAGGGAGGGAGAGGGAGAGGGCCTGAAATGAGAACCCGGAGCCCGTGAGAAGGCTTCTTCTCACCCCCAGATTCATGTCGGTGTGTGTTAGACAGGCCGGGCCACGGGCTTTCCCGGGTTAAATGGAAGGGGCAGCAGCCATTTCAATTGAGGTTAATGTAGATCTGAGGGTGCGGGCTGGTGGTGAGGGTGGGGCGAGAGCAGCCCCCAGTCTCTGTCTCTCCAGCTTGTTCCCTCTCTCCCTCTCTCTCTCTCCAGCCAATTCTGTCCATAATTCATCTTTCAATAAAATGTATAAAAACACCAATGTAATTTGTCGTTACTTTAATTGGGGGTTGGGGAGGTTGTTGGGGGGGGGGAGAGAGAGGGGATGAGGCCCATTCCCATTCACTGTCCCGCTATCCTCAGCCAATAAATTTTTAACTGGTCATGAGCAGATGGGGAGTGGGATCTTGCTGTGTACACATGGTCTCCAACACCCACCGCCCTGTTCCTTGCCCCCCACAACAGTGACCACACTTTCAAAATAAAGGGGGCAGAGAAAGAGGAGAGTGCGGAGGAAGGGGTGATGGGGGCAGAGAGAGAGGAGGTTGCAGAGGGAGGGTTGATGGGGGCAGAGAGAGAGGTGGGTGCGGAGGGTGGGGTGATGGGGGCAGAGAGAGAGGAGGTTGCGGAGGGAGGGGTGATGGGGCAGAGAGAGTGGTGGGTGAGGAGGGATGGGTGATGGGGGCAATGAGAGAGGAGGGTGCGTTGGGAGGGGTGATGGGTGCAGAGAGAGAGGAGGTTGCGGAGGGAGGGTTCATGGGGGCAGAGAGAGAGGTGGGTGCGGAGGGAGGGGTGATGGGGGCAGAGAGAGAGGAGGGTGCGGTGGGAGGGGTGATGGGTGCAGAGAGAGAGGTGGGTGCGGAGGGAGGGGTGATGGGGGCAGAGAGAGAGGTGGGTGCAGAGGGAGGAGTGATGAGGGCAGAGAGAGAGGTGGGTGCGGAGGGAGGGGTGATGGGGGCAGAGAAGAGGTGGGTGCGGAGGGAGGGCTGAATGGGGCACTGAGAGAGGTGGGTGCAGAGGGAGGAGTGATGGGGGCAGAGAGAGAGAAAGAGGAACAGATTGAGGGAGACTTCGACAGAGAGGGGGTGGGGGTGTTGGGGGCTCGGGGGCAGGGGAAGGAGACACAGGGTCTGGGGGTGTCCCCCTCCATTGTGTGACTGCTCGTGGGATCCTGCTGTGCAGAATTGCTTTATTTGCAACTCTAATAACTATTTGATTGACTGGGGGATGTGATTGTGGAACTATAAATGTAAAAGATGGCCAGTGTGGTGTGGATTTTGTCGATGGTGAGACAGGAGCTTTCCAGAGTGCCCTTTCTATCCAGCACTCACAGGGGCGTGGAATTAAAAAGGCCGGAACTTGTATCCGGGTCTAATTCACCAAGAGCACAGGGCCCGTGTCTGAGAGCAATTCATGTCACGGTGAAAGGTAAAGGCCCAGCAACCAATTTAATTCACTTCACCGATCTCTGACTGTCAAATTCTCAGTCTCCTCTCTCCCCCTCGGTCTCTCCAATGGGGGAAGTGAGAGAGAGAGAGAAAGGGGGGAGTGAGTGAGGTGAAAAAGAGGGGCTGAGAAAGTAAAACAAGAGGAGGGGGTGGTGAATAGACACAGGATCTGGGGGTCTCCAATGTGTAGACTCTGCCCAGCTCCCAGTCACATCTTTTAGAAAAGGCTGAATTGTGAAAATGAATCCAGGGACAGTGAAGCAAGTGACTCACTAACAATGAGAGCATTTTAAACATTCATTCTTTCACTGCAAAGCGCTCAGTCTTTCTGAGGTGAAGGGTTCGGGGGTCTTCACTGTCTTAGTCCCTCTCCAGCTTGCTGCCTCTCTCTCTCTGTGTAAATATTGCCCCATTTAAAAGACATTTCCAGACATTATGGCAAACTTGTGGCATTCTAAACTATTATATTAAATTGTTAATAAATACTGAGAAACAGACACAGACACGGGCTTTGCAGCAGCAGAAAGAATGTCAATCATTCCATCCCGGGGGTTTTTACTTCCAGATTCAGTTTTAGAAAATTCAGAATTCAAATTCACAACAGCAAAGTGTGGGACTGAAGGCCCGGATCCTTCAATATTCCAGGGAATACACCTGGAATTTATGTCTCCATACCTGTGTCTCTGTCACGTTTAAAATACTAATGTTACATGAGTCAACTCTGTCCTAAGTGTCCCAGTGCTGTGGGGACATAAAATGGCCACTGTGAACAAACCTAAAATGGCTGCCTGGTGTTTGTAGACTAGATTCTCAGAGGAAGAGAGGCAGGGAGAGAGGGAATGAAAGCTGGGTAAGCGAGTGAGATAGAGAGAGGGTTGAAACAGAGGAGCTGAGGTAGCAAAACAAGAGGAGGGGGTGGTGAATAGACACAGGATCTGGGGGTCTCCAATTTGTAGAATCTGCCCAGCTCCAAGACACATCTTTTAGAAAAGTCTGAATTGCGAAAATGAATCCAGGGACAGTGAAGCAAGTGACTCACTAAGAATGAGAGCATTTTAAACATTCATTCTTTCACTGCAAAGCGCTCAGTCTTTCTGAGGTTCTGAAGGGGTCAGGGATCTTCACTGTCTTAGTACCTCTCCAACTTGCTGCCTCTCTCTGTGTAAATATTGCCCCATTTAAAAAGTGCTGAGCAGAGGTGGCTGCGCCCTGTGGGATCTTGCTGTGCACAAATTCCCTGCAGTGTTTCATACTGTGCCACAACCAGTTAATTTATTAAAAATGTGCTGATTGGCCTCATTTCCTGTCCCTCAGAAGCCCTTTACCAAGTCCTAACTGTGAGAGTGTGTAAACGTTTGTGCTAATTCCTGAATAATGCTGGTGTTTTAGGCAGGGCGATGACTTGGGAGGTGGAACAGTCATTTGAATTCAGTCTCTCTAGGATGTGTCACAGCAGGTATGGAGATAGGGAAAGTCTTGGGATCCTGCTGTGTAAAAAAATAAAACAAAGAGGCCGCCAGCCTTTCCTGAAATGCATCAGTGACCACACTTGATAGAAATGGGTTCATGGAGGGTGGAGCAGTCAGACACAGAGAGAGAGGGAGAGGTAGAGGGAGAGGGCCTGAAATGAGAACCCGGAGCCTGTGCGAAGGCTTCTTCTCACCTCCAGAGTCATGTCGGTGTATGTTAGACAGGCCGGGCCACGGGCTTTCCTGGGTTAAATGGAAGGGACAGCAGCCATTTCAATTGAGTTTAATGTAGATCTGAGGGTGCGGGCTGGTGGTGAGGGTGGGGAGAGAGCAGCCCCCAGTCTCTGTCTCTCCAGCTTGTTCCCTCTCACCCTCTCTCTCTCCAGCCAATTCTGTCCATAATTCATCTTTCAATAAAATGTATAAAAACACCAATGTAATTTGTCGTTACTTTAATTGGGGGTGGGGGAGGATATTGGGGGGCGGAGAGAGAGGGGGTGAGGCCCATTCCGCACTCACTGTCCCGCTATCCTCAGCCAATACATTTTTAACTGGTCATGAGCAGGTGGGTAGTGGGATCTTGCTGTGTAATCATGGTCTCCACCCCCCCCCGCCCTGTTCCTTGCCCCCCACAAGAGTGACCACACTTTCAAAATAAAAGATTGAGGGAAAGGAGGAGGGTGCGGAGGGAGGGATGATGGAGGCAGAGAGAGAGGAGGGTGCGGAGGGAGGGGGATAGACTGAGGCCTGGTCCACAGGCTTCACCCACGTGAGTTGTGTCTGTTTATTACCCCAATCGAGGTTTAATTTCCATCTCTGAGACACAGAGTGAGAGAGTGAATGAGTGAGGGGGACAGAGATGTGAGTGAGATAGGAAGAGAGATACAGAGAGAAACACAGGGGATGGGAAAGGTCTCTCAATCTGTTTTAGCCTCTGGTTTATAACTGAGATATTTTTGTATTTGGATGTTGCTAAGAGGTTGTGTAACTGTGAAGGGGTCGGTATGGGGGGGATGGAATCCTTGGCTCTTGCTGTGCTATTTTGTTTAGAAATGTTCTTGCTTTGTGTTTTAGTCAATTCTTTTCCCTCTCTCTTTTCCCCAGGTATTTGGAGTTTGAAGACTGCAATGTGATTATGAATCCATGGGCAGGAGCTTTTCCCCAGGTTGGATGGATGGACTCAGGCCTGTTCCACACCCCCCACCCACCCACGTGAGTTGTGTCTCTTTATGACCCTGAGGTTTAATTTTAATCTCGGAGGGACCCTGGTTTTTGGTGCATCGATGAAGCGGTTTCTGTTAGATGATGGGGTGCTGGATTTTGAAACCCTGGGGTTATAATATCCCGGCCTTGCGATTAGTCACAAACACATTAACCCTTTGGTGTGTGACAAAGAGGAGATTAAAAATCTGAAACCTGAGGCTGTTTAGAAGCTTGTTATAATTCCAAAATAAGACAGGGAGTTTAGCACCTTCTGGAGACTGATGGGTGGACAGGGGGAACCATTTTAATTCAGTTTACGCAGCTTCTGTGTGTGGATTTCTCTCTCTCTCTCTCCATCCTCCTGATCTTGCTGTGTCCACAGTGGCCTGTGGCCTTTCCCCACATGAGAGAGAGAGAAAGGAGAGGTCAGGGGAAAGAGGGGGAGAGATAACAAAACAGAGAGGAGTTGGTGTGGGTAGGTGAGAAGACACTGGGTCCGGAGGGAGAGAGAGAGGGCTCCTCGTGTGCAGTCACTGCCCAGCTCCCAGTCAGGGCCTTCCAGAAAGTGGGATTTGACCCCAACTGAAATCCCGAGGCAGTGATCTGAAAATATCTCCTGAGAGAATCCAGCTGCTCCCCAGTTTGAGTTTCAGCCCTTTCAGGGGGTTGTGGTGGTGGGGAGGGAGGGAACTGAGGGGATGGCCCCCAGACTGGGGAATTCCCACGGGGAAATCGGGGAGAGAGAGGCTTTCACAGCAGGTGTGGAGATAGGGAATGTCATGGGATCCTGCTGTGTAAAAAAACAAAACAAAGAGGCCGCCAGCCTTTCCTGAACTGCATCAGTGACCACACTTGATAGAAATGGGTTCATGGAGGGTGAAGCAGTCGGACACAGAGGGAGAGGGAGAGGGAGAGAGAGAGAGAGAGAGAGATTGAGAGGGAGAGGGAGAGGGAGAGGGAGAGGGAGAGGGAGAGGGAGAGAGAGAGGGAGAGGGAGAGGGAGAGGGAGAGGGAGAGGGAGAGGGAGAGGGAGAGGGAGAGGGAGAGGGAGAGGGAGAGGGAGAGGGAGAGGGAGAGGGAGAGGGAGGGGGCCTGAAATGAGAACCCGGAGCCTGTGCGAAGGCTTCTTCTCACCCCCAGAGTCATGTCGGTGTGTGTTAGACAGGCCGGGCCACGGGCTTTCCTGGGTTAAATGGAAGGGACAGCAGCCATTTCAATTTAGTTTAATGTAGATCTGAGGGTGCGGGCTGGTGGTGAGGGTGGGGAGAGAGCTGCCCCCAGTCTCTCCAGCTTGTTCCCTCTCTCCCTCTCTCTCTCCAGCCAATTCTGTCCATAATTCATCTTTCAATAAAATGTATAAGAAAACCAACGTGATTTGTCGTTACTTTAATTGGGGGTGGGGGAGGATGTTGGGGGGGTGGAGAGAGAGGGGATGAGGCCCATTCCCCACTCACTGTCCCGCTATCCTCAGCCAATACATTTTTAACTGGTCATGAGCAGGTGGGGAGTGGGATCTTGCTGTGTACACATGGTCTCCACCACCCCCGCCCTGTTCCTTGCCCCCCCGCAACAGTGACCACACTTTCAAAATAAAGGGGGCAGAGAAAGAGGAGAGTGCGGAGGGAGACGTGATGGGGGCAGAGAGAGAGGAGGGTGAGGAGGGTGGGTTGATGGGGGCAGAGAGATAGGTTGGTGCAGAGGGAGGGTTGATGGGGGCCGAGAGAGAGGTGGGTGTGGAGGGTGGGGTGATGGGGGCAGAGAGAGAGGTGGGTGCGGAGGGAGGGGTAATGGGGGCAGAGAGAGAGGAGGTTGCGGAGGGAGGGTTGATGGGGGCAGAGAGAGATGTGGGTCCGGAGGGAGGGGTGATGGGGGCAGAGAGAGAGGTGGGTGCGGAGGGAGGGGTGATGAGGGCAGAGAGAGAGGTGGGTGCGGAGGGAGGGGTGGTGGGGGCAGAGAGAGAGGAGGGTGCGGAGGGAGAGGTGATGGGGGCAGAGAGAGAGGTGGGTACAGAGGGAGGAGTGATGGGGGCAGAGAGAGAGAAAGAGGAACAGAATGAGGGAGACTTCGACAGAGAGGGGGTGGGGGTGTTGGGGGCTCGGGGGCAGGGGAAGGAGACACAGGGTCTGGGGGTGTCCCCCTCCATTGTGTGACTGCTCGTGGGATCCTGCTGTGCAGAATTGCCTTAGTTGCAACTCTAATAACTATTTGATTGACTGGGGGATGTGATTGTGGAACTATAAATGTAAAAGATGGCCAGTGTGGTGTGGATTTTTGTCGATGGTGAGACAGGAGCTTTCCAGAGTGCCCTTTCTATCCAGCACTCACAGGGGCGTGGAATTAAAAAGGCCGGAACTTGTATCCGGGTCTAATTCACCAAGAGCACAGGGCCCGTGTCTGAGAGCAATTCATGTCACGGTGAAAGGTAAAGGCCCAGCAGCCAATTGAATTCACTTCACCGATCTCTGACTATCTAATTCTCGGTCTCCTCTCTCCCCCTCGGTCTCTCCAATGGGGGAAGTGAGAGAGAGAGAGAAAGGGGGGTGTGAGTGAGGTGAAACAGAGGGGCTGAGATAGTAAAACAAGAGGAGGGGGTGGTGAATAGACACAGGATCTGGGGGTCTCCAATGTGTAGACTCTGCCCAGCTCCCAGTCACATCTTTTAGAAAAGGCTGAATTGCGAAAATGAATCCAGGGACAGTGAAGCAAGTGACTCACTAACAATGATAGCATTTTAAACATTCATTCTTTCACTGCAAAGCGCTCAGTCTTTCTGAGGTTCTGAAGGGTTCGGGGGTCTTCACTGTCTTAGTCCCTCTCCAGCTTGCTGCCTCTCTCTCTCTGTGTAAATATTGCCCCATTTAAAAGACATTTCCAGACATTATGGCAAACTTGTGGCATTCTAAACTATTATATTAAATTGTTAATAAATACTGAGAAACAGACACAGACACGGGCTTTGCAGCAGCAGAAAGAATGTGAATCATTCCATCCCGGGGGTTTTTACGTCCAGATTCAGTTTTAGAAAATTCAGAATTCAAATTCACAACAGCAAAGTGTGGGACTGAAGGCCCGGATCCTTCAATATTCCAGGGAATACACGTGGAATTTATGTCTCCATACCTGTGTCTCTGTCACGTTTAAAATACTAATGTCACATGAGTCAACTCTGTCCTACGCGTCCCAGTGCTGTGGGGACATAAAATGGCCACTGTGAACAAACCTAAAATGGCTGCCTGGTGTTTGTAGACTAGATTCTCAGAGGAAGAGAGGCAGGGAGAGAGGGAAAGAGAGCTGGGTAAGCGAGTGAGATAGAGAGAGGAGATCAAGCGATAAAAAAGGGATGAGTTGAGAGAGAGAGATGAAGAGAGGGGAGCGAGTGTCGGGTAAAGATATGGGGTGATATAGAGAAACAGAGAAATGTATAGAGTGGCAGAGAGATGGGATGGGAGAGGGAGGGAAGGAATGAGACAGGATGACAGAAAGAGAAAGTGTAGGGGGAAACTGAAAATGTTCAAAAATGTGTTAACATTATTGAGTGTAAAGAACAATATCCTGTGAGACATCCCTTCTCCATCTGAATATTGGCGGGAGAGCCTTTAACCAACTTTAAAATGGGGGGAGACCCCTTCCTCAACTTGTGATGTGGAAGTGCTGGAATCTAATCGAGGGGTTTGTGGGGTTTATATATAGAATAATAGATACCCGGGAGTGAGTTGCAGACTGGAATCTAATCGAGGGGTTTGTGGGGTTTATATATAGAATAATAGATACCAAGGATTGAGTTACAGACTGGAATCTAATCTAGGTGTTTGTGGGGTTTATATATAGAATAATAGATACCAAGGATTGAGTTACAGACTGGAATCTAATCGAGGGGTTCGGGGTGATTTATATACAGAATAACAAATACTGTGGAGTGAGTTACAGGCTGGAATCTAATCGAGGTGTTCGGGGTGTATTATATATAGAATAAGAGATACCTGGGAATGAGTTACAGACTGGAATCTAACCAAGGGGTTTGGGGGGTTTATATATAGAATAACAGATACCCGGGAGTGAGGTACAGACTGGAATCTAATCGAGGGGTTCGGGGTGGTTAAGATATAGAATAACAGATACCCGGGAGTGAGTTACAGACTGGAATCTAATCGAGGGGTTCGGGGTGGATTATATAGAGAATTACAGATACCCGGGAGTGAGTTGCAGACTGGGTTCAGTGGGAGATTTAATCTTTAAATAACCCTGTCCTGTACCTGCCGTGGGAGTGCTTGATGGGGACAGTGTAGAGGGAGCTTTACTCTGTATCTAACCCCGTGCTGTACCAGTCCTGCGAGTGTTTGATGGGGACAGTATAGAGGAAGCTTTACTCTGTATCTAACCCCGTGCTGTACCTGCCCTGGGAGTGTATGATGGCCACAGTGTAGGGGGAGCTTTACTCTGTATCTAACGCCGTGCTGTACACGCCCTGGGAGTGTATGATGGCCACAGTGTAGGGGGAGCTTTACTCTGTATCTAACCCTGTGCTGTACCAGTCCTGGGAGTGTTTGATGGAGACAGTGTAGAGGGAGCTTTACTCTGTATCTAACCCAATGCTTTATCTGCCCTGGGAGTGTTTGATGGGGAAAGTGTAGAGGTAGCATTACTCTCTATCTAATCCAGTCCTGTTCCTGTCCTGGGAGTGATTGATGCGGACAGTATAGAGGGAGATTTATGCTGTATCTAACCCTGTCCTGTTGCTGTCCAGGGAGTGTTTGATGGAGACAGTGTAGAGGGAGATTTACTCTGTATCTAACCCCGTGCTGTACCAGCCCTGGGAGTGTTTGATGGGGACGGTGTAGAGGGAGATTTACTCTGTATCTAACCCACTGCTGTACCTGTCCTGGGAGTGTTTGATGGGGACAGTGTAGAGGAAGCTTTAATCTGTATCTAACCCTGTAATGTACCTGCGCTGGGTGTGTTTGTTAGCGACAGTGTAGAGGGAGATTTACTCTGTATCTAACCCCGTGCTGTACCTGTCCTGGGAGTATTTGATGGAGACAGTGTAGAGGGAACTTTACTCTGTATCTAACCCCGTACTGTACCTGCCCTGGGAGTGTTTGATAAGGACGGTGTAGAGGGAGCTTTACTCTGTATCTAACCCCGTGCTGTACCTGTCCTGGGAGTGTTTGATGGGGACTGTATCGAGGGAGCTTTATTCTGTATCTAACCCCGTGCTGTACCTGTCCTGGGAGTGATTGATGGGTACAGTATCGAGGGAGCTTTACTCTTTATCTAACCCCGTGCTGTACCTGTCCTGGGAGTGTTTGATGGGTACGGTATCGAGGGAGCTTTACACTGTATGTAACCCCGTGCTGTTCCTGTCCTGGGAGTGTTTGACGGGGACAGTGTAGAGGAAGCTTTACTCTGTATATGACCCCGTGCTGTACCTGTCCTGGGAGTGTTTGATGGGCACAGTGTAGAGGCAGCTTTACTCTGTATCTAACCATGTACTGTACCTGTCCTGGGAGTGTTAGATGGGGACAGTGTAGAGGGAGCTTTACTCTGTATCTGACCCCGTGCTGTACCTGCCCTGGGAGTGTTTGATGGGGACAGTTTACAGGGAGCTTTACTCTGTATATAACCCTGTCCTGAACCTGCCCTGGGAGTGTTTGATGGGGACAGGTTAGAGGGAGCTTTACTCTGTATCTAACCCCGTGCTGTACCTGCCCTGGGAGTGTTTGATGGGGACAGGTTAGAGGGTGCTTTACTCTGTATCTAACCCCGTGCTGTACCAGCCCTGGGAGTGTTTGATGGGGACAGTATAGAGGGAGCTTTACTCTGTATCTAACCCAGTGCTTTACCTGCCCTTGGAGTGTTTGATGGGGAAAGTGTTTAGATAGCTTTACTCTGTATCTAACCCCGTGCTGTACCTGTCCTGGGAGTGTTTGACGGGGACAGTGTAGAGGAAGCTTTACTCTGTATCTTACCCCGTGCTGTACCTGTCCTGGGAGTGTTTGATGGGGACAGTGTAGAGGCAGCTTTACTCTGTATCTAACCCCGTTCTGTACCTGTCCTGGGGGTGTTTGATGGGGACAGTATAGAGGTAGCTTTACTCTGTATCTAACTCTGTGCTGTACCTGTCCTGGGAGTGTTTGATTGGACAGTATAGAGGGAGCTTTACTCTGTATCTAGCCCCGTGCTGTACCTGTCCTGGGAGTGTTTGATGGGGACAGTGTAGAGGGAGCTTTACTCTGTATCTAAACCTGTGCTGTACCTGTCCTGGGAGTGTTTGATGGGAACAGTATTGAGGGAGCTTTACTCTGTATCTAACCACGTGCCGTACCTGTCCTGGGAGTGTTTGATTGGGAAAGTGTAGAGCGAGCTTAATCTGTATCTAACCAAGTGCTTTACCTGTCCTGGGAGTGTTTCATGGGGACAGTGTAGAGGAAGCTTTACTCTTTACCTAACCCCGTGCTGTACATGTCCTGGGAGTGTTTGATGGGGACAGTGTAGAGGAAGCATTACTCTGTATCTTACACCATGCTGTACCTGGCCTGGGTGTGTTTTTTAGCAACTGTGTAGAGGGAGATTTACTCTGTATCTAACCCCGTGCTGTACCTGTCCTGGGAGTATTTGATGGATATAGTGTAGAGGGAACTTTACTCTGTATCTAACCCCGTTCTGTACCTGCCCTGGGAGTGTTTGATGTGGACGGTGTAGAGGGAGCTTTACTCTGTATCTAGCCCCGTGCTGTACATGCCCTGGGAGTGTTTGATGGGGATAGTGTAGAGGTAGCTTTACTCTGTATTTAACCCCGTGCTGTACCTTTCCTGGGAGTGTTTGATGGGGACAGTATCGAGGGAGCTTTACTCTGTATCTAACCCCGTGCTGTACCTGTCCTGAGAGTGTTTGATGGGGACAATATCGAGGGAGCTTTACTCTGTATCTAAGCCAGTGCTTTACCTGCCCTGGGAGTGTTTGATGGGGAAAGTGTAGAGGTAGCTTTACTCTGTATCTAATCCTGTCCAGTTCCTGTCCTGGGAGTGTTTGATGGGGACAGTATAGAGGGATCTTTACCATGTGTCTAACCCTGTCCTGTTCCTGTCCTGGGAGTTTTTGATGGGAACAGTATAGAGGGAGCTTTACTCTGTATCTAAGACTGTCCTGGTCCTGTCCTGGGAGTGTTTGATGGGGACAGTTTAGAGGGAGCTTTACTCTGTATCAAAACCCCATGCCTTACCTGTCCTGGGAGTGTTTGATGGGGACAGTGTAGAGGGTGCTTTACTCTGTATCTAACCCAGTGATTTACCTGTCCTGGGAGTGTTTCATGTGGACAGTTCAGTGGGAGCATACTCTTTAAATAAGCCTGTCCTGTACCTGCCCTGGTAGTGTTTGATGGGGACAGTGTAGAGGGAGCTTTACTCTGTATCTAACCCCGTGCTGTCCCAGTCCTGCGAGTGTTTGATGGGGACAGTATAGAGGAAGCTTTACTCTGTATCTAACCCTGTGCTGTACCTGCCCTGGGAGTGTATGATGGCCACAGTGTAGGGGGAGCTTTACTCTGCATCTAACCCCGTGCTGTACCTGTCCTGGGAGTGTTTGATGGGCACAGTATAGGGGGAGCTTTTCTCTGTATATAACCCCGGACTGTACCTGTCCTGGGAGTGTTTGATGGGGACAGTATCGAGGGAGCTTTTCTCTGTATCTAACCCCGTGCTGTACCTGTCCTGGGAGTGTTTGATGGGCACAGTATATGGGGAGCTTTACTCTGTATATAACCCCGTGCTGTACCTGTCCTGGGAGTGTTTGATGGGGACAGTATCGAGGGAGCTTTACTCTGTATCTTACCCCGTGCTGTACTTGCCCTGGTAGTGTTTGATGGGGACAGTGCAGAGGAAGCTTTTTTCTGTATCTAATCCCGTGCTGTACCTGCCCTGGGAGTGTTTGATGGGCACAGTGTAGAGGGAGCTTTACTCTGCATCTAACCCCGTGCTGTACCTGTCCTGGGAGTGTTTGATGGGGACAGCATCGAGGGAGCTTTTCACTGTATCTAACCCCGTGCTGTACCTGTCCTGGGAGTGTTTGATGGGCACAGTATAGGGGGAGCTTTTCTCTGTATATAACCCCGGACTGTACCTGTCCTGGGAGTGTTGATGGGGACAGTATCGAGGGAGCTTTTCTCTGTATCTAACCCCGTGCTGTACCTGTCCTGGGAGTGTTTGATGGGCACAGTATAGGGGGAGCTTTTCTCTGTATATAACCCCGTGCTGTACCTTTCCTGGGAGTGTTTGATGGGGTCAGTATCGAGGGAGCTTTACTCTGTATCTAACCCCGTGCTGTACCTGTCCTGGGAGTGTTTGATGGGGACAGTATCGAGGGAGCTTTACTCTGTATCTAACCCCGTGCTGTACCTGTCCTGGGAGTGTTTGATGGGGACAGTATCAAGGGAGCTTTACTCTGTATCTAGCCCCTGCTGCATCATCTCTGGAAATGTTTTTTGGCAACATTCTCATCAAAAACAAAAACAATCCACAAATCAGGCCTAATAAATTGAGCATCAGTTTCCTTGTTTGATTCTCCCTGGTCTGTTCTGATTCTCTGATAGATTCCTCATGTTTACCCTCCACATGAGCAGTCATCCTAATCCCGTCTACCTGTCCTGCTCCCAAAGTGGCATCCGACTACAATAAGGCCAGTGATACAGGAGCGTCTCAGTGAGTGAGACAGGTGAGTCTTGAACCTGACCTGGGTGTATGTGAGTGACCCGGGTTAATCCGACACTCCAGGGACTGTTTAGACAGTTCGAGTGCATCGCAGCTTTGCCAGAATGAGACCTGGATTCCAAGGGTTAAATTGCAAAGTGAGATTGCACAAACTCTGGTTGTATTCACTGAAATTTAGTAGCATCAGGGGTGACTTGATCAAATTGTCAAATCCTGAGAGGAACTGAGGGGGGAGATTAGGGGAATGTATGAGCTCTTGTCCTGAGTAACAAGATTCGTGAGGCATCTTATCAAATCACCTTTGACCAGACAAGTATCCACCTGTCACTACAGTTTACCTGTATGTTGCAAAGTTATTCTGATAATTTTAATCCCACCGAGTCAGAATTTCTGCGATTCTGTGTCTGAGTCAGAACTTCACATAGTTCAGATTCACTGTTTAAAATAAGCAGTCACTTTTCTGTGGTGGTTTTTGAGATTGATTATGGATCTCAGAATCTGTCAGTGGAAGGGAGTTTCTACAGAGATAGGAAATGGGATGGATGAATAAAGGTGCAGGATTTTGTTCACTGCATTAGATTTTGTCTGTTGCTGTTTCCCAGGAGTTTATATTATCATGGGAAAGGGATGAATAACCAATGTCAACAATTCAATTTCTTCAGACAAGTGAAAACGCAAGAGAAAGAGGGAATATACCAACACTGGAGCAAACAGGCAACTGTATGAGGAAGGTTTCAATTCTCTGCATGTTTTAATGTGAATTCCTGAGCTAAAGATTGAAATAAACAGGAGTTTAAATCTCACACTGGGATGCCATACAATTTCAGTCCTGTTATCCTAAAATTAAAATTAAAAATCTACAATTAGAAATTTCTTGGAAAGAGTAGAGGGTGTTTGACTCTGTATCGAACCCCATACTGTATTTGGGTTGGGGGTGTTTGATGAACAGTGTAGCCAAAGCTTTAGTTTGAAACAATTTTCTGCAAACGGCAATTGACACAAAGTCTCTTGTTAATGTTTCAATTTGAGGCTGATAGATTTTTGTTAGGCAAAGGTGTAAAGAGATATAGAGTTAGATCAGTCAGGATCTCATTGAATGTCGGAAACAGGGTGTGGGGTGAAATGGAATCTTCCTTTTCCCATGTGCTATGATAAATATCCTTCCTTCAATCTCTGTCTCTCGGTCTCCCTCTCGATCGGTGTCTCTGTCTTCTTCTCACTCGCTTGGTCTCTCTCTCTCTATTCCTCTCTCTCAGAATCTATATAAATGACACAAACACCAGTCAGCCTTTTAGGTTTGTTGACAGAGGCCATATTATGTCCCCACAGCACTGGGACATTTTTGACAGAGTTGACTCCTCAGGAATGTGACGTTGGTACTTTCAACGTGACAGAGAGACAACTATGGAGATACTGATCAGACACTCATCCCCCAAACACCGCATTTTGCACGGGTTCCAGGTCATCCCCACTCGCTGATTTAAAAAGATTTTCAGCACATCCCCCCCTTCATCCCTTTCTCAAAACCTTCGCCCTGTCTCTCTCCCTGTCACCATCGAACCAATTTTTTGAATTTGACTCTGTATGGACCCCATACTGTAATTGGGTTGGGAGTGTTTGATGAACAGTGTAGTCAAAGCTTGACTCTGAAACACTGGAATTGAGGTTAAGGGGTGATTTGATCAAACGCTTCAAGATACTAATGTAAATGAATAATGTTTTTATACCCAGGCATGTTGAAAAATATTTGGAGCTTTACCCTTTTCTCCAGCTGATGAACTTTTAATTTGAACACTTTTTAAATTGAACTCAAATTCAAAGGTGAATGACGCTTTTCAATCTCATAACTCAATTGTTGAGGGAGCTTTACTCTGTATGGAACCCCGGGCTGTACCTGTTCTGGGAGCGTTTGATGGGGACAATTTAAGAACAACTTTAATTCCTATCTAACCCCGCGCTGTCCAATAACGGATGCAGATTCAGATAAATCGGATGTTTCATTTCTGTGTCACTTTCTGTATCTTGAAGCTTCTATTTGGAGCTGGAAATCTGTCAGTTGATGAATGTTGTCTTGAAAATTTCACCCTGAATAGTGTCAGCCTTATTATTGTGGAAACGTGTGAGTAAAGTGTTTGCATTCACACATTCCTACATTGTGAAATGTAAGTTAGCTTTGAAACAATAGGATGTAGGGCCAGGGAGTCTGAATGGACAAAAGGTTTTGGATGATTAAAGAGTGGATTTTAATGATGTCCTTTGAAGAAGCCGTTTACTGTAAATGTCCCGAGACAATGAAATGCTTTAGAGGAAATGTCCCGAGAGAGAGAAATGGTTCCCCAATGTCTGAAACAGTTTCCCAAGTCTTCAGAGACACGAAGGGGCAGAGCTATGGTAAGAAACAGATCATGAGATGCCAGAGAATCACAGAGTTGAAGTTGTGGGGCCCTCTACTGTTTCAGAATGTCAGTTTTGATATTTAACTCTGTGAAACCTAGCTAATGATTCAGAAAGCAGAAAGATCCAATCCAATCTGTAACCTGCACTGCAAATTCCAAAGAGATATGTACACCTTAAGTGAATGAGTGAAATAGTGAAAGATGGATTTCATTGTAGGCAAATATGTGGCTCCTCACTTTAAAAAGGATGGAACAGGTTAAATTATAAATGGTGAAAAGCTGCAAACAGTGAGGGTCCAAAGAGTCCCTATCCATTTGTGTCAAGACTAAGAAAACATCAAACAGTTCCAATGAGAAATTAAATTTGATATTTGGGATAAAGCTGGTTACAAACTCACACTACCCATTCCATGAATCAGCCTCTGTAACCTGCACTTCAGCACATCACAAGAAAAGTTATATTTTCAACGGTTCTTGATTCCAGTCTGTAACTCAAACCCGCGTATTTATTATTACACATATAAACCCCCTGAACCCTTCGATTAGATTCCAGTCTGTAACTCAATCCCGGGTATCTATTATTCTGTATATAAACCCCCTGAACACCTTGATAAGATTCCAGTCTGTAACTCAATCCTTGGTATCCATTATTCTATATATAAACCCCCCGAACCCCTCGATTAGATTCCAGTCTGTAACTCACTCCTGGGTATCTATTATTTAATATATAAACCCCCTGAACCCCTGGATTAGATTCCAGTCTGTAACTCTCTCCCGGGTATCTATTGTATAATATATAAACCCCCTGAACCCCTCGATTAGATTCCAGTCTGTAAGTCAATCCTTGGTATCTATTATTCTATATATAAACCCCCTGACACCTGGATTAGATTCCCGCCTGTAACTTACTCCCGGGTAATTATTATAATATATATAAACCCCCTGAACACCTCGATTAGATTCCAGTCTGTAACTCAATCCTTGGTATCTATTATTCTATATGTAAACCCCACAAACCCCTCGATTAGATTCCATTGTGTAACTGACTCCCGGGTATCCATTATTCTATATACAAACCCCACAAACCCCTCGATTAGATTCCAGCACTTCCAAATCACAAGTTGAGGAAGGGGTCTCCCCCCATTTTAAAGATGGTGAAAGGATCTCCCTCCAATTTAAAGATAGAGAAGGGATGTCTCACAGGATATTGTTCTTTATACTCAAAAAATGTTAACAAATTTCTGAACATTTTCAGTTTCCCCCTACACTTTCTCCTTCTCTCACCGTCATTTTCATTCTCTCCCTCTCCCACCCCATCTCTCTGCCACTCTACCACATTTCTCTGTTTCTCTCTCTGACCCCATCACTTTACCCTACACTCGCTCCCCTCTCTTCACCTCTCTCTCTCTCACCTCATCCCTTTTCCTTTCATTTTATCTCTTCTCTCTATCTCACTCGCTCGCCCCAGCTCTCTTTCTCTCTCACCCTGTCTCTCCGTCGTTCTGTCTCTCTATCTCTCATTCCGGCTATCTCTCCCTCTCTCTCACTCCTTTCCTCCGTTGCTCTGCTCCTCTCTCTGTCGCACCCATCTCTCTCCCTCTCGCCTTGTCTCTCTTTCTATCTCTGTACCTCTTTCATCCCATCTATCTCGCCCTCTCTCTCTCTCTCTCTCTCTCTCTCTCCCTCTCCCAGCTTCTTTTGAGCCAAAATTGGATATAAAGCTGAATGAAAAATTTTTTCAGGGTCCCGAGAATAGGCAGACGAGTCAGACCAGCGAAATGTGGATACAGAATTGGCTGATGGATAGGAAACAGAGAGTTCACGGATATTTTTCCGGCTGTATGTAGGATTGTAGTGTAGTTCCCCAGGGGTCATTATTGGAACCCTGGATTTCCCTGCTGTATATAAATGATTGAGATATTGGTATGCAGGGGACCATTTCAGAGTTTGTGGATGGCACAAAACTTGGGAGAATGATAAACAGAGAGGGGGACAGTGTAGAGCATCAAAAGGACATTTACAAGTTGGTAGAGTGGGCAGATAGGTGGCCAATGATGTTCCTGGGCCTGTTTGATGGGACAGAGCAGAGGAAATGTTACACTCTATCGAACCCCATACTGTATTTGGTTTGGGTGTGTTTGTTGAACAGTGTGGATGAAGCTTTACACTGGAATTTAGGTGAGGTTGTGATTTGATGAAATATTTCATTGTATTTCATTGAGGTGTGTGACAAAGAGGAGATTTAAAATCTGTCATCTGAAGCTGTTTAAAAGCTTGTTATGATTGCTAAATAAGACAGGTGGGGAGACAGTGCGATGAAGTGGAATCTGTTCAATCAGATTCACAGGGGCCATTACTGTTCAGTTTACTGAGATTCTGACTTTAGTTTTACCTGTGTGATTTTCTGTGTCTTTCTCCCTCCAGCTTTTCTCTCTCCCTCTCTCTCTCTCTCCAGCTCTCTTTGTGCCCATTTTAAACTTTAATCAACAAAAACTGACCAGAAACAGCAATGTGATTTGTCATTATTTGAAATGGGGAGACAGGAACATTTCATCTATTATTTCAATGCAGAGCACATGAGACAGGGGGAAGGAAAATAGAAAGATGGAGAGAGAGAACGAGCGAGAAAGAGGGATGGAGAAAGAGAGGACAGGGACAAGGGCCTAGATAGGAGCATCCATCTTTACCCTGAATGTGAGAGACAGGAGCAGAGAGAGAAAAGGGAGGGAGTGATTGAAACAGGGAGAGAGAGGGAGGCCGACGGGAGTGGAGGTGTAAAAACAGGAGAGGGTGTGGGAAAGAGAGACAGGGTATGATGGTCTCCAGTGTGTAGTCACAAGCCACCTCCACTCACATCCTCTGAGATAGAATGAGATTTTAAAATAAATCCTGGGATGGTAATATTAAAAAGTGTCCCAAAGGAATGAGCAGCCCCTTCCCAAACTGAAAGAGGGAGTTTAGCAACTTCTGGAGTCTGATGGCGGGGGGGACAGGGGGAACCATTTTAATTCAATTTATGCAGTTAAATGTCCTTGCTTTTGTCCTTTCAACAAAATTTATCTCTTTTTCTCCTGAGAAATTTGTATTCTGAAAACTGGAATGTGAGGATCCATAGAGGGAAAGTCAGGGACAAGGACAAGGAGCTTCTTCCAGAGGGTGATAGTCTGAGGCCTGGTCCACAGGCTTCACCCACATGAACTGTGTCTGTTTATTACCCCAGTCGAGGTTTAATTTTCATCTCTGAGAGACAGAGAGAGAGAGAGGAGGACAGAGATGTGAGTGAGATAGGAAGAGAGATACAGAGAGAAACACAGGGGATGGGAAAGGTCTCTCAATCTGTTTTAGCCTCTGGTTTATAACTGGGATAATTTTGTATTTGGATGTTGCTCAGGAATTGTGTAACTGTGAAGGGGAGGGGTTGGGTGTGGGGGTGGAATCCTGGGCTCTTGCTGTGCTATTTTGTTTAGAAATGTTCTTGCTTTGTGTCTTAGTCAATTCTTTTCCCTCTCTCTTTTCCCCAGGAATTTGGAGTTTGAAGACTGCAATGTGACTATGAATCCATGGGCAGGAGCTTTTCCCCAGCTTGGATGGATGGACTCAGGCCTGTTCCACACCCCCCCACCCACCCATGTGAGTTGTGTCTCTTTATGACCCCGAGGTTTAATTTTAATCTCGGAGGGACCCTGGTTTTTGGTTCATCGATGAAGCGGTTTCTGTTAGATGATGGGGTGCTGGATTTTGAAACCCTGGGGTTAAAATATCCCGGCCTTGCGATTAGTCACAAACACATTAACCCTTTGGTGTGTGACAAAGTGGAGATTAAAAATCTGAAACCTGGGCTGTTTAGAAGCTTGTTATAATTCCAATATAAGACAGGGAGTTTAGCACCTTCTGGAGACTGATGGGTGGACAGGGGGAACCATTTTAATTCAGTTTACACAGCTTCTGTGTGCGGATCTCTCTCTCTCTCTCTCCATCCTCCTGATCTTGCTGTGCCCACAGGGGCCTGTGGCCTTTCCCCACATGAGAGAGAGAGAAAGGAGAGGTCAGGGGAAAGAGGGGGAGAGATAACAAAACAGAGAGGAGTTGGTGTGGGTAGGTGAGAAGACACAGGGTCCGGGGGGAGAGAGAGAGGGCTCCTCGTGTGCAGTCACTGCCCAGCTCCCAGTCAGGGCCTTCCAGAAAGTGGGATTTGACCCCAACTGAAATCCCGAGGCAGTGATTTGAAAATGTCTCCTGAGAGAATCCAGCTGCTCCCCAGTTTGAGTTTCAGCCCTTTCAGGGGGTTGTGGTGGTGGGGAGGGAGGGAACTGAGGGGATGGCCCCCAGACAGGGGAATTCCCACCGGGAAGACGGGGAGAGAGAGGCTTTCTCAGCAGGTGTGGAGATAGGGAAAGTCATGGGATCCTGCTGTGTATAAAAATAAAACAAAGAGGCCGCCAGCCTTTCCTGAACTGCATCAGTGACCACACTTGATAGAAATGGGTTCATGGAGGGTGAATCAGTCGGAGAGAGGGAGAGGGAGAGGGAGAGGGAGAGGGAGAGGGAGAGGGGGAGAGAGAGAGAGAGAGAGGGAGAGGGAGAGGGAGAGGGAGAGGGAGAAAGAGAGAGGGAGAGGGAGAGGGAGAGGGAGAGGGAGAGGGCCTGAAATGAGAACCCGGAGCCTGTGCGAAGGCTTCTTCTCACCCCCAGAGTCATGTCGGTGTGTGTTAGACAGGCCGGGCCACGGGCTTTCCTGGGTTAAATGGAAGGGGCAGCAGCAATTTCAATTGAGTTTAATGTAGATCTGAGGGTGCGGGCTGGTGGTGAGGGTGGGGAGAGAGCAGCCCCCAGTCTCTGTCTCTCCAGCTTGTTCCCTCTCTCCCTCTCTCTCTCCAGCCAATTCTGCCCATAATTCATCTTTCAATAAAATGTATAAAAACACCAATGTGATTTGTCGTTACTTTAATTGGGGGTGGGGGAGGTTGTTGGGGGGGGAGAGAGAGGGGATGAGGCCCATTCCCCACTCACTGTTCCGCTATCCTCAGCCAATACATTTTTAACTGGTCATGAGCAGGTGGGGAGTGGGATCTTGCTGTGTACACATGGTCTCCAACCCCCACCGCCCTGTTCCTTGCCCCCCACAACAGTGACCACACTTTCAAAATAAAGGGGGCAAAGAAAGAGGAGAGTGCAGAGGAAGTGGTGATGGGGGCAGGGAGAGAGGAGTTTGTTGAGGGAGGGTTGATGGGGACAGAGAGAGAGGTGGGTGCGGAGGGAGGGGTGATAGGGGCAGAGAGAGAGGTGGGTGCGGAGGGAGGGTTGATGGGGGCAGAGAGAGAGGTGGGTGCGGAGGGTGGGGTGATGGGGGCAGAGAGACAGGAGGTTGCGGAGGGAGGGTTGATGGGGGCAGAGAGAGAGGTGGGTGCGGAGGGTGGGGTGATGGGGGCAGAGAGAGAGGAGGTTGCGGAAGGAGGGTTGATGGGGGCATAGAGAGAGGTGGGTGCGGAGGGAGGGGTGATGGGGGCAGAGAGAGAGGTGGGTGCGGAGGGAGGGGTGATGGGGGCAGAGAGAGAGGTGGGTGCGGAGGGAGGGGTGATGGGGGCAGAGAGAGAGGTGGGTGCGGAGGGAGGGGTGATGGGGGCAGAGAGAGAGGTGGGTGCGGAGGGTGGGGTGATGGGGGCAGAGAGAGAGGTGGGTGCGGAGGGAGGGGTGATGGGGGCAGATAGAGAGGTGCGTGCGGAGGAAGGGGTTGATGGGGGTAGAGAGAGGAGAGTGTGGAGGGAGTGGTCGATGGGGGCAGAGAGAGAGGTGGGTGCAGAGGGAGGAGTGATGGGGGCAGAGAGAGAGAAAGAGGAACAGAATGAGGGAGACTTTGACAGAGAGGGGGTGGGGGTGTTGGGGGCTCGGGGGCAGGGGAAGGAGACACAGGGTCTGCGGGTGTCCCCCTCCATTGTGTGACTGCTCGTGGGATCCTGCTGTGCAGAATTGCCTTAGTTGCAACTCTAATAACTATTTGATTGACTGGGGGATGTGATTGTGGATCTATAAATGTAAAAGATGGCCAGTGTGGTGTGGATTTTGTCGATGGTGAGACAGGAGCTTTCCAGAGTGCCCTTTCTATCCAGCACTCACAGGGGCGTGGAATTAAAAAGGCCGGAACTTGTATCCGGGTCTAATTCACCAAGAGCACAGGGCCCGTGTCTGAGAGCAATTCATGTCACGGTGAAAGGTAAAGGCCCGGCAGCCAATTTAATTCACTTCACCGATCTCTGACTGTCAAATTCTCAGTCTCCTCTCTCCCCCTCGGTCTCTCCAATGGGGGAAGAGAGAGAGAGAAAGGGGGGAGTGAGTGAGGTGAAACAGAGGGGCTGAGATAGTAAAACAAGAGGAGTGGGTGTGAATAGACACAGGATCTGGGGGTCTCCAATGTGTAGAATCTGCCCAGCTCCCAGTCACATCTTTTAGAAAAGGCAGAATTGTGAAAATGAATCCAGGGACAGTGAAGCAAGTGACTCACTAACAATGAGAGCATTTTAAACATTCATTCTTTCACTGCAAAGCGCTCAGTCTTTCTGAGGTTCTGAAGGGGTCGGGGGTCTTCACTGTCTTAGTCCCTCTCCAACTTGCTGCCTCTCTCTCTCTGTGTAAATATTTCCCATTTAAAAAGTGCTGAACAGAGCTGGCTGCACCTTGTGGGATCTTCCTGTTCACAAATTCCCTGCAGTGTTTCATACTGTGCCACAACCAGTTAATTTATTAAAAATGTGCTGATTGGACTCATTTCCTGTCCCTCAGGTGCCCTTTACCAAGTCCTAACTGTGAGTGTGTGTAAAAGTTTGTGCTAATTCCTGAATAATGCTGGTGTTTTAGGCAGGGCGATGAATTTGGAGGTGGAACATCTTTTGAATTCAGTCTCTCTAGGATGTGTCCCTACGTTACAACAGAGAGGGAGGGGGGAGATTGAGGGAAACAGGAAAAGACAGTGAAACAGAAGCAGGAGGTTGAGGGTGAGGAAGAGACACAGGGTCTGGGGAGGTGTTAGGGGAGGGTCTCCAGTGTGGAGTCAGTGCCCAGCTCCCAGTCTCTGCAGAAAAGCCTCAGTCACACCCTCCCGGGGACGCCTGGTTTGTAAAAATCGATGCTGGGACGGAGATTTCAAAAAGTCTCCCCCAGGAAGCAGCAGCTTGTTCCCGGTTTGAAGGGAAGGAGTTTAGGCCTTTCTGGGGATGTGTCCGGACTCAGAGCACACATGGTGCCCGGGGAGGGGGGGAGAGGGGGAAGAGGGAGGGTTACAGCAGGCATGAGGCTGGGGGAAGGAAATGTGTCTCCCTGTTCCCATCCGGATAGCATTACATTGCTGCCTGTGGGATCCCCCTGTGCAGAAACGGCCTGCAGCTTTTCCTGAACTGCAACAGGGAACACATGAAGTTTCTGGGGGAGGGGGTGGCATTTCCCTGTCTCTGTCACTCCAGCTTTCTCTGTCCCTCTCTCTTTCCAGACAGGACCCCTTGCTGATCCTGTCCATTGAATGTTAATAACAACACAGTACCATTTGCAGCTCCTGTCCACTGAGGGTTAATCCCAGGACAGACATGGTCTCAACAAGGGCCTGTCTTTATTTTTGGCTTAATAATAAATCTATATTTCTTTCCCCTGTTGGTTGTGTTACCCCAGTTCCAAACCCTGATCTCACACAGACCCCCAAAACAATGGCAGTAATCGCAGTGCCCAACCCACTCTCCCTCTCACCCCAACCCACTCTCCCTCTCACCCCAACCCACTCTCCCTCTCACCCCAACCCACTCTCCCTCTCACCCCAACCCACTCTCCCTCTCACCCCAACCCACTCTCCCTCTCACCCCAAACCTCTCTCCCTCTCACCCCAACCCACTCTCCCTCTCGGGTTGTATTCCCTGAAATTAAGTAGCATCAGGGGTGACTTGATCAATTTGTCAAATCCTGAGAGGTACTGAGGGGGGAGATTAGGTTAAGGTATGAGCTCTTGTCCTGAGTAACAAGCTTTGTGAGGCAACTTATCGAATCCTTTTTGAACAGACAAGTATCCTTCTGTCACTACAATTTACCTGTATGTTGCAAAGTTATTCTGTTAATTTTCATCCCACAGAGTCAAAATTTCTGCGATTCTGTGTCTGAGTCAGAACTTCAAATAGTTCAGATTCACTGTTTAAAATAAGCAGTCACTTTTCTGTGGTGGTTTTTGTGATTGAGTATGGATCTCAGAATCTGTCAGTGGAAGGGAGTTTCAACAGAGATAGGAAATGGGATTGATGAATAAAGGTCCAGGATTTTGTTCGCTGCATTAGATTGTGAATAATGAATTTGAACACTTTTTTAATTTGAACTCGAATTCAAAGATAATGAGGCTTTTGAATCTCAAAACATCAAATAGTTTCAATGAGAAATTAAATTTGATATTTGGGATCAAGCTGGTTAAAAACTCACACTACCCATTCCATGAATCAGCCTCTGTAACCTGCACTTCAGCACACCACAAGAAAAATGATATTTTCAACTGTTCTTGATTCCAGTCTGTTACTCAATCCCGGGTATCGATTATTCTATATATAAACCCCCTGCACCCCTGAATTAGATTCCAGCCTGTAACTCAATCCCGGGTAACTACTATTCTCTATATAAATCCCCTGATCCCAAACCCACTCTCCCTCTCACCCAAACCCACTCTCCCTCTCACCCAAACCCACTCTCCCTCTCACCCCAACACTCTCTCCATCTCACCCCAACATAATCTACCTCTCACCCCAACACTCTGTCACTCTCACCCCAATATTCTCTCCCTCTCACCCCAACCCTCATTCCCTCTCACTCCAACCCTCTCTACCTCTCAACACACCCCATTCACCCTCTCACACCAACCATCTCACCATCTCATCCCCACTCTCTCTCCCTCTCACTCCAACACTCTCTCCCTCTCACCCCAACACTGTCTCCCTCTCACCCCAACACTGTCTCCCTCTCACCCCAACACTGTCTCCCTCTCACCCCAACACTGTCTCCCTCTCACCCCAACACTGTCTCCCTTTCACCCCAACACTGTCTCCCTCTCACCCCAACACTGTCTCCCTCTCACCCCAACACTGTCTCCCTCTCACCCCAACACTGTCTCCCTCTCACCCCAACACTGTCTCCCTCTCACCCCAACACTGTCTCCCTCTCACCCCAAAACTGTCTCCCTCTCACCCCAACACTGTCTCCCTCTCACCCCAACACTGTCTCCCTCTCACCCCATCACTGTCTCCCTCTCACCCCAACACTGTCTCCCTCTCACCCCAACACTGTCTCCCTCTCACCCCAATACTGTCTCACTCTCACCCCAACACTGTCTCCCTCTCACCCCAACACTGTCTCCCGCTCACCCCAACACTGTCTCCCTCTCACCCCAACACTGTCTCCCTCTCACCCCAACACTGTCTCCCTCTCACCCCAACACTGTCTCCCTCTCACCCCATCACTGTCTCCCTCTCACCCCAACCCTCATTCCCTCTCACTCCAACCCTCTCTGCCTCTCAACACAACCCATTCTCCCTCTCATACCAACCAACTCACCATCTCATCCCCACTCTCCCTCTCACCCCAACATTATCTCCCTCTCACCCAAACTCTATCTCCCTCTCACCCCAACTCTCTCTCCCAATCTCCCCAACTCTCTCTCCCTATCACTCCCACCCACTCTACCTCCTACCCCAACACTCTCTCCCTATCACCCCGAACCACTCACCCAAAAGCTCTCTCACTCTCATCCCCACTCTCTCACCCTCTCCACCCAACTCTCTCTCACTCTCACCAACTCCTCATTCCCTCTTACACCAACCCTCTCTCCCTCTCACCCAACCCTCTCTCCCTCTCACCCCATCCTTCTCTCCCTCTCACCCCAAACCTCTCTCCCTCTCACCCCATCGTTCTCTCCCTCTCACCCCAACACTCTCTCCCTCTCACCCCAACTCTCTCAACCTCACAGCACAACCCTCTCTAACTCTCACCAAAACTCTCTCCCACTCACCCCAAACTTCTCTCCCTCTCAATGCAACCCTCTCTCCCTCTCACCACAACCTGCTCTCCCACTCACCCCAACTCTCTCTCCCTCTCACCCCAACAGTCTCTCCCTCTCACTCCAAACCTCCCACCCTCATACCCCAACTCACTCTCTCTCTCACCCCAACCCTCTCTCCCTCTCACCCCTAACCTCTCTTCCTCCCTTCCCCACTCTCTCACCCCAACTCTCCCTCCCTATCACTCCAAACCTCTCACCCAAAAGCTCTCTCACTCTCATTCGCACTCTCTCACCCTCTCACTCCAACTCTCTCTCACTCTCTCCCTTTCACAAGCAATCTCTCTTTCACAATCCCTCTCACACGCTCGCTCTCACACTCTATCTCTTGCACGCACAATCTCCCACGCACACACACCATCTCTCTCTCACACACACAATCTCTGTCTCTCACATGCACTCTCTCTCTGATCATCATCTTGGCCCACACCCTCTCTGCCAACCCCATGCTTTCTCTTCCACCCCCCAAACTATCTCTGCACCATCGCATCCACCACCACCCCCCGTGCTCTCTCATTCCAATGCTCTCTCCAGTTATAGATGAGAGAGAGTTGGTGAGGGAGGATGGAGATCCTTTCTTAACCCGTTTCTCAGTCTCTATTTCTCTCTGCGAGTGTTTGATGGGAACAGTATGGAGGGAGCTTAATTCTATATTTAACCCTGTGCTGTACCTGTCCTGGGAGTGTTAGTTGGGGACAGTATAGAGGGAGCTTTACTCTGTATCTAACCCCGTGCTGTACCTGGCCTGGGAGCGTTTGATGGGGACAGTGTAGAGGGAGCTTTACTCTGTTTCTAACCCCGTGCTGTACCTGTCCTGGGAGTGTTTGATGGGCACAGTATAGAGGGAGCTTTACTCTGTATCTAACCCCGTGCTGTACCTGTCCTGGGAGTGTTTGATGGGCACAGTATAGAGGGAGCTTTACTCTGTATCTAACCCTGTACTGTATCTGTCCTGGAAGTGTTTGATGGGGACAGTGTAGAGGGAGCTTTACTCTGTTTCTAACCATTGCTGTACCTGTCCTGGGAGTGTTTAATGGGGACAGTGTAGAGGGAGCTTTACTCTGTATCTAACGCTGTGCTGTACCTGCCCTGGGAGTGTTTGATGGGGACGGTGTAGAGGGAGCTTTACTCTGTATCTAACCCCGTGCTGAACCAGTCCTGGGAGTGTTTGATGGGGACAGGTTAGAGGGAAATTTACTCTGTATCTAACCCCGTGCTGTACCTGTCCTGGGAGTGTTTGATGGGGACAGTATCGAGTGACCTTTACTCTGTATCTAACCCCGTGCTGTACCTGTCCTGGGAGTGTTTGATGGGGACAGTATCGAGTTTTCTTTACTCTGTTTCTAACCCCGTGCTGTACCTGTCCTGGGAGTGTTTGATTGGGACAATATCGAGGGAGCTTTACTCTGTATCTAACCCCGTGCTGCACCTGTCCTGGGAGTGTTTGATGGTTACAGTATCAAGGGAGCTTTACTCGGTATCTAACCCCGTGCTGTACTTGACCTGGGAGTGTTTGATGGGGACAGTGTAGAGGGAGCTTTATTCTGTATCTAACCCCGTGCTATACCTGCCCTTGGAGTGCATGATGGGCACAGTGTAGAGGGAGCTTTACTCTGTATCTAACCCCGTGCTGTATCTGTCCTGGGAGTGTTTGATGGGGACAGTATCGAGTGACCTTTTCTCTGTTTCTAACCCCATGCTGTACCTGTCCTGGGAGTTTTTGATGGGCACAGTATAGAGGGAGCTTTACTCTGTATCTAACCCCGTGCTGTACCTGTCCTGGGAGTGTTTGATGGGCACAGTATAGAGGGAGCTTTACTCTGTATCTAACCCTGTACTGTATCTGTCCTGGAAGTGTTTGATGGGGACAGTGTAGAGGGAGCTTTACTCTGTATCTAACCCTTGCTGTACCTGTCCTGGGAGTGTTTGATGGGGACAGTGTAGAGGGAGCTTTACTCTGTATCTAACGCTGTGCTGTACCTGCCCTGGGAGTGTTTGATGGGGACGGTGTAGAGGGAGCTTTACTCTGTATCTAACCCCGTGCTGAACCAGTCCTGGGAGTGTTTGATGGGGACAGGTTAGAGGGAAATTTACTCTGTATCTAACCCCGTGCTGTACCTGTCCTGGGAGTGTTTGATGGGGACAGTATCGAGTGACCTTTACTCTGTATCTAACCCCGTGCTGTACCTGTCCTGGGAGTGTTTGATGGGGACAGTATCGAGTGACCTTTACTCTGTTTCTAACCCCGTGCTGTACCTGTCCTGGGAGTGTTTGATTGGGACAATATCGAGGGAGCTTTACTCTGTATCTAACCCCGTGCTGTACCTGTCCTGGGAGCGTTTGATGGGGACAGTGTAGAGGGAGCTTTACTCTGTTTCTAACCCCGTGCTGTACCTATCCTGGGAGTGTTTGATGGGCACAGTGTAGAGGAAGCTTTACTCTGTATCTCACCCTGTGCTGTACCTGCCCTGGGAGTGTTTGATGGCCACAGTGTAGCGGGAGCTTTACTCTGTATCTAACGCCGTGCTGTACCTGTCCTGGGAGTGTTTGATGGGGACAGTATCGAGGGAGCTTTACTCTGTATCTAGTCCCTGCTGCATCATCTCTGGGAATGTTTGTTGGCAACATTCTCGCCCAAAACAATAACAATCCAAAAATCAGGCCTAATAAATTGAACATCAGTTTCCATGTTTGATTCTCCCTGATCTGTTCTGATTCTCTGATAGATTCCTCATGTTTACCCTCCACATGAGCAGTCATCCTAATCCCGTCTACCTGTCCTGCTCCCAACGCGGCATCCGACTACAATAAGGCCAGTGATACAGGAGCGTCTCAGTGAGTGAGACAGGTGAGTCTTGAACCTGACCTGGGTGTATGTGAGTGAGCCGGGTTAATCCGACACTCCAGGGACAGTTTAGACAGTTCGAGTGCATCACAGCTTTGTCAGAATGAGACCTGGATTCCAAGGGTTAAATTGCTAAGTGAGATTGCACAAACTCGGGTTGTATTCCCTGAAATTTAATAGCATCAGGGGTGACTTGATGAAATGGTCAAATCCTATTGATGTTACCTGTATGTTGCAAAGTTATTCTGTTAATTTTCATCCCACAGAGTCAAAATTTCTGCGATTCTGTGTCTGAGTCAGAACTTCAAATAGTTCAGATTCACTGTTTAAAATAAGCAGTCACTTTTCTGTGGTGGTTTTTGAGATTGAGTATGGATCTCAGAATCTGTCAGTGGAAGGGAGTTTCTACAGAGATAGGAAATGGGATTGATGAATAAAGGTGCAGGATTTTGCTCACTGCATTAGATTGTGTCTGTTGCAGTTTCCCAGGAGTTTACATTTTCATGGGAAAGGGATGATTATCCAATGTCAACTATTCAATTTCTTCAGACAAGTGAAAACGCAAGAGAAAGACGGAATATACCAACACTGGAACAAACAGGCAACTGTATGAGGAAGGTTTCAATTCTCTGCATGTTTTACTGTGAATTCCTGAGCTAAAGATTGAAATAAACAGGAGTTTAAATCTCACACTGGGATGCCGTACAATTTCAGTCCTGTTATCCCAAAATTAAAAATAAAAATCTACAATTAAAAATTTCTTGGAAAGAGCAGAGGTAATTTGACTCTGTATCGAACCCCATACTGTATTTGGGTTGGGAGTGTTTGATGAACAGTGTAGTCAAAGCTTTAGTTTGAAACAATCTTCTGCAAACGGCAACTGATGCAAAGTCTCTTGTTAATGTTTCAATCTGAGGTTGATAGATTTTTGTTAGAAGAAGGTGTAAAGAGATATGTAGTTAGATCAGGGATCAGTCAGGATCTCATTGAATGTCGGAAACAGTGTGCGGGGAGAAATGGAATCTTCCTCTTCCAATGTACTATGATAACTATCCTTCCTTCCATCTCTGTCTCTCGGTCTCCCTCTCGATGTGAGTCTCTCTCTTCTCCTCTCTCTCTCTCTCTTCCTCTCTCTCAGAATCTATATAAATGACACAAACACCAGTCAGCCTTTTAGGTTTGTTCACTGAGGCCATATTATGTCCCCAAAGCACTGGGACATTTCTGACAGAGTTGACTCCTCAGGAATGTGACATTGGCACTATATATAAACCCACCAAACACCTCTATTAGATTCCAGTCTGTAACTCACTCCCGGGTGTCTGTTATTACATATATAAACTACCCCGAACCCCTCGATTAGATTCCAGTCTGTAACTCACTCCCGGGTATGTTATTCTGTATATAAATCCCCAAAATCCCTCGATTAGATTCCATGGATAAACGATATGACAGGACAATGTTGTTTATACCCAGGCACGTTGAAAAATATTTGGAGCTTTACCATTTTCTCCAGCTGATGAACTTTTAATTTGAACACTGTATTTATTTTGAAATCTAATTCAAAGGAGAATGAGGCTTTTTAACCTAATAACTTAAGTGTTGAGGGAGCTTTACTCTGTATCAAACCCCATGCTGTACCTGTTCTGGCAGCGTTTGATGGGGACAATTTAATAACAACTTTAATTCCTATCTAACCCCACGCTGTCCAATAACGGATGCAGATTCAGATAAATCGGATGTTTCATTTCTGTACCACTTTCTGTATCTTGAAGCTTCTATTTGGAGCTGGAAATCTGTCAGTTGATGAATGTTGTCTTGAAAATTTCACCCTGAATAGTGTGAGCCTTAGTATTGTGGAAACGTGTGAAGAAAGTGTTTGCATTCACACATTCCTACATTGTGAAATGTAAGTTAGCTTTGAAACAATAGGATGTAGGGCCAGGGAGTCTGAATGGGCATCAGGATTTGGTTGATTAAAGAGTGAATTTTAATGATGCCCTTTGAAGAAGCCGTTTATTGTAAATATCCCGAGACAATGAAATGCTTCAAAGGAAATATCCCGAGAGAGAGAAATGGTTCCCGAATGTCTGAAACACTTTCCCAAGTCTTCAGAGACATGAAGGGGGCAGAGATATTGTAAGATACAGATCATGAGATACCAGTGAATCACAGAATTGAAGTTGTGGGGCCCTCTCCTGTTTCTGAATGTCAGTTTTGATGTTTAACTCTGTGAAACTTGGCTAATGATTCAGAAAGCAGAAAGATCCAATCCAATCTGTAACCTGCACTGCAAATTCCAAAGAGATATGTACACCTTAAGTGAATGGGTGAAATAGTGAAAGATGGATTTCATTGTAGGCAAATGTGTGGCTGCCCACTTTAAAAAGGATGGAACAGGTTACATTATAAATGGTGAAAAGCTGCAAACAGTGAGGGTCCAAAGAGTCCCTATCTATTTGTGCCAAGACTAAGAAAACATCAAATAGTTCCAGTTAAATTTGATATTTGGGATAAAGCTGGTTAAAAACTCACACTACCCATTCCATGAATCAGCCTCTGTAACCTGCACTTCAGCACATCACAAGAAAAATGATATTTTCAACTGTTCTTGATTCCAGTCTGTTACTCAATCCCGGGTATCTATTATTCTATATATAAACCCCCTGCACCCCTGAATTAGATTCCAGCCTGTAACTCAATCCCGGGTATCTATTATTCTCTATATAAACCCCCTGATTCCCTCTATTAGATTCCAGGCTGTAACTCACTCCCGCATATCTATTATTCTATATATAAACCCACTGAACCCCTCGATTAGATTGCAGTCTGTAACTCAATCCCGGGTATCTATTATTCTATATATAAACCCCCTGACACCTCGATTAGATTCCCGCCTGTAACTTACTCCCGGGTAATTATTATAATATATATAAACCCCCTGAACACCTCAATTAGATTCCAGTCTGTAACTCAATCCTTGGTATCTATTATTCTATATGTAAACCCCACAAACCCCTCGATTAGATTCCAGTCTGTAACTGACTCCCGGGTATCCATTATTCTATATACAAACCCCACAAACCCCTCGATTAGATTCCAGCACTTCCACATCACAAGTTGAGGAAGGGGTCTCCCCCCATTTTAAAGATGGTGAAAGGATCTCCCTCCAATTTAAAGATGGAGAAGGGATGTCTCACAGGATATTGTTCTTTATACTCAATAATGTTAACTAATTTCTGAACATTTTCAGTTTCCCCCTACACTTTCTCTTTCTCTCACCGTCATTTTCATTCTCTCCCTCTTCTACCCCATCTCTCTGCCACTCTACCACATTTCTCTGTTTCTCTCTCTCACCCCATCACTTTACCCTAAACTCGCTCCCCTCTCTTCACCTCTCTCTCTCTCACCTCATCCCTTTTCCTTTCATTTTATCTCTTCTCTCTATCTCACTCACTCGCCCCAGCTCTCTTTCTCTTTCACCCTGTCTCTCCGCCGCTCTGTCTCTCTATCTCTCATTCCGGCTATCTCTCCCTCTCTCTCACTCCTTTCCTCCGTTGCTCTGCTCCTCTCTCTGTCGCCCCCATCTCTCTCCCTCTCGCCATGTCTCTCTTTCTATCTCTGTACCTCTTTCATCCCATCTATCTCGCCCTCTCTCTCTCTCTCTCTCTGTCTCTCTCCCTCTCCCTGCTTCTTTTGAGCCAAAATTGGATATAAAGCTGAATGGAAAATTTTTTCAGGCTCCCGAGAATAGGCAGACGAGTCAGACCAGCGAAATGTGGATACAGAATTGGCTGATGGATAGGAAACAGAGAGTTCACGGATATTTTTCTGGCTGTGTGTAGGATTGTAGTGGAGTTCCCCAGGGGTCAGTATTGGAACCCTGGATTTCCCTGATGTATATAAATGATTGAGATATTGGTGTGCAGGGGACCATTTCAGAGTTTGTGGATGGCACAAAACTTGGGAGAATGATAAACAGAGAGGGGGACAGTGCAGAGCTTCAAAAGGACATTTACAAGTTGGTAGAGTGGGTAGATAGGTGGCCACTGATGTTCAATGTGGAGGTGTTTGAGGTGATGCATTTTGCTAGGAGGAACATGGACAGAAGAAATAAAATTAAGTGAAATTTTTAAGGGGTTGCAGGAGCAGAAAAACCTGGGTGGAGATGTTCATAGATCATTGAAGGTTGCAGGACAGGTTGAGCGCTTATGTAATAAAGCATATCATATCCTGGGCTTTATTAATAGGGGACTAGAGTACAGGAGCAGGGAGTTTATGCTGAATTTATATCAGACACTAGTTAGACCTCAGCTGGAAACTGTGTACAGTCCTGGGAGCCACACTATAGGAAGTATATGATTCCCGGGGCAGTGTGATTACGTGGGATGGAATTGAGATTTACACCCCTTATGTGTTTGATGTTGGAATCAGCTTCATTTGGGGTGTGCTGTGATTTGTAGACATTTTCAGATCTTTTTAAATAATTCCTTTTTTTTTTATAGACTGCGTCACTGAGTGTGAATTGGAGCTTAGCATCCATTTTTAAAATTGTTTGAAAATAGTTTTAAACTTCGCCCCTAGTTCCAAACTCTCCCACAAGGGGAAACATCATCTCCACATCCACCCTGTCAAGTCACCTCAGGAACTTACATCATTCACTAAGATCACCTCTCCAAATTCTAAACTCCAATGGATACAGGCCCAGCCTGTCCAACCTTTCCTCATAAGAAAATCAGAATCCTTTCCTCATAAGGTCAGAGAGGATGAGAAATGCCTCACACAATTGGCCTTGTCCTTGTCTTCATTGGTTTCTGAGCAGCAACCTGTTTCCATTCTGACTGCACTAGACCAGGCCTCTGTTTCAATTACACTAGACCCTGCCTGAGTTAATACTGCACTAGACATTCTCTAAGTTGATATAACATGTGGCCGTGTCTCTGCGAATGCTACACTTCACCCGGCCTCTGTTTGGACTACACACGACCATTTCTCTGTTTATCACACAATAGGCCCTGTCTTTACTTGGTATCTAACCAGGTGTTGACCCTTCCCTGGGCCTGTTTGATGGTACAGAGTAGAGGGAATTTAACTCTCTATCAAACCCCATACTGTATTTGGTTTGGGTGTGTTTGTTGAACAGTGTGGATGAAGCTTTACACTGGAATTTAGGTGAGGGGGTGATTTGATGAAATATTTCAGGATAATAATGCAAGTAGAGGTTTGAAAAAGACTAACTATTCCCGCCGGTTTGGGGAGTCTGGGCCTTGGGGTCATGGTTTTTCAACTATGTTTTGAATTTTAGAATTGCAGGAGGGAAACTAAGAAACACTTTAAAACACCAAGTGTGGTATTAGTTTGGATCTCTCTCACATGAACGGAAATTGATGCTGAGCCACTAGTCCATGTTTAAAACTGAGGCTGATAGATTTCTGTTACCTAGCAGGCTGCAGAGATTTGAGACAAAGGGTTCGATCCCAGATTAGGTAGAATCTCATTAAATGTCAGAACAGGGTTGGAGGGTTAAATGGCCTCTTGCTCTTTCCATGTGCTAGGACCAATATCCTTTATTCACTGTCTGGATCTCAGTCACCCACTTGGTCTGAGAGTCTCTATTTCTCATTCACTCGATCTGTGTCTTCTCTCCCTGCCTCTCTTCCTCTGAGAATCTAGTCTACAAACACCAGGCAGCCATTTTAGGTTTGTTCACAGTGGCCATTTTATGTCCCCACAGGAATGGGACACTTAGGACAGAGTTGACTCATGTAACATTAGTATTTTAAACGTGACAGAGACACAGGTATGGAGACATGAATTCCCTGTGTATTCCCTGGAATATTGAAGGTTCCGGGCGTTCAGTCCCACACTTTGCTGCTGTGAATTTGAATTCTGAATTTTCTGAAACTGAATCTGGAAGTAAAAACCCCCGGGATGGAATGATTCACATTCATTCTGCTTCTACAAATCCCGTGTCTGTGTCTGTTTCTCAGTATTTATTAACTGTTTAAGATTAGCCTGTCTCTTTCTCCATCGCTCTCTTTCTCGCCTCGCCTTTCACTGTCTCTCTCTCACTACAACACCCTGCCCCTCTCTCTATCTCGCCCTGTCTCTCTCTCTCTCTCTTGGCGAGTTTTGTCTCCCCTTCTCTATCTCAATCTGTCACACCCTCACCATCTCTCTGCCTCTCTCTCTCATTTACTCTCTCTCTCACTCCATCAGCCTCCCCCTCTCCCCACCATCCCCAATTTCCCTTTTCAGCAAATTTTGGGTTTTAAGCAGAAGGGAAAATATTTTCAGGGTTTTGGGCAAAGGGCGGACGAGTGAGACCAGTGAAACTTTCCTTTTAGAGTGTGTAAAGTAGTTTGATGGGCTGAATGGCCTCCTCGATTAGATTCCACTCTGTAACTCACTCCCGGATATCTGTTATTCTAGTCTACAAACACCAGGCAGCCATTTTAGGTTTGTTCACAGTGGCCATTTTATGCCCCCACAGCACTGGGACACTTAGGACAGAGTTGACTCATGTAACATTATTAATTTAAACGTGACAGAGACACAGGTATGGAGACATAAATTCCACAAGTATTCCCTGGAATATTGAAGGATCCGGGCGTTCAGTCCCACATTTTGCTGCTGTGAATTTCAATTCTGAATTTTCTAAAACTGAATCTGGAAGTAAAAACCCCCGGGATGGAATGATTGACATTCTTTCTGCTGCTGCAAAGCCCGTGTCTGTGTCTGTTTCTCAGTATTTATTAACAATTTAAGATAATAGGATAGAATGCCACTAGTTTGCCATAATTCATCTTAGTCAGAAATGTCCCAATGTTTTGACCGATATCATTCTTTCATCGTCTGCCTGTTCATCCACTGTCACTCTGTGTCTCTCTCTTTAACATTCCCTCATTCCGCGTCTGCTCTCTCTCTCTCTCTCTCTCTCCCCCTCTCAGATTCTGTAAGAAAAATCCCCAAACACCAGGCAGCCATTATAGGTTTATTCACAGTTGCCATTTTATGTTCCCACAGCACTGGGACATTTATGACAGAGTTGACTCCTCACGAATGGTAAATTTGTCCTTTCAACGTGACAGAGACACAGATATCTCCATCCATTTTAAAGATGGAGAAACTCTGTTTATCACTCAATAGGCCCTGTCTTTACTTGGTATCTAACACTGTGCTGGCCCATCCCTGGGCCTGTTTGATGGGACAGTGCAGAGGGAATGTTACACTCTATCGAACCCCATACTGTATTTGGTTTGGGTGTGTTTGTTGAACAGTGTAGATGAAGCTTGACACTGGAATTTAGGTGAGGGGGTGATTTGATGAAATATTTCAGGATAATAATGGAAGTAGAGGTTTGAAAAAGACTAACTATTTCCGCTGGTTTGGGGAGTCTGGGCTTGGGGTCATGGTTTTTCAACTATGTTTAGAATTTTAGAATTTCAGGAGAGAAACTAAGAAACATTTTAAAACACCAAGTGTGGTATTAGTTTGGATCTCTCTCACATGAACGGAAATTGATGCTGAGTACGGATAACCTCCACAATCTGTTAATATAACGACAGACGCTCTACCCTGAAAACGCACTGTCAGTCTCCAAACCACCCCGAACACCTCGATTAGATTCCAGCCTGTAACTCAATCCTTGGTATCTATTATTCTTTATATAAACCCCCTGAACACCTCGATTAGATTCCAGTCTGTTACTCACTCCTGGGTAATTATTATTATATATATAAACCCCCTGAACACTTGGATTAGATTCCAGTCTGTAACTCACTCCCGGGTATCTATTATCCTATATATAAACTCCCCGAACCCCTCGATTAGATTCCAGTCTGTAACTCACTCCCGGGTATCTATTATTCTATATATAAACCCCCTGAACCCCTCGATTAGATTGCAGTCTGTAACTCACTCCCGGTATATGTTATTCTATTTACAATCCACCCCGAACCCCTCGATTAGATTCCAGTCTCTAACTCAATCCTTGGTATCTATTATTCTATATATGAACCCCACAAACCCCTCGATTAGATTCCAGCACTTCCACCTCACAAGTTGAGGAAGGGGTCTCCCCCCATTTTAAAGATAGAGAAAGGATCTCCCTCCAATTTAAAGATGGAGAAGGGATATGTCACAGGATATTGTTCTTTACACTCAATAATGTTAACAAATTTCTCAACATTTTCAGTTTCCCCCTACACTTTCTCCTTCTCTCACCGTCATTTTCATTCTCTCCCTCTCCCACCCCATCTCTCTGCCACTCTACCACATTTCTCTGTTTCTCTCTCTCAGCCCATCACTTTACCCTAAACTCGCTCCCCTCTCTTCACCTCTCTCTCTCTCATCTCATCCCTTTTCCTTTCATTTTATCTCTTCTCTCTATCTCACTCACTCGCCCCAGCTCTCTTTCTCTCTCAATCTGTCTCTCCGTCGTTCTGTCTCTCTATCTCTCATTCCGGCTATCTCTCCCTCTCTCTCACTCCTTTCCTCCGTTGCTCTGCTCCTCTCTCTGTCGCCCCCATCTCTCTCCCTCTCGCCTTGTCTCTCTTTCTATCTCTGTACCTCTTTCATCCCATCTATCTCACCCTCTCTCTCTCTCTCTCTCTCTCCCTCTCCCAGCTTCTTTTGAGCCAAAATTGGATATAAAGCTGAATGGAAAATTTTTTCAGGGTCCCGAGAATAGGCAGACGAGTCAGACCAGCGAAATGTGGATACAGAATTGGCTGATGGATAGGAAACAGAGAGTTCACGGATATTTTTCCGGCTGTATGTAGGATTGTAGTGGAGTTCCCCAGGGGTCATTATTGGAACCCTGGATTTCCCTGCTGTATATAAATGATTGAGATATTGGTATGCAGGGGACCATTTCAGAGTTTGTGGATGGCACAAAACTTGGGAGAATGATAAACAGAGAGGGGGACAGTGTTGAGCATCAAAAGGACATTGACAAGTTGGGAGAGTGGGCAGATAGGTGGCCAACGATGTTCCTGGGCCTGTTTGATGGGACAGAGCAGAGGGAATGTTACACTCTATCGAACCCCATACTGTATTTGGTTTGGGTGTGTTTGTTGAACAGTGTGGATGAAGCTTTACACTGGAATTTAGGTGAGGTTGTGATTTGATGAAATATTTCATTGTATTTCATTGAGGTGTGTGACAAAGAGGAGATTAAAAATCTGAAATCTGAAGCTGTTTAAAAGCTTGTTATAATTGCTAAATAAGACAGGTGGGGAGACAGTGCGATGAAGTGGAATCTGCTCAATCAGATTCACAGGGGCCATTACTGTTCAGTTTACTGAGATTCTGACTTTAGTTTTACCTGTGTGATTTTCTGTGTCTTTCTCCCTCCAGCTTTTCTCTCTCCCTCTCTCTCTCTCCAGCTCTCTTTGTGCCCATTTTAAACTTTAATCAACAAAAACTGACCAGAAAAAGCAATGTGATTTGTCATTATTTGAAATGGGGAGACAGGAACATTTCATCTCTCATTTCAATGCAGAGCACATGAGACAGGGGGAAGGAAAATAGAAAGATGGAGAGAGAGAACGAGCGAGAAAGAGGGATGCAGAAAGAGAGGACAGGGACAAGGGCCTAGATAGGAGCATCCATCTTTACCCTGAATGTGAGAGACAGGAGCAGAGAGAGAAAAGGGAGGGAGTGATTGAAACAGGGAGAGAGAGGGAGGCCGACGGGAGTGGAGGTGTAAAAACAGGAGGGGGTGTGGGAAAGAGAGACAGGGTCTGATGGTCTCCAGTGTCTAGTCACAAGCCACCTCCACTCACATCCTCTGAGATAGAATGAGATTTTAAAATAAATCCTGGGATGGTAATATTAAAAAGTGTCCCAAAGGAATGAGCAGCCCCTTCCCAAACTGAAAGATGGAGTTTAGCACCTTCTGGAGTCTGATGGCGGGGGGGACAGGGGGAAGCATTTGAATTCAATTTATGCAGTTAAATGTCCTTGCTTTTGTCCTTTCAACAAAATTTATCTCTTTTTCTACTGAGAAATTTGTATTCTGAAAACTGGAAGGTGAGAATCCATAGAGGGAAAGTCTGGGACAAGGACAAGGAGCTTCTTCCAGAGGGGGATAGTCTGAGGCCTGGTCCACAGGCTTCACCCACATGAATTGTGTGTGTTTATTACCCCAATCGAGGTTTAATTTTCATATCTGAGAGACAGAGAGAGAGAGGGGGGGACAGAGATGTGAGTGAGATAGGAAGAGAGATACAGAGAGAAACACAGGGGATGGGAAAGGTCTCTCAATCTGTTTTAGCCTCTGGTTTATAACTGGGATATTTTGGTATTTGGATGTTGCTAAGGGATTGTGTAACTGTGAAGGGGAGGGGGTGGGTGTGGGGGGTGGAATCCTGGGCTCTTGCTGTGCTATTTTGTTTAGAAATGTTCTTGCTTTGTGTTTTAGTCAATTCTTTTCCCTCTCTCTTTCCCCCAGGAATTTGGAGTTTGAAGACTGCAATGTGACTATGAATCCATGGGCAGGAGCTTTTCCCCAGCTTGGATAGATGGACTCAGGCCTGTTCCACAGCCCCCCACCCACCCACGTGAGTTGTGTCTCTTTACGACCCCGAGGTTTAATTTTAATCTCGGAGGGACCCTGGTTTTTGGTTCATCGATGAAGCGGTTTCTGTTAGATGATGGGGGGCTGGATTATGAAACCCTGGTGTTAAAATATCCCGGCCTTGCGATTAGTCACAAACACATTAACCCTTTGGTGTGTGACAAAGAGGAGATTAAAAATCTGAAACCTGAGGCTGTTTAGAAGCTTGTTATAAATCCAAAATAAGACAGGGAGTTTAGCACCTTCTGGAGACTGATGGGTGTACAGGGGGAACCATTTTAATTCAGTTTACGCAGCTTCTGTGTGTGGATCTCTCTCACTCTTCCTCTCTCTCTCCAGCCAATTCTGTCCATAATTCATCTTTCAGTAAAATGTATAAGGAAACCAATGTAATTTGTCGTTACTTTAATTGGGGGTGGGGGAGGTTGTTGGGGGAAGGGGAGAGAGAGAGGGTGAGGCCCATTCCCCACTCACTGTCCCGCTATCCTCAGCCAATACATTTTTAACTGGTCATGAGCAGGTGGGGAGTGGGATCTTGCTGTGTACACATGGTCTCCACCACTCCCCCCCCCCGGCCCTGTTCCTTGCCCCCCACAACAGTGACCACACTTTCAAAATAAAGGGTGCAGAGAAAGAGGATAGAGCGGAGGGAGGGGTGATGGGGGCAGAGAGAGAGGAGCTTGCGGAGGGAGGGTTGATGGGGGCAGAGAGAGAGGTGGGTGCGGAGGGAGGGGTGATGGGGGCAGAGAGAGAGGAGGGTGCGGAGGGTGGGGTGATGGGTGCAGAGAAAGAGGTGGGTGCGCAGGGTGGGGTGATGGGGGCAGAGAGAGATGTGGGTGCGGAGGGTGGGGTGATGGGGGCAGAGTGAGAGGAGGGTGCGGAGGGAGGGGTTGATGGGGGCAGAGAGAGGAGAGTGCGGAGGGAGGGGTTGATGGGGGCAGAGAGAGAGGTGGGTGCAGAGGGAGGAGTGATGGGGGCAGAGAGAGAGAAAGAGGAACAGATTGAGGGAGACTTCGACAGAGAGGGGGTGGGGTTGTTGGGGGCTCGGGGGCAGGGGAAGGATACACAGGGTCTGGGGGTGTCCCCCTCCATTGTGTGACTGCTCGTGGGATCCTGCTGTGCAGAATTGCCTTAGTTGCAACTCTAATAACTATTTGATTGACTGGGGGATGTTATTGTGGAACTATAAATGTAAAAGATGGCCAGTGTGGTGTGGATTTTGTCGATGGTGAGACAGGAACTTTCCAGAGTGCCCTTTCTATCCAGCACTCACAGGGGCGTGGAATTAAAAAGGCCGGAACTTGTACCCAGGTCTAATTCACCAAGAGCACAGGGCCCGTGTCTGAGAGCAATTCATGTCACGGTGAAAGGTAAAGGCCCGGCAGCCAATTTAATTCACTTCACCGATCTCTGACTGTCGAATTTTCAGTCTCCTCTCTCCCCCTCGGTCTCTCCAATGGGGGAAGAGAGAGAGAGAGAGAGAAAGGGGGGAGTGAGTGAGGTGAAACAGAGGGGCTGAGATAGCAAAACAAGAGGAGGGGGTGGTGAATAGACACAGGATCTGGGGGTCTCCAATGTGTAGACTCTGCCCAGCTCCAAGTCACATCTTTTAGAAAAGGCCGAATTGCGAAAATGAATCCAGGGACAGTGAAGCAAGTGACTCACTAACAATGAGAGCATTTTAAACATTCATTCTTTCACTGCAAAGCGCTCAGTCTTTCTGAGGTTCTGAAGGGTCGGGGGTCTTCACTGTCTTAGACCCTCTCCAACTTGCTGCCTCTCTCTCTCTGTGTAAATATTGCCCCATTTAAAAAGTGCTGAGCAGAGCTGGCTGTACCCTGTGGGATGTTGCTGTGCACAAATTCCCTGCAGTGTTTCATACTGTGCCACAACCAGTTAATTTATTAAAAATGTGCTGATTGGACTCATTTCCTGTCTCTCAGGTGCCCTTTACCAAGTCCTAACTGTGAGTGTGTGTAAAAGTTTGTGCTAATTCCTGAATAATGCTGGTGTTTTAGGCAGGGCGATGAATTGGGAGGTGGAACAGTCATTTGAATTCAGTCTCTCTAGGATGTGTCCCTACGTTACAACAGAGAGAGAGGGGGGAGATTGAGGGAAACAGGAAAAGACAGTGACACAGAGGCAGGGGGTAGGGGGTGAGGAAGAGACACAGGGTCTTGGGGGGGGGTGTTAGGGGAGGGTCTCCAGTGTGGAGTCAGTGCCCAGCTCCCAGTCTCTGCAGAAAAGCCTCAGTCACACCCTCCCGGGGACGCCTGGTTTGTAAAAATCGATGCTGGGACGGAGATTTCAAAAAGTCTCCCCCAGGAAGCAGCAGCTTGTTCCCGGTTTGAAGAGAAGGAGTTTAGGCCTTTCTGGGGATGTGTCCGGACTCAGAGCACACATGGTGCCCGGGGTGGGGGAGAGGGGGAAGAGGGAGGGTTACAGCAGGCATGAGGCTGGGGAAGGAAATGTGTCTCCCTGTTCCCATCCGGATAGCATTACATTGCTGCCTGTGGGATCCCCCTGTGCAGAAACGGCCTGCAGCTTTTCCTGAACTGCAACAGGGAACACACGACGTTTCTGGGGGAGGGGGTGGCATTTCCCTGTCTCTGTCACTCCAGCTTTCCCTCTCCCTCTCTCTTTCCAGACAGGACCCCTTGCTGATCCTGTCCATTGAGGGTTAATCCCAGGACAGACATGGTTTCATCAAGGTCCTGCCTTTATTTTTGGCTTAATAATAAATTTATATTTCTTTCCCCTGTTGGTTGTGTTACTCCAGTTCCAAACCCTGATCTCACACAGACCCCCAAAACAATGGCATTAATTGCAGTCCCCAACCCACTCTCCCTCTCACCCCAACCCTCTCTCCCTCTCACCCCAACCCACTCTCCCTCTCACCCCAACCCACTCTCCCTCTCACCCCAACCCACTCACCGTCTCACACCAAACCACTCTCCCTCTCACCCCAACCCACTCTCCCACTGACTCCAACCCACTCTCCCTCTCACACCAAACCACTCTCCCTCTCACCCCAACCCACTCTCCCTCTCACCACATCCCACTCTCCCTCTCACCACAACCCACTCTCCCTCTCACCACAACCCACTCTCCCTCTGAGACCAACCCTCTCTCCCAGGGAGATTTACGCAGTATCTAACCCAGTGCTGTACCTGCCCTGGGAGTGTTTGACGGGGGCAGTGTAGAGGAAGATTTACTCTGTATCTAACCCCGTACTGTACCTGCCCTAGGAGTGTTTGATGGGGACGGTGTAGAGGGAGATTTACACTGTATCTCAGCCTGTCCTGTACCTGCCCTGTGAGTGCTTGATGGGGACAGTGTAGAGGGAGCTTAACTCTGTATCTAACCCCGTGCTGTACCTGCCCTGGGAGTTTATGATGGCCACAGTGTAGGGGGAGCTTTACTCTGTATCTAACCCCGTGCTGTACCAGTCCTGGGAGTGTTAGATGGGGACAGTACAGAGGGAGCTTTACTCTGTATCTAACCCTGTGCTGTACCAGTCCTGGGAGTGTTTGATGGGGACAGTATAGAGGGAGCTTTACTCTGTATCTAACCCTGTTCTGTTCCTGTCCTGGGAGTGTTTGATGGGGACAGGTTAGAGGAAGCTTTACTCTGTATCTAACCCCGTGATGTACCAGTCCTGTGAGTGTTTGATGGGGCAGTACAGAGGGAGCATTACTCTGTATCTAACCCAGAGCTGCACCAGTCATGGGAGTGTTTGATGGGGACGGTGTGAAAGGAGATTTACTCTGTATCTAATCCAGTGCTTTACCTGTCCTGGGAGTGTTTGATGGGGACAGTATAGAGGGAGCTTTACTCTCTATCTAGCCCTGTCCTGTTCCCGTCCTGGGAGTGTTTGATGGGGACAGTGCAGAGGGAGCTTTACTCTGTATCTAACCCCGTGCTGTACCTGTACTGGGAGTGTTTGATGTGGACAGTATAGAGGGAGCATTACTCTGTATCTAACCCTGTGCTGTACCTGTCCTGGGAGTGTTTGATGGGGACGGTGTAGAGGGAGCTTTACTCTGTATCTAACCCTGTGCTGTACCTGTCCTGGGAGTGTTTGATGGGGACAGTTTAGAGGGAGCATTACTGTGTATTTAACACCGTGCTGTACCTATCCTGGGAGTGTTTGATGGGGACAGTTTAGAGGGATCTTTACTCTGTATCTAACCCCGTGCTGTACCTGCCCTGGGAGTGTTTGATGGGGACGGTGTAGAGGGAGATTTAATCTTTATCTAACCCTGTCCTGTAACTGCCCTGTGAGTGCTTGATGGGGAGACTGTAGAAGGAGCTTAACTCTGTATCTAACCCCGTGCTGTACCAATCCTGGGAGTGTTTGATGGGGACAGTTTAGAGGGTTCTTTACTCTGTATCTAACCCTGTGCTGTACCTGTCCTGGGAGTGTTTGATGGGGACAGTATCGAGGGAGCTTTACTCTGGATCTAACCCCGTGCTGTACCTGTCCTAGGAGCGTTTGATGGGGACAGTGTAGAGGGAGTTTTACTCTGTATCTAACCCTGTGCTGTACCTGTCCTGGGAGTGTTTGATGGGGACAGTTTAGAGGGTTCTTTACTCTGTATATAACCCTGTCCTGTACCTGCCCTGGGAGTGTATGATGGGCGCAGTGTAAGGGGAGCTTTACTCTCTATCTAACCCCGTGCTGTACCAGTCCGGGGAGTGTTTGATGGAGACAGTCTAGAGGCAGCTTTACTCTGTATCTAACCCCGTGCTGTACCAGTCCTGGGATTGTTTGATGGGGAGAGTATAGAGGGAGGTTTACTCTGTACCTAACCCTGTGCTCTACCAGTCCGGGGAGTGTTTGATGGAGACAGCGTAGATGGAGCTTTACTCTGTATCTAACCCAGTGCATTACCTCCCCTCGGAGTGTTTGATGGGGTAAGTGTAGAGGTAGCTTTACTCTGTATCTAATCCTGTCCTGTTCCTGTCCCGGGAGTGTTAATGGGGACAGTATAGAGGGAGCTTTACTCTGTATCTAACCCCGTCCTGTACCAGTCCTGGGAGTGTTTGTTGGGGAGAGTATAGAGGGAGCTTTACTCTGTATCTAACCCTGTGCTGTACCAGTACTGGAAGTGTTTGATGGATGCAGTGTAGAGGCAGCTTTACTCTGTATCTAACCCAGTACATTAGCTGCCCTGGGAGTGTTTTATGGGGAATGTGTAGAGGTAGCTTTACTCTGTATCGAAACCCTGTCCAGTTCCTGTCCTGGGAGTGTTTGATGGGGAGAGTATAGAGGGAGCTTTACTCTGTATCTAACCCCGTGCTGTACCTGTCCTGGGAGTGTTTGATGTACGTGCCCTGGGAGTGTTTGATGGTGACACTGCAGAGGGAGCTTTATTCTGTATCTAACCCCGTGCTGTACCTGCCCTGGGAGTGTTTGATGGGGACAGTGTAGAGGGAGCTTTACTCTGTATCTACCCCTGTGCTGTACCTGCCCTGGGAGTGTTTGATGGGGACAGTGTAGAGGGAGCTTTACTCTGTATCTAACCCCGTGCTGTATCTGTCCTGGGAGTGTTTGATGGGACAGTATCGAGGGAACTTTACTCTGTATCTAGCCCCTGCTGCATCATTTCTGGGAATGTTTGTTGGCAACATTCTCGCCCAAATCAAAAACAATCCACAAATCAGGCCTAATAAATTGAACATCAGTTTCCTTGTTTGATTCTCCCTGGTCTGTTCTGATTCTCTGATAGATTCCTCGGGTTTACCCTCCACATGAGCAGTCATCCTAATCCCGTCTACCTGTCCTGCTCCCAACGCGGCATCCGACTACAATAAGGCCAGTGATACAGGAGCGTCTCAGCGAGTGAGACAGGTGAGTCTTGAACCTGACCCGGGTGTATGTGAGTGACCCGGGTTAATCCGACACTCCAGGGACAGTTTAGACAGTTCGAGTGCATCACAGCTTTGCCAGAATGAGACCTGGATTCCAAGGGTTAAATTGCAAAGTGAGATTGCACAAACTCGGGTTGTATTCCCTGAAATTTAGTAGCATCCGGGGTGACGTGATCAAATGGTCAAATCCTGAGAGGAACTGAGGGGCCCAGTGTAGAGGGAGCTTTACTCTGTATCTAACCCCGTGCTGTACCTGTCCTGGGAGTGTTTGATGGGGACAGTATCGAGGGAGCTTTACACTGTATCTAGCGCCGTGCTGTACCTGCCCTGGGAGTGTTTGATGGGGACAGTATCGAGGGAGCTGTACTCTGTATCTAACCCCGTGCTGTACCTGTCCTGGGAGTGTTTGATGGGGACATTATTGAGGGAGATTTACTCTCTATCTAACCCAGTGCTTTTCCTGCCCTGGGAGTGTTTGATGGGGACGGTGTAGACGGAGATTTACTCTGTATCTAACACCGTGCTGTACCTGTCCTGGGAGTGGTTGATGGGGACAGTGTTGAGGGAGCTTTACTCTGTATCTAACCCAGTGCATTACCTGTCCTGGGAGTGTTTCATGTGGAGAATATAGAGGGACCTTTACTCTGTATCTAACCCTGTGTGGTACCAGTCCTGGGAGTGTTTGATGGAGACTGTGTAGAGGGAGATTTACTCTGTATCTAACCTAGTGCTTTACCTGCCCTGGGAGTGTATCATGGCCACAGTGTAGGGGGAGCTTTTCTCTGTATCTAACCCCGTGCTGTACCAGTCCTGGGAGTGTTTGATGGGGTGAGTATAGAGGGAGGTTTACTCTGTATCTAACCCCGTGATGTACCTGTCCTGGGAGTGTTTGATGGGGACAGTGAAGAGGGAGCTTTACTCTGTATCTAACCCTGTGCTGTACCACTCCTGGGAGTGTTTCATGGAGACAGTGTAGAGGGAGTTTTACTATGTATCTAACCCTGTCCTGTTCCTGTCCTGGGAGTGTTTGATTTGGACTGTGTAGATGGAGCATTACTCTGTATCTAACCCTGTGCTGTACCAGTCCTGGGAGTGATTGATGGGGACAGGTTAGTGGGAGATTTACACTGTATCTAACCCAGTGCTTTAGCTGCCCCGGCAGTGTTTGATGGGGACAGTGTAGAGGAAGCTTTAGTCTGTATCTAACCCTGTCCTGTTCCTGTCCTGGGAGTGTTTGATTGGGACAGTGTAGAGGAAGCTTTACTCTGTATCTTACCCATGTTTTACCAGTCATGGGAGTGTTTGATGGGGACAGTGTAGAGGAAGCTTTATTCTGTATCTAACTCTGTGCTGTGCTTGCCCTTGGAGTGTTTGATGGGGACAGTGCAGAGGGAGCTTAATTCTGTATATAACCCCATGCTGTACCTGCCCAGGGAGTGTTTGATGGGCACAGTGTAGAGGGAGTTTTACTCTGTATCTAACCCTGTCCTGTTCCTGTCCTGGAAGTGTTTGATGGTGACAGTGTAGAGGGAGCTTTACTCTGTATCTAACCCCGTGCTGTACCTGTCCTGGGAGTGTTTGATGGGGACAGTGTAGTGGAAGCTTTACTCTGTATCTAACCCCGTGCTGTTCTTTCCCTGGGAGTGTTTGATGGGGATAGTACAGAGGGAGCTTTATTCTGTTTCTAATCCCGTGCTGTACCTGTCCTGGGAGCGTTTCATGGGGACAGTGTAGAGGGAGCTTTACTCTGTATCTAACCCCGTGCTGTACCTGTCCTGGGAGTGTTTGATGGGGACAGTATAGAGGGAGCTTTACTCTGCATCTAAACCTGTGCTGTGCTTGCCCTCGGATTGTTTGATGGGGACAGTGCAGAGGGAGCTTTATTCTGTATCTAACCCCGTGCTGTAGCTGCCCTGGGAGTGTTTGATGGGGACAGTCTAGAGGGAGCTTTACTCTGTATCAAATCCTGTCCTGTTCCTGTCCTGGGAGTGTTTGATGGGGACAGTGTAGAGTGAGCTTTACTCTGTATCTAACCCCGTGCCGTACCTGTCCTGGGAGTGTTTGATGGGGACAGTATCGAGGGAGCTTTACTCTGTATCTAACCCCGTGCTGTACATGTCCTGGGAGTGTTTGATGGGGACAGTGTAGAGGGAGCTTTACTCTGTATCTAACCCAGTGCTTTACCAGCCCTCGGAGTGTTTGATGGGGAAAGTGTAGAGGTAGCTTTACTCTGTATCTAACCCTGTCCTGTTCCTGTCCTGGGAGTGTTTGATGGGGACAGTATAGAGGGAGCTTCACACTGTATCTAACCCTGTCCTGTTCCTGTCCTGGGAGTGTTTGATGGGGACAGTGTAGAGGGAGCTTTACTCTGTATCTACCCGCGTGCTGTACTTGTCCTGGGAGTGTTTGATGGAGACAATGTAGAGGGAGCTTTACTCTATATCTAACCCAGTGCTTTACCTGTCCTGGGAGTGTTTGATGGGGACAGTGTTGAGGTAACTTTACTCTGTATCTATACCATCGCTGTACTTGTCCTGGGAGTGTTTGATTGGGACAGTGTAGAGGAAGTTTCACTCTGTATCTAACCCAGTGCTTTACCTGTCCTGGGAGTGTTTGATGGGTACAGTGTAGAGGAAGCTTTACTGTGTATCTAACTCTGTGCTGTTCCTGTCCTGGGAGTGTTTGATGTGGACAGTATAGAGGGAGCTTTACTCTGTATCTAACCCTGTCCTGTTCCTGTCCTGGGAGTGTTTGATGGGGACAGTATAGAGGGAGCTTTACTCTGTATCTTACCCCGTGCTTTACCTGTCCTGGGAGTGATTGATGGGGACAGTATAGAGGGAGCTTTACTCTGTATCTTACCCCGTGCTTTACCTGTCCTGGGAGTGATTGATGGGGACAGTGTAGAGGAAGCTTTACTCTGTATCTAACTCTGTGCTGTACCTGTCCAGGGAATGTTTAAGGGGGACATTATAGAGGGAGCTTTACTCTGTATCTTACCCCGTGCTTTACCTGTCCTGGGAGTGATTGATGGGGACAGTGTAGAGGAAGCTTTACTCTGTATCTAAATCTGTGCTGTACCTGTCCTGGGAGTGTTTGATGGGGCCAGTATAGAGGGAGCTTTACTCTGTATCTAACCCCGTGCTGTACTTGCCCTGGGAGTGTTTGATGAGGACAGTGCAGAGGGAGCTTTATTCTGTATCTAACCACGTGCTGTACCTGTCCTGGGAGTGTTTGATGGGCACAGTGCAGAGGGAGCTTTATTCTGTATCTAACCACGTGCTGTACCTGCCCTGGGAGTGTTTGATGGGGACGGTGTAGAGGGACCTTTAATCTGTATCTAACCCTGTGCTGTACCTTTCCTGGGAGTGTTTGATGGGGACAGTATCGTGGGAGATTTACTCTGTATCTAACCCCGTGCTGTACCTGTCCTGGGAGTGTTTGATGGGGACAGTATTGAGGGAGATTTACTATGTATATAACCCTGTCCTATACCAGCCCTGGGAGTTTTTGATGGGGACAGGTTAGAGGGAGCTTTACTCTGTATCTAACCCCATGCTGTACCAGTCCTGGGAGTGTATGATGGGGACAGTATTGTGGGAGCTTTACTCTGTATCTAACCCTTTGCTGTACCACTCCTGGGAGTGTTTGATCGATACAGTGTAGAGGGAGCTTTACTCTTTATCTAACCCAGTGCTTCACCTGCCCTGGGAGTGTTTGATGGGGAAAGTGTAGAGGTAGCTTAACTCTGTATCTAACCCTGTCCTGTTCCTGTCCTGGGAGTGTTGATGGGGACAGTGTAGTGGGAGCTTTACTCTGTATCTAACCCCGTGCTGTACCAGTCCTGGGAGTGTTTGATGGGGAGAGTATAGAGGGAGCTTTACTCTGTATCTAACCCTGTGCTGTACCAGTCCTGGGAGTGTTTGATGAAGACAGTGTAGAGGGATCTTTACTCTATATCTAACCCAGTGCTTTACCTGCCCTGGGAGTGTTTTATGGGGAAAGTGTAGAGGGAGCTTTACTCTGTATCTAACCCTGTCCTGTTCCTGTCCTGGGAGTGTTTGAAGGGGACAGTATAGAGGGAACTTTACTTTGTATCTAACCCTGTCCTGTTTCTGTCCAGGGAGTGTTTGATGGGGACAGTGCAGAGGGAGGTTTACTCTGTATCTAACCCTGTCCTGTTTCTGTCCTTGGAGTGTTTGTTGGGGACAGTGGAGAGGGAGTTTTACTCTGTATCCAACCCTGTGCTGTACCTGTCCTGGGAGTGTTTGATGGGGGCGTTGTAGAGGGAGATTTAATCTTTATCTAACTCCGTGCTGTACCTGTCCTGGGAGTGTTTGATGGGGACGGTGTAGAGGTAGCTTTACTCTGTATCTAACCCCATGCTGTACCTGTCCTGGGAGTGTTTGATGGGGACAGTTTAGAGGGAGTTTTCCTCTGTATATAACCCCGTGCTGTACCTGTCCAGGTAGTGTTTGATGGGGACAGCGTAGAGGAAGCTTAACTCTGTATATAACCCCGTGCTGTCCCTGCCCTGGGAGTGTTTGATGGGGACGGTGGTGAGGGTGATTTACTCTGTATCTAACCCTGTCCTGTACCTGCCCTGTGAGTGCTTGATGGGGACAGTGTAGAGGGAGCTTTACTCTGTATCTAACCCTGTGCTGTACCAGTCCTCGGAGTGTCTGATGGGGACATGTTAGAGGGAGATTTACTCTGTATCTAACCCCGTGCTGTACCTGCCCTGGGAGTGTATGATGGAGCCAGTGTAGTGGGAGCTTTACGCTGTATCTAACCCAGTGCTTTAACTGCCCTGGGAGTGTTTGATGGGGAAAGTGTAGAGGTTGCTTTACTCTATATCTAACCCTGTCCAGTTCCTGTCCTGGGAGTGTTTGATGGGAACAGTGTAGAGGTTGCTTTACTCTGTATCTAACCCTGTCCAGTTCCTGTCCTGGGAGTGTTTGATGGGAACAGTGTAGAGGGAGCTTTACTCTGTATCTAACCCCTTGCTTTACCTGTCCTGGGAGTGTTTGATGGGGACAGTGTAGAGGGAGCTTTACTCTGTATCTAACCCAGTGCTTTACCTGCCCTGGGAGTGTTTGATGGGGAAAGTGTAGAGGTTACCCACTCCCGGGTATCAGATATTCTATATATAAACCCAGCAAACCCCTAGATTAGATTCCAGTCTGTAACTCACTCTCGCCTATCAGTGATTCTATTTATAAATCCCCGAAACTCTCGATTAGATTCCAGTCTGTAACTCACCCTCGGGTATCTGTGATTCTATTTATAAATCCCCGAAACTCTTGATCAGATTCCAGTCGATAACTCACTCTCAGGTATCTGATTTTCTTTATTTAAACCATCCCAAAAATCCTCCATTAGATTCGAATCTGTTACTCATTCCCGGGTATCTATCAGCCTATATATATATATACCCACCAAACCCATCAATTCAATCCCAGTTTGTAACTCCATCACGGGTATCTGTTATTCTATATATAATCCACCTCGAACCCCTCTTTTAGATTCCAGCCTGTAACTCACTCCGGGTATCTGTTATTATATATATAAACCACCCCGAACGCCTCGTTTAGATTCCAGCCTGTAACTCACTCCCAGGTATCTGTTATTATATATATAAAACACCCCGACCCCTTCGATTAGATTGCAGTCTGTAACTCTCTCCCGGGTATCTGTTGTTTTATAAATAAACCCCCTGAAGTCCTCGATTAGATTCCAGTTTGTAACTCACTCCCGGGTATCTGTTATTCAAGATATAAACCACCCCAAACCCCTCGATTAGATTCCAGTCTGTAACTCTCTCCCGGGTATCTGTTATTCTATATATAATCCATCCCGAACCCCTCGATTAGATTCCAGTCTGTAACTCACTCCCGGGTATCTGTTATTCTATATATAATCCACCCCGAAACCCTCGATTAGATTCCAGTCTGTAACTCACTCCCGGGTATCTGTTATTCTATATATAATCCACCCCGAGCCCCTGGATTAGATTCCAGTCTGTAACTCACTCCCGGGTATCTGTTATTCTATATATAAACCACCCCGAACCCCTCGATTAGATTCCAGTCTGTAACTCACTCCCGGGTATCTTTTATTCTATATATAAACCACCCCGAACCCCTCGATTAGATTCCAGTCTGTAACTCACTCCCGGGGATCTTTTATTCTATATATAAACCACCCCGAACCCCTCGATTAGATTCCAGTCTGTAACTCACTCCCGGGGATCTTTTATTCTATATATAAACCACCCCGAACCCCTCGATTAGATTCCAGTCTGTAACTCACTCCCGGGTATCTGTTATTCTATATGTAAACCACCCCGAACCCCTCGATTAGATTCCAGTCTGTAACTCACTCCTGGGTATCTTTTATTCTATATATAAACCCCACAAACCCCTAGATTAGATTCCAGCACTTCCTCATCACAAGTTGAGGAAGGGGTCTCCCCCCATCTTAAAGTTGGTTAAAGGCTCTCCCTCCAATTTTAAGGTGGAGAAGGGATATCTCACAGGATATTGTTCTTTACACTCAATAATGTTAACACATTTTTGAACATTTCCAGTTGCCCCCTACACGTTCTCTTTCTGTCATCCTGTCTCGTTCCTTCTCTCCCTCTCCCAACCCATCTCTCTGCCACTCTATACATTTCTCTGCTTCTCTAACTCACCCCATATCTTTACCCTAACTCGCTCCCCTCTCTTCATCTCTCTCTCTCAAGTCATCACTTTTTTATCGCTTGATCTCCTCTCTCTATCTCACTCACTTACCCAGCTCTCTTTCCCTCTCTCCCTGAATCTCTTCCTCTGAGAATCTAGTCTACAAACACCAGGCAGCCATTTTAGGTTTGTTCACAGTGGCCATTTTATGTCCCCACAGCACTGGGACACTTAAGACAGAGTTGACTCATGTAACATTAGTATTTTAAATGTGACAGAGACACAGGTATGGAGACATAAATTCCACGTGTATTCCCTGGAATATTGAAGGATCCGGGCCTTCAGTCCCACACTTTGCTGTCGTGAATTTGAATTCTGAATTTTCTAAAACTGAATCTGGAAGTAAAAACCCCCGGGATGGAATGATTGACATTCTTTCTGCTGCTGCAAAGCCCGTGTCTGTGTCTGTTTCTCAGTATTTATTAACAATTTAAGATAATAGTTTAGAATGCTACAAGTTTGCCTTAATGTCTGGAAAGAGGGTTGAAACAGAGGGGCTGAGGTAGCAAAACAAGAGGAGGGGGTGTGAATAGACACAGGATCTGGGGGTCTCCAATGTGTAGACTCTGCCCAGCTCCCAGTCACATCTTTTAGAAAAGGCCGAATTGCGAAAATGAATCCAGGGACAGTGAAGTAAGTGACTCACTAACAATGAGAGCATTTTAAACATTCATTCTTTCACTGCAAAGCGCTCAGTCTTTCTGAGGTTCTGAAATGGTCGGGGATCTTCACTGTCTTAGCGCCTCTCCAACTTGCTGCCTCTCTCTGTGTAAATATTGCCCCATTTAAAAAGTGCTGAACAGAGCTGGCTGCACCTTGTGGGATGTTGCTGTGCACAAATTCCCTGCAGTGTTTCATACTGTGCCACAACCAGTTAATTTATTAAAAATGTGCTGATTGGACTCATTTCCTGTCCCTCAGAAGCCCTTTACCAAGTCCTAACTGTGAGTGTGTGTAAAAGTTTGTGCTAATTCCTGAATAATGCTGGTGTTTTAGGCAGGGCGATGAATTTGGAGGTGGAACATCTTTTGAATTCAGTCTCTCTAGGATGTGTCCCTACGTTACAACAGAGAGAGAGGGAGGAGATTGAGGGAAACAGGAAAAGACAGTGACACAGAGGCAGGGGGTTGAGGGTGAGGAAGAGACACAGGGTCTGGGGGGGGTTAGGGGAGGGTCTCCAGTGTGGAGTCAGTGCCCAGCTCCCAGTCTCTGCAGAAAAGCCTCAGTCACACCCTCCCGGGGACGCCTGGTTTGTAAAAATCGATGCTGGGACGGAGATTTCAAAAAGTCTCCCCCAGGAAGCAGCAGCTTGTTCCCGGTTTGAAGAGAAGGAGTTTAGGCCTTTCTGGGGATGTGTCCGGACTCAGAGCACACGTGGTGCCCGGGGAGGGGGGGAGAGGGGGAAGAGGGAGGGTTACAGCAGGCATGAGGCTGGGGAAGGAAATGTGTCTCCCTGTTCCCATCCGGATAGCATTACATTGCTGCCTGTGGGATCCCCCTGTGCAGAAACCGCCTGCAGCTTTTCCTGAACAGCAACAGGGAAGACACGACGTTTCTGGGGGAGGGGGTGGCATTTCCCTGTCTCTGTCACTCCAGCTTTCCCTCTCCCTCTCTCTTTCCAGACAGGACCCCTTGCTGATCCTGTCCATTGAATGTTAATAACAACACAGTACCATTTGTTGTTCCTGTCCACTGAGGGTTAATCCCAGGACAGACATGGTCTCAACAAGGGCCTGTCTTTATTTTTGGCTTAATAATAAATTTATATTTCTTTCCCCTGTTGGTTGTGTTACCCCAGTTCCAAACCCTGATCTCACACAGACCCCCAAAACACTGGCAGTAATCGCAGTCCCCAACCCACTCTCCCTCTCACCCCAACCCACTCTCCCTCTCACCCCAACCCGCTCTCCCTCTCACCCCAAACCTCTCTCCCTCTCACCCCAAACCTCTCTCCCTCTCACCCCAACCCACTCTCCCTCTCACCCCAACCCACTCTCCCTCTCACCCCAACCCACTCTCCGTCTCACCCCAACCCACTCACCCTCTCACCCCAACCCACTCTCCCTCTCACCCCAACCCACTCTCCCTCTCACCCCAACCCACTCTCCCTCTCACCCCAACCCACTCACCCTCTCACCCCAACCCACTCTCCCTCTCACCCGAACCCACTCTCCCTCTCACCCCAACCCACTCTCCCTCTCACCCCAACCCACTCTCCCTCTCACCCAAAACCTCTCTCCCTCTCACCCCAACCCACTCACCCTCTCACCCCAACCCACTCTCCCTCTCACCCCAACCCACTCACCCTCTCACCCCAACACTCTCTCCCTCACACCCCTACCCACTCTCCCTCTCACCCCAACCCACTCACCCTCTCACCCCAACCCACTCTCCCTCTCACCCCAACCCACTCTCCCTCTCACCCCAACCCACTCTCCCTCTCACCCCAACCCACTCTCCCTCTCACCCCAACCCACTCTCCCTCTCACCCCAACCCACTCTCCCTCTCACCCCAACCCACTCTCCCTCACACCCCAACCCACTCTCCCTCTCACCCCAACCCACTCTCCCTCTCACCCCAACCCACTCTCCCTCTCACCCCAACACTCTCTCCATCTCACCCCAACATAATCTACCTCTCACCCCAACACTCTGTCCCTCTCACCCCAATATTCTCTCCCTCTCACCCCAACCCTCATTCCCTCTCACTCCAACCCTCTCTACCTCTCAACACACCCCATTCACCCTCTCACACCAACCATCTCATCATCTCATCCCCACTCTCTCTCCCTCTCACCCCAACACTCTCTCCCTCTCACCCCAACACTGTCTCCCTCTCACCCCAACACTGTCTCCCTCTCACCCCAACACTGTCTCCCTCTCACCCCAACACTCTCTCCCTCTCACCCCAACACTGTCTCCCTCTCACCCCAACACTGTCTCCCTCTCACCCCAACACTGTCTCCCTCTCACCCCAACCCTCTCTCCCTCTCACCGCAACACTGTCTCCCTCTCACCCCAACACTGTCTCCCTCTCACCCCAACACTGTCTCCCTCTCACCCCAACACTGTCTCCCTCTCACCCCAACACTGTCTGCCTCTCACCCCAACACTGTCTCCCTCTCACCCCAACACTGTCTCCCTCTCACCCCAACACTGTCTCCCTCTCACCCCAACACTGTCTCCCACTCACCCCAACACTGTCTCCCTCTCACCCCAACACTGTCTCCCTCTCACCCCAACCCTCATTCCCTCTCACCCCAACCCTCATTCCCTCTCACTCCAACCCTCTCTGCCTCTCAACACAACCCATTCTCCCTCTCATACCAACCAACTCACCATCTCATCCCCACTCTCCCTCTCACCCCAACATTATCTCTCTCTCACCCAAACTCTATCTCCCTCTCACCCCAACTCTCTCTCCCAATCTCCCCAACTCTCTCTCCCTATCACTCCCACCCACTCTACCTCCTACCCCAACACTCTCTCCCTATCACCCCGAACCACTCACCCAAAAGCTCTCTCACTCTCATCCCCACTCTCTCACCCTCTCCACCCAACTCTCTCTCACTCTCACCAACTCCTCATTCCCTCTTACACCAACCCTCTCTCCCTCTCACCCAACCCTCTCTCCCTCTCACCCCATCCTTCTCTCCCTCTCACCCCAAACCTCTCTCCCTCTCACCCCATCGTTCTCTCCCTCTCACCCCAACACTCTCTCCCTCTCACCCCAACTCTCTCAACCTCACAGCACAACCCTCTCTAACTCTCACCAAAACTCTCTCCCACTCACCCCAAACTTCTCTCCCTCTCAATGCAACCCTCTCTCCCTCTCACCACAACCCGCTCTCCCACTCACCCCAACTCTCTCTCCCTCTCACCCCAACAGTCTCTCCCTCTCACTCCAAACCTCCCACCCTCATACCCCAACTCACTCTCTCTCTCACCCCAACCCTCTCTCCCTCTCACCCCTAACCTCTCTCCCTCCCTTCCCCACTCTCTCACCCCAACTCTCCCTCCCTATCACTCCAAACCTCTCACCCAAAAGCTCTCTCACTCTCATTCGCACTCTCTCACCCTCTCACTCCAACTCTCTCTCACTCTCTCCCTTTCACAAGCAATCTCTCTTTCACAATCCGTCTCACACGCTCGCTCTCACACTCTATCTCTTGCACGCACAATCTCCCACGCACACACACCATCTCTCTCTCACACACACAATCTCTGTCTCTCACATGCACTCTCTCTCTGATCATCATCTTGGCCCACACCCTCTCTGCCAACCCCACGCTTTCTCTTCCACCCCCCAAACTATCTCTGCACCATCGCACCCATCACCACCCCCCGTGCTCTCTCATTCCAATGCTCTCTCCAGTTATGGATGAGAGAGAGTTGGTGAGGGAGGATGGAGATCCTTTCTTAACCCGTTTCTCAGTCTCTATTTCTCTCTGCGAGTGTTTGATGGGAACAGTATGGAGGGAGCTTAATTCTATATTTAACCCTGTGCTGTACCTGTCCTGGGAGTGTTAGTTGGGGACAGTATAGAGGGAGCTTTACTCTGTATCTAACCCCGTGCTGTACCTGTCCTTGGAGCGTTTGATGGGGACAGTGTAGAGGGAGCTTTACTCTGTATCTAACCCCGTGCTGTACCTGTCCTGGGAGTGTTTGATGGGGACAGTATAGAGGGAGCTTTACTCTGCATCTAACCCTGTGCTGTGCTTGCCCTCGGATTGTTTGATGGGGACAGTGCAGAGGGAGCTTTATTCTGTATCTAACCCCGTGCTGTAGCTGCCCTGGGAGTGTTTGATGGGTACAGTCTAGAGGGAGCTTTACTCTGTATCAAACCCTGTCCTGTTCATGTCCTGGGAGTGTTTGATGGGGACAGTATCGTGGGAGATTTACTCTGTATCTAACCCCGTGCTGTACCTGTCCTGGGAGTGTTTGATGGGGACAGTATTGAGGAAGATTTACTCTGTATATAACCCTGTCCTGTACCAGCCCTGGGAGTTTTTGATGGGGACAGGTTAGAGGGAGCTTTACTCTGTATCTAACCCCATGCTGTTCCAGTCCTGGGAGTGTATGATGGGGACAGTATTGTGGGAGCTTTACTCTGTATCTAACCCTTTGCTGTACCACTCCTGGGAGTGTTTGATCGATACAGTGTAGAGGGAGCTTTACTCTTTATCTAACCCAGTGCTTCTCCTGCCCTGGGAGTGTTTGATGGGGAAAGTGTAGAGGTAGCTTAACTCTGTATCTAACCCTGTCCTGTTCCTGTCCTGGGAGTGTTGATGGGGAAAGTGGAGAGGGAGCTTTACTCTGTATCTAACCCCGTGCTGTACCAGTCCTGGGAGTGTTTGATGGGGAGCGTATAGAGGGAGCTTTACTCTGTATCCAACCCTGTGCTGTACCTGTCCTGGGAGTGTTTGATGGGGACGTTGTAGAGGGAGATTTAATCTTTATCTAACTCCGTGCTGTACCCTTCCTGGGAGTGTTTGATGGGGACAGTGTAGAGGATGCTTTACGATGTATCTAACCCCGTGCTGTACCTGTCCTGGGAGTGTTTGATGGGGACGGTGTAGAGGTAGCTTTACTCTGTATCTAACCCCGTGCTGTACCTGTCCTGGGAGTGTTTGATGGGGACAGTTTAGAGGGAGTTTTCCTCTGTATATAACCCCGTGCTGTACCTGTCCAGGTAGTGTTTGATGGGGACAGCGTAGAGGAAGCTTAACTCTGTATCTAACCCCGTGCTGTACCTGCCCTGGGAGTGTTTGATGGGGACGGTGATGAGGGTGATTTACTCTGTATCTAACCCTGTCCTGTACCTGCCCTGTGAGTGCTTGATGGGGACAGTGTAGAGGGAGCTTTACTCTGTATCTAACCCTGTACTGTATCTGTGCTGGAAGTGTTTGATGCGGACAGTGTAGAGGGAGCTTTACTCTGTATCTAACCCTTGCTGTACCTGTCCTGGGAGTGTTTGATGGGGACAGTGTAGAGGGAGCTTTACTCTGTATCTAACGCTGTGCTGTACCTGCCCTGGGAGTGTTTGATGGGGACGGTGTAGAGGGAGCTTTACTCTGTATCTAACCCCGTGCTGTACCTGTCCTGGGAGTGTTTGATGGGGATAGTATCGAGTGACCTTTACTCTGTTTCTAACCCCGTGCTGTACCTGTCCTGGGAGTGTTTGATTGGGACAATATCGAGGGAGCTTTACTCTGTATCTAACCCCGTGCTGGACCTGTCCTGGGAGTGTTTGATGGTTACAGTATCAAGGGAGCTTTACTCTGTATCTAACCCCGTGCTGTACTTGACCTGGGAGTGTTTGATGGGGACAGTGTAGAGGGAGCTTTATTCTGTATCTAACCCCGTGCTATACCTGCCCTTGGAGTGCATGATGGGCACAGTGTAGAGGGAGCTTTACTCTGTATCTAACCCCGTGCTGTACCTGTCCTGGGAGTGTTTGATGGGGACAGTGTAGAGGAAGCTTTACTCTGTATCTAACCCCGTGCTGTACCTGCCCTGGGAGTGTTTGATGGCCACAGTGTAGCGGGAGCTTTACTCTGTATCTAATGCCGTGCTGTACCTGTCCTGGGAGTGTTTGATGGGTACAGTATCGAGGGAGCTTTACTCTGTCTCTAGCCCCTGCTGCATCATCTCTGGGAATGTTTGTTGGCAACATTCTCGCCCAAAACAATAACAATCCACAAATCAGGCCTAATAAATTGAACATCAGTTTCCTTGTTTGATTCTCCCTGATCTGTTCTGATTCTCTGATAGATTCCTCATGTTTACCCTCCACATGAGCAGTCATCCTAATCCCGTCTACCTGTCCTGCTCTCAACGCGGCATCCGACTACAATAGGGCCAGTGATACAGGAGCGTCTCAGTGAGTGAGACAGGTGAGTCTTGAACCTGACCTGGGTGTATGTGAGTGACCCGGGTTAATCCGACACTCCAGGGACAGTTTAGACAGTTCGAGTGCATCACAGCTTTGTCAGAATGAGACCTGGATTCCAAGGGTTAAATTGCAAAGTGAGATTGCACAAACTCGGGTTGTATTCCCTGAAATTTAATAGCATCAGGGGTGACTTGATCAAATGGTCAAATCCTATTGATGTTACCTGTATGTTGCAAAGTTATTCTGTTAATTTTCATCCCACAGAGTCAAAATTTCTGCGATTCTGTGTCTGAGTCATAACTTCAAATAGTTCAGATTCACTGTTTAAAATAAGCAGTCACTTTTCTGTGGTGGTTTTTGAGATTGAGTATGGATCTCAGAATCTGTCAGTGGAAGGGAGTTTCTACAGAGATAGGAAATGGTATTGATGAATAAAGGTGCAGGATTTTGCTCACTGCATTAGATTGTGTCTGTTGCAGTTTCCCAGGAGTTTACATTTTCATGGGAAAGGGATGATTATCCAATGTCAACAATTCAATTTCTTCAGACAAGTGAAAACGCAAGAGAAAGAGGGAATATACCAACACTGGAACAAACAGGCAACTGTATGAGGAAGGTTTCAATTCTCTGCATGTTTTACTGTGAATTCCTGAGCTAAAGATTGAAATAAACAGGAGTTTAAATCTCACACTGGGATGCCGTACAATTTCAGTCCTGTTATCCCAAAATTAAAAATAAAAATCTACAATTAAAAATTTCTTGGAAAGAGCAGAGGTAATTTGACTCTGTATCGAACCCCATACTGTATTTGGGTTGGGAGTGTTTGATGAACAGTGTAGTCAAAGCTTTAGTTTGAAACAATCTTCTGCAAACGGCAACTGATGCAAAGTCTCTTGTTAATGTTTCAATCTGAGGTTGATAGATTTTTGTTAGAAGAAGGTGTAAAGAGATATGTAGTTAGATCAGGGATCAGTCAGGATCTCATTGAATGTCGGAAACAGTGTGCGGGGAGAAATGGAATCTTCCTCTTCCAATGTACTATGATAACTATCCTTCCTTCCATCTCTGTCTCTCGGTCTCCCTCTCGATGTGAGTCTCTCTCTTCTCCTCTCTCTCTCTCTCTTCCTCTCTCTCAGAATCTATATAAATGACACAAACACCAGTCAGCCTTTTAGGTTTGTTCACTGAGGCCATATTATGTCCCCAAAGCACTGGGACATTTCTGACAGAGTTGACTCCTCAGGAATGTGACATTGGCACTATATATAAACCCACCAAACACCTCTATTAGATTCCAGTCTGTAACTCACTCCCGGGTGTCTGTTATTACATATATAAACTACCCCGAACCCCTCGATTAGATTCCAGTCTGTAACTCACTCCCGGGTGTCTGTTATTACATATATAAACCCACCAAACACCTCTATTAGATTCCAGTCTGTAACTCACTCCCGGGTGTCTGTTATTACATATATAAACCCACCAAACCCCTCGATTAGATTCCAGTCTGTAACTCACTCCCGGGTGTCTGTTATTACATATATAAACTACCCCGAACCCCTCGATTAGATTCCAGTCTGTAACTCACTCCCGGGTATGTTATTCTGTATATAAATCCCCAAAATCCCTCGATTAGATTCCATGGATAAACGATATGACAGGACAATGTTGTTTATACCCAGGCACGTTGAAAAAGATTTGGAGCTTTACCATTTTCTCCAGCTGATGAACTTTTAATTTGAACACTGTATTTATTTTGAAATCTAATTCAAAGGAGAATGAGGCTTTTTAACCTAATAACTTAAGTGTTGAGGGAGCTTTACTCTGTATCAAACCCCATGCTGTACCTGTTCTGGCAGCGTTTGATGGGGACAATTTAATTACAACTTTAATTCCTATCTAACCCCACGCTGTCCAATAACGGATGCAGATTCAGATAAATCGGATGTTTCATTTCTGTACCACTTTCTGTATCTTGAAGCTTCTATTTGGAGCTGGAAATCTGTCAGTTGATGAATGTTGTCTTGAAAATTTCACCCTGAATAGTGTGAGCCTTAGTATTGTGGAAACGTGTGAAGAAAGTGTTTGCATTCACACATTCCTACATTGTCAAATGTAAGTTAGCTTTGAAACAATAGGATGTAGGGCCAGGGAGTCTGAATGGGCATCAGGATTTGGTTGATTAAAGAGTGAATTTTAATGATGTCCTTTGAAGAAGCCGTTTATTGTAAATATCCCGAGACAATGAAATGCTTCAAAGGAAATATCCCGAGAGAGAGAAATGGTTCCCGAATGTCTGAAACACTTTCCCAAGTCTTCAGAGACATGAAGGGGGCAGAGATATTGTAAGATACAGATCATGAGATACCAGTGAATCACAGAATTGAAGTTGTGGGGCCCTCTCCTGTTTCAGAATGTCAGTTTTGATGTTTAACTCTGTGAAACTTGGCTAATGATTCAGAAAGCAGAAAGTTCCAATCCAATCTGTAACCTGCACTGCAAATTCCAAAGAGATATGTACACCTTAAGTGAATGAGTGAAATAGTGAAAGATGGATTTCATTGTAGGCAAATGTGTGGCTGCCCACTTTAAAAAGGATGGAACAGGTTAACTTATAAATGGTGAAAAGCTGCAAACAGTGAGGGTCCAAAGAGTCCCTATCTATTTGTGTCAAGACTAAGAAAACATCAAATAGTTCCAGTTAAATTTGATATTTGGGATAAAGATGGTTACAAACTCACACTACACATTCCATGAATCAGCCTCTGTAACCTGCACTTCAGCACATCACAAGAAAAATGATATTTTCAACTGTTCTTGATTCCAGTCTGTTACTCAATCCCGGGTATCTATTATTCTATATATAAACCCCCTGCACCCCTGAATTAGATTCCAGCCTGTAACTCAATCCCGGGTATCTATTATTCTCTATATAAACCCCCTGATTCCCTCTATTAGATTCCAGGCTGTAACTCACTCCCGCATATCTATTATTCTATATATAAACCCCCCGAACCCCTCGATTAGATTCCAGTCTGAATCTCTCTCCCGGGTATCTGTTATTCTATATATAAACCACCCCGAACCCCTCGATTAGATTCCAGCGCTTCCACATCACAAATTGAGGAAGGGGTCTCCCCCCATTTTAAAGTTGGTTAAAGGCTCTCCCGCTATTTTTAAGATGGGGGCGGGATCACCCTCCAATTTAAAGATGGAGAAGGGATGTCTCACAGGATAATGTCCTTTACGCTCAATAATGTTAAGAAATTTTTGAACATTTTCAGTTTCCCCCTACAATTTCTCTTTCTCTCATCCTGTCTCATTCCTTCTCTCCCTTTCCCATCCCATCTCTCTGCCACTCTATACATTTCTCTGTTTCTCTCTCTCACCCCATCACTTTACCCAACACTCGCTCCCCTCTCTTCATCTCTCTCTCTCAACTCATCCCTTTTTCTTTCGCTCGATCTCCCCCCTCTATTTCACTCGCTTACCCAGCTCTCTTTCCCTCTCACCCTGTCTCTCTGCCGCTCTGTCTCTCTATCTGTCGTTCTGTCTTTCTCTCCCTCTCTCACTCACTACTTATCTCCGTTGCTCTGCTACTCTCTCTGTCGCCGCCATATCTCTCCCTTTCGCCTTGTCTCTCTGTTGCTCTCTTTCTATCTCTGTACCTCTTTCATCCCATCTACCTCTCCGTCTATCTCTCTCTCTCTCTTTCTCTCCCAGGAAAACAGAGAGTAATGGTTCATGGGAATTTTTCCGGCTGGATGTAGGATTGTAGTGGAGTTCCCCAGGGGTCAGTATTGGAACCCTGGATTTCCCTGATGTATATAAATGATTGAGATATTGGTGTGCAGTGGACCATTTCAGAGTTTGTGGATGGCACAAAACTTGGGGGAATGATAAACAGAGAGGGGGACAGTGTAGAGCATCAAAAGGACATTTACAAGTTAGTAGCGTGGGCAGATAGGTGGCCAATGATGTTCAATGTGGAGACGTTTGAGGTGATGCATTTTGGTAGGAGAAACATGGACAGGAAAAATAAAAGTAGGGGTGAAATTTTGAAGGGGGTGCAGGAGCAGAAAGACCTGGGTGGAGATGTGCATAGATCATTGAAGGTGGCAGGACAGGTTGAGCGAGTGTTCATAAAGCATATCGTATCCTGGGCTTTAAAAATAGGGGCATAGAGTACAAGAGCAGGGAGGTTATGCTGAATTTATATAAGACGCTAGTTAGACCTCAGATGGAGTATTGTGTACAGTCCTGGGAGCCACACTATAGGAAGGATATGATTCCCGGGGCAGTGTGATTACGTGGGATGGAATTGAGATTTACACCCCTTCTGTGTTTGATGTTGGAATCAGCTTCATTTGGAGTGTGCTGTGTTTTGTAGACATTTTCAGATCTTTTTAAATAATTCCCTTTTTTTGTAGACTGCATCACTGAGTGTGAATTGGAGCTTAGCATCCATTTTTCAAATTGTTTGAAAATAGTTTTAAACTTCGCCCCTAGTTCCAAACTCTCCCACAAGGGGAAACATCTTCTCCACATCCACCCTGTTAAGACCCCTCAGGAACTTACATCTTTCACTAAGATCACCTCTCCAAATTCTAAACTCCAATGGATACAGGCCCAGCCTGTCCAAACTTTCCTCATAAGAAAATCAGAATCCTTTCCTCATAAGGTCAGAGATGATGAGAAACGCCTCACCCAATTGGCCTTGTCCTTGTCTTCATTGGTTTCTGAGCAACAACCTTCAATAATAATTATAATAATTTCGGGGAAGGGGCAGACGAGTGAGACCAGTGAAATTTTCCTTGCAGAGTGTCGAAAGTAGATTGATGGGCTGAATGGCCTCCTTCTGTGTTGTAAACTTTCTGTGTTACACACGCAGGTTAACATTTCATTCTCGAATAAGCTTCACTCTTTCCTCCATTGTAGGTACCAGCACCTCCACATCAAAAGTTGGCCAATGGATCTCCCTCCATTTTAAAGACGGGAATGGATCTTCCTCCATTTTAAAGACGGGAATGGATCTTCCTCCATTTTAAAGATGGAGAAGACGTAGCCTAGTGGAACATAAGCAAGGCTTTTGATAAGGTCCCACAAGGGAGATCGAAAGCAAAGGTAAGAGCCCATGGGATCCAAGGTAATTTTTCAATTTGGATCCAGAATTGGCTGAGTGGCAGGAAGCAGAGGGTGATGGTCAAGGGGTGTTTTTGTGACTGGATCCCTGTGTCCAGTGGGGTTCCACTGGGATGGGTGTTGGGTCCCTTGCTGTGTGTGGTATGTATAAACGATTTAGACTTCAATGTAGGAGGGTTGATCAGCAAGTTTGTGGATGACACGATAATTGGTGGTGTGGTAAATAGTGAGGAGGAGAGCCTTAGATTACAGGCGGATATAGACGGACTGGTCAGTGGTTCATGGGCTTTAATCCGGATAAGTGTGAGGTGATGCACTTGGGCAGGACACACAAGGCACAGGAATACATGATGAATGGTAGGACCCTGGGATCTAATGAGCATTAGAGAGACCTTGGTGTGTATGTCCACTGGTCCCTTAAGGTAGTGGGACAGGTAAATAAGGTGGTTAAGAAGGCATATGAGATACTTTCCTTTATTAGCCGAGACATAGAACATAAGAGCAGGGAAGTCATGCTGGAACTGCATAAAACGCTGGTTAGGCCACAGCTAGAGTATTGCGTGTAGTTCTGGAGTCCGCATTATAGGAAGGATGTGATTGCGCGAGAGAGAGAGCAGAGGAGATTTACCAGGATGTTGCCTGGGCTGGAGAATTTTAGATATGAGGAGAGATAGGATAGACTTGGATTATTTTCCCGTGAGCAGAGGAGATTGAGGAAGGACATGATTGAGATGAATAAAATAATGAGGGGCATTGATAGGGTAGAGAGGAAGGAACTTTTCCCCTTGGTGGAGGGAACAATAACGAGGGAGTATAGATTTAAGGCAGGGGGCAGGAGGGTTAGAGGGGATGTGGGGAAGGATTTTTTCACCCAGAGGGTGGTGGGAATCAGGAACTCACTGCCTGAAAGGGGGTTAGAGGCAGAAACCCTAATAACGTTTAAGAATATTTGGATGTGCACTTGCGATGCCTTGGCATAGAAGGCTGTGGGCCTAGTGCTGTAAAACAGGATTAGAATTGTTAGGTTCTTGTTCGATCGGCACAGACTTGATGGGCCGAAAGGCCTTTTTCTGTGCTGTCGACCTCTTTGACTCTATGACAGAGATATCCCTGCATTTTAAAGACGGAGAAGTGATCTACCTCCATTTTAAAGATTGAGAAAAGATCTCCCTCCATTTTAATGACGGAGAAGGGATCTACCAACATTTTAAAGATGGAAAAGGGACCTCCCTCTATTTTTAAGATGTAGGAGGGGTCGCCCTCCATTTTAAATATATAGAAGGGATCTCCGTACAATTTAAAGATGGGGAAGGGATCCCTCTCCATTTTAATGATGTGGAAGGAATCCCCTACATTTCAATTTGGACACAAGCGCTCTCAAACACACAAATACACAATTGCACAGATATATTCTTTCTCATAAACGCAGACACACACACACACCCTCTCACACACAGACACACTCACGCACATATATTCTCTATTTCACACATACATACACACACACATTCTCTCTCACACTCACGCTACACTGATATATTATTTCTCATAGACACACACTCTCTCTCACACACTCACAAAGACATATTCTTTCTCATACACATGCTCACACAGACATAGTCACAATCACACAGATGTATTCTCAAACGCACACACATCCTCTCTCTTACAGACACTGATTCTCTATCTCACCGATTCACACACAGACTCGCAGATCTATTCTTTCTCATACACGCAAACACACACAATCTCACACGCACATATATTCTTCCTCACACACACACACACACACACACACACCAACTCACACACATACACGCTCTCTCACACACAAATTCTCTCTCTCTCATGTACACACAAACACACGCACACACTTGCACAGAGATATACTATCTCATAGACGCAGGCACACACACATAAAAACCAGGATCGCATTGAATGTCTGAACAGGGTTGGAGGGTTAAATGGCCTCTTGCTCTTTCCATGTGCTATGACCAATATCCTTTATTCACTCTCTGGCTCTCAGTCACCCACTTGGTCTGAGAGTCTCTATTTCTCATTCACTCGATCTGTGTCTTCTCTCCCTGCCTCTCTTCCTCTGAGAATCTAGTCTACAAACACCAGGCAGCCATTTTAGGTTTGTTCACAGTGGCCATTTTATGTCCCCACAGGAATGGAACATTTAGGACAGAGTTGACTCATGTAACATTAGTATTTTAAATGTGACAGAGACACAGGTATGGAGACATAAATTCCACGTGAATTCCCTGGAATATTGAAGGATCCGGGCGTTCAGTCCCACACTTTGCTGTTGTGAATTTGAATTCTGAATTTTCTAAAACTGAATCTGGAAGTAAAAACCCCCGGGATGGAATGATTCACATTCTTTCTGCTGCTGCAAAGCCCGTGTCTGTGTCTGTTCCTCAGTATTTATTAACAATTTAAGATAATAGGATAGAATGCCACTAGTTTGCCATAATTCAACTCAGTCAGAAATGTCCCAATGTTATGACCGATATCATTCTTTGATCGTCTGCCTGTTCATCCCCTCTCACTCTGTGTCTCTCTCTTTAACAATCCCTCATTCCGCGTCTGCTCTCTCTCTCTCTCTCTCTCTCTTTCAGATTCTGTAAGAAAAATCCCCAAACACCAGGCAGCCATTTTAGGTTTGTTCCCAGTGGCCATTTTATGTTCCCACAGCACTGGGACATTTATGACAGAGTTGACTCCTCACGAATGGTAAATTAGTCGTTTCAACGTGACAGAGACACAGATATCTCCGTCCATTTTAAAGATGGGGAAACGATCTCCCTCCATTTTAAAGATGGAGAAACTCTGTTTATCACACAATAGGCCCTGTCTTTACTTGGTATCTCAGCCGGTGTTGAACTTTCCCTGGGCCTGTTTGATGGGACAGTGCAGAGGGAATGTTACACTCTATCGAACCCCATACTGTATTTGGTTTGGGTGTGTTTGTTGTACAGTGTAGATGAAGCTTTACACTGGAATTTAGGTGAGGGGGTGATTTGATGAAATATTTCAGGATAATAATGGAAGTAGAGGGTTGAAAAAGACTAACTATTCCCGTCGGTTTGGGGAGTCTGGGCCTTGGGGCCATGGTTTTTCAACTATATTTAGAATTTTAGAATTTCAGGAGAGAAACTAAGAAACACTTTAAAACACCAAGTGTGGTATTAGTTTGGATCTCTCTCACATGAACGGAAATTGATGCTGAGCCACTAGTCCATGTTTAAAACTGAGGCTGATAGATTTCTGTTACCTAACAGGCTGCAGAGATTTGAGACAAAGGGTTGGATCCCAGATTAGGTAGAATCTCATTGAATGTCAGAACAGGGTTGGAGGGTTAAATGGCCTCTTGCTCTTTCCATGTGCTATGGCCAATATCCTTTATTCACTGTCTGGCTCTCAGTCACCCACTTGGTCTGAGAGTCTCTATTTCTCATTCACTCGATCTGTGTAATCTCTCCCTGCCTCTCTTCCTCTGAGAGTCTAGTCTACAAACACCAGGCAGACATTTTAGGTTTGTTCACAGTGGCCATTTTATGTCCCCACAGGAATGGGACACTTAGGACAGAGTTGACTCATGTAACATTAGTATTTTAAACGTGACAGAGACACAGGTATGGAGACATGAATTCCCTATGTATTCCCTGGAATATTGAAGGTTCCGGGCGTTCAGTCCCACACTTTGCTGCTGTGAATTTGAATTCTGAATTTTCTGAAACTGAATCTGGAAGTAAAAACCCCCGGGATGGAATGATTCACATTCATTCTGCTTCTACAAAGCCCGTGTCTGTGTCTGTTTCTCAGTATTTATTAACTGTTTAAGATTAGCCTGTCTCTTTCTCCATCGCTCTCTTTCTCGCCTCGCCTTTCACTGTCTCTCTCTCACTACAACACCCTCCCCCTCTCTCTATCTCGCCCTGTCTCTCTCTCTCTCTCTCTTGGCGAGTTTTGTCTCCCTTTCTCTATCTCAATCGGTCTCTCCCTCACCATCTCTCTGCCTCTCTCTCTCATTTACTCTCTCTCTCACTCCATCAGCCTCCCCCTCTCCCCACCATCCCCAATTTCCCTTTTCAGCAAATTTTGGGTTTTAAGCTGAAGGGAAAATATTTTCAGGGTTTTGGGCAAAGGGCGGAGGAGTGAGACCAGTGAAACTTTCCTTGCAGAGTGTCGAAAGTAGTTTGATGGGCTGAATGGCCTCCTCGATTAGATTCCACTCTGTAACTCACTCCCGGATATCTGTTATTCTAGTCTACAAACACCAGGCAGCCATTGTAGGTTTGTTCACAGTGGCCATTTTATGCCCCCACAGCACTGGGACACTTAGGACAGAGTTGACTCATGTAACATTATTAATTTAAACGTGACAGAGACACAGGTATGGAGACATAAATTCCACAAGTATTCCCTGGAATATTGGAGGATCCGGGCGTTCAGTCCCACATTTTGCTGCTGTGAATTTCAATTCTGAATTTTCTAGAACTGAATCTGGAAGTAAAAACCCCCGGGATGGAATGATTGACAATCTTTCTACTGCTGCAAAGCCCGTGTCTGTGTCTGTTTCTCAGTATTTATTAACAATTTAAGATAATAGGATAGAATGCCACTAGTTTGGCATAATTCATCTCAGTCAGAAATGTCCCAATGTTATGACCGATATCATTCTTTCATCGTCTGCCTGTTCATCCTCTGTCACTCTGTGTCTCTCTCTTTAACATTCCCTCATTCCGCGTCTGCTCTCTCTCTCTGTCTCTCTCCCCCCCTCTCAGATTCTGTAAGAAAAATCCCCAAACACCAGGCAGCCATTTTAGGTTTATTCACAGTGGCCATTTTACGTTCCCACAGCACTGGGACGTTTATGACAGAGTTGACTCTTCACGAATGGTAAATTTGTCCTTTCAACGTGACAGAGACACAGATATCTCCATCCATTTTAAAGATGGAGAAACTCTGTTTATCACTCAATAGGCCCTGTCTTTACTTGGTATCTAACACTGTGCTAGCCCATCCCTGGGCCTGTTTGATGGGACAGTGCAGAGGGAATGTTACACTCTATCGAACCCCATACTGTATTTGGTTTGGGTGTGTTTGTTGAACAGTGTAGATGAAGCTTGACACTGGAATTTAGGTGAGGGGGTGATTTGATGAAATATTTCAGGATAATAATGGAAGTAGAGGTTTGAAAAAGACTAACTATTTCCGCTGGTTTGGGGAGTCTGGGCTTGGGGTCATGGTTTTTCAACTATGTTTAGAATTTTAGAATTTCAGGAGAGAAACTAAGAAACATTTTAAAACACCAAGTGTGGTATTAGTTTGGATCTCTCTCACATGAACGGAAATTGATGCTGAGTACGGATAACCTCCACAATCTGTTAATATAATGACAGACGCTCTACCCTGAAAACACACTGTCAGTCTCCAAAGCACCCCGAAACCCTCGATTAGATTCCAGCCTGTAACTCAATCCCGGGTATCGATTATTCTTTATATAAACCCCCTGAACACCTCCATTAGATTCCAGTCTGTAACTCAATCCTTGGTATCTATTATTCTTTATATAAACTCCCTGAACACCTCGATTAGATTCCAGTCTGTAACTCACACCCGGATAATTATTATTATATATATAAACCCCCTGAACCCCTCGATCAGATTCCAGTCTGTAACTCACTCCCGGGTATCTGTTATTCTATATATAAACCCCCTGAACCCCTCGATTAGATTCCAGTCTGTAACTGACCGGGTAATTATTATTATATATATAAACCCCCTGAACACCTCGTTTAGATTCCAGTCTGTAACTCAATCCTTGGTATCTATTATTCTTTATATAAACCCCCTGAACACCTCGATTAGATTCCAGTCTGTTACTCACTCCTGGGTAATTATTATTATACATATAAACCCTCTGAACACTTCGATTAGATTCCAGTCTGTAACTCACTCCCGGGTATCTATTATCCTATATATAAACTCCCCGAACCCCTCGATTAGATTCCAGTCTGTAACTCACTCCCGGGTATCTATTATTCTATATATAAACCCCCTGAACCCCTCGATTAGATTGCAGTCTGTAACTCACTCCCGGCATATGTTATTCTATATATAATCCACCCCGAACCCCTCGATTAGATTCCAGTCTGTAACTCACTCACGGGTATCTATTATTCTATATATAAACCCCACAAACCCCTTGATTAGATTCCAGCACTTCCACATCACAAGTTGAGGAAGGGGTCTCCCCCCATTTTTAAGATGGAGAAAGGATCTCCCTCCAATTTAAAGATGGAGAAGGGATATGTCACAGGATATTGTTCTTTACACTCAATAATGTTAACTAATTTCTGAACATTTTCAGTTTCCCCCTACACTTTCTCTTTCTCTCACCGTCATTTTCATTCTCTCCCTCTCCCACCCCATCTCTCTGCCACTCTACCACATTTCTCTGTTTCTCTCTCTCACCCCATCACTTTACCCTACACTCGCTCCCCTCTCTTCACCTCTCTCTCTCTCACCTCATCCCTTTTCCTTTCATTTTATCTCTTCTCTCTATCTCACTCACTCGCCCCAGCTCTCTTTCTCTCTCACCCTGTCTCCCCGCTGCTCTGCCTCTCTATCTTTCATTCCGGCTATCTCTCCCTCTCTCTCACTCCTTTCCTTCGTTGCTCTGCTCCTCTCTCTGTTGCCCCCATCTCTCTCCCTCTCGCCTTGTCTCTCTTTCTATCTCTGTACCTCTTTCATCCCATCTATCTCGCCCTCTCTCTCTCTCTCTCTCTCTCCCTCTCCCAACTACTTTTGAGCCAAAATTGGATATAAAGCTGAATGGAAAATGTTTTCAGGGTCCCGAGAATAGGCAGACGAGTCAGACCAGCGAAATGTGGATACAGAATTGGCTGATGGATAGGAAACAGAGAGTTCACGGAAATATTTCCGGCTGGATGTAGGATTGTAGTGGAGTTTCACTGGGGTCAGTATTGGAACCCTGGATTTCCCTGTTGTATATAAATGATTGAGATATTGGTGTGCAGGGGACCATTTCAGAGTTTGTGGATGGCACAAAACTTGGGAGAATGATAAACAGAGAGGGGGACAGTGTAGAGCATCAAAAGGACATTTACAAGTTGGGAGAGTGGGCAGATAGGTGGCCAACGATGTTCCTGGGCCTGTTTGATGGGACAGAGCAGAGGGAATGTTACACTCTATCGAACCCCATACTGTATTTGGTTTGGGTGTGTTTGTTGAACAGTGTGGATGAAGCTTTACACTGGAATTTAGGTGAGGTTGTGATTTGATGAAATATTTCATTGTATTTCATTGAGGTGTGTGACAAAGAGGAGATTAAAAATCTGAAATCTGAAGCTGTTTAAAAGCTTGTTATAATTGCTAAATAAGACAGGTGGGGAGACAGTGCGATGAAGTGGAATCTGTTCAATCAGATTCACAGGGGCCATTACTGTTCAGTTTACTGAGATTCTGACTTTAGTTTTACCTGTGTGATTTTCTGTGTCTTTCTCCCTCCAGCTTTTCTCTCTCCCTCTCTCTCTCTCTCCAGCTGTCTTTGTGCCCATTTTAAACTTTAATCAACAAAAACTGACCAGAAAAAGCAATGTGATTTGTCATTATTTGAAATGGGGAGACAGGAACATTTCATCTCTCATTTCAATGCAGAGCACATGAGACAGGGGGAAGGAAAATAGAAAGATGGAGAGAGAGAACGAGCGAGAAAGAGGGATGCAGAAAGAGAGGACAGGGACAAGGGCCTAGATAGGAGCATCCATCTTTACCCTGAATGTGAGAGACAGGAGCAGAGAGAGAAAAGGGAGGGAGTGATTGAAACAGGGAGAGAGAGGGAGGCCGACGGGAGTGGAGGTGTAAAAACAGGAGGGGGTGTGGGAAAGAGAGACAGGGTCTGATGGTCTCCAGTGTGTAGTCACAAGCCACCTCCACTCACATCCTCTGAGAGAGAATGAGATTTTAAAATAAATCCTGGGATGGTAATATTAAATTGTGTCCCAAAGGAATGAGCAGCCCCTTCCCAAACTGAAAGATGGAGTTTAGCACCTTCTGGAGTCTGATGGCGGGGGGGACAGGGGGAAGCATTTTAATTCAATTTATGCAGTTAAATGTCCTTGCTTTTGTCCTTTCAACAAAATTTATCTCTTTTTCTACTGAGAAATTTGTATTCTGAAAACTGGAAGGTGAGAATCCATAGAGGGAAAGTCTGGGACAAGGACAAGGAGCTTCTTCCAGAGGGTGATAGTCTGAGGCCTGGTCCACAGGCTTCACCCACATGAATTGTGTGTGTTTATTACCCCAATCGAGGTTTAATTTTCATATCTGAGAGACAGAGAGAGAGAGGGGGGGACAGAGATGTGAGTGAGATAGGAAGAGAGATACAGTGAGAAACACAGGGGATGGGAAAGGTCTCTCAATCTGTTTTAGCCTCTGGTTTATAACTGGGATATTTTGGTATTTGGATGTTGCTAAGGGATTGTGTAACTGTGAAGGGGAGGGGGTGGGTGTGGGGGGTGGAATCCTGGGCTCTTGCTGTGCTATTTTGTTTAGAAATGTTCTTGCTTTGTGTTTTAGTCAATTCTTTTCCCTCTCTCTTTTCCCCAGGAATTTGGAGTTTGAAGACTGCAATGTGACTATGAATCCATGGGCAGGAGCTTTTCCCCAGCTTGGATGGATGGTCTCAGGCCTGTTCCACACCCCCCCACCCACCCACGTGAGTTGTGTCTCTTTATGACTCCGAGGTTTAATTTTAATCTCGGAGGGACCCTGGTTTTTGGTTCATCGATGAAGCGGTTTCTGTTAGATGATGGGGTACTGGATTTTGAAACCCTGGGGTTAAAATATCCCGGCCTTGCGATTAGTCACAAACACATTAACCCTTTGGTGTGTGACAAAGAGGAGATTAAAAATCTGAAACCTGAGGCTGTTTAGAAGCTTGTTATAATTCCAAAATAAGACCGGGAGTTTAGCACCTTCTGGAGACTGATGGGTGGACAGGGGGAACCATTTTAATTCAGTTTACGCAGCTTCTGTGTGTGGATTTCTCTCTCTCTCTCTCTCCATCCTCCTGATCTTGCTGTGCCCACATGGGCCTGTGGCCTTTCCCCACATGAGAGAGAGAGAAAGGAGAGGTCAGGGGAAAGAGAGGGAGAGATAACAAAACAGAGAGGAGTTGGTGTGGGTAGGTGAGAAGACACAGGGTCCGGGGGGAGAGAGAGAGGGCTCCTCGTGTGCAGTCACTGCCCAGCTCCCAGTCAGGTCCTTCCAGAAAGTGGGATTTGACCCCAACTGAAATCCCGAGGCAGTGATTTGAAAATGTCTCCTGATAGAATCCAGCTGCTCCCCAGTTTGAGTTTCAGCCCTTTCAGGGGGTTGTGGTGGTGGGGAGGGAGGGAACTGAGGGGATGGCCCCCAGACTGGGGAATTCCCTCGGGGAAGGCGGGGAGAGAGAGGCTTTCACAGCAGGTGTGGAGATAGGGAAAGTCATGGGATCCTGCTGTGTATAAAAAAACACAGGCCACCAGCCTTTCCTGAACTGCATCAGTGACCACACTTGATAGAAATGGTTTCATGGAGGGTGAAGCAGTCGGACACAGAGAGAGAGAGAGAGAGAGAGAGAGGGAGAGGGAGAGGGAGAGAGAGAGGGAGAGAGAGAGAGAGAGAGAGAGAGAGGGAGAGGGAGAGGGAGAGGGAGAGGGAGAGGGAGAGGGAGAGGGAGAGGGCCTGAAATGAGAACCCGGAGCCTGTGCGAAGACTTCTTCTCACCCCCCAGAGTCATGTCGGTGTGTGTTAGACAGGCCGGGCCACGGGCTTTCCTGGGTTATATGGAAGGGGCAGCAGCCATTTCAATTGAGGTTAATGTAGATCTGAGGGTGGGGGCTGGTGGTGAGGGTGGGGGGAGAGCAGCCCCCAGTCTCTGTCTCTCCAGCTTGTTCCCTCTCTCCCTCTCTCTCTCCAGCCAATCTGTCCATAATTCATCTTTCAATAAAATGTATAAAAACACCAATGTGATTTGTCGTTACTTTAATTGGGGGTGGGGGAGAGTGTTGCGGGGGGGGAGAGAGAGAGAGGGTGAGGCCCATTCCCCATTCACTGTCCCGCTATCCTCAGCCAATACATTTTTAACTGGTCATGAGCAGGTGGGGAGTGGGATCTTGCTGTGTACACATGGTCTCCACCCCCCCGCCCTGTTCCTTGCCCCCCACAACAGTGACCACACTTTCAAAATAAAAGATTGAGGGAAAGGAGGAGAGTGAGGAGGGAGGGGTGATGGGGGCAGAGAGAGAGGAGAGTGCGGAGGGAGGGGGATAGACTGTTGCCTGGTCCACAGGCTTCACCCACGTGAGTTGTGTCTGTTTATTACCCCAATCGAGGTTTAATTTCCATCTCTGAGACACAGAGAGTGAGAGAGTGAATGAGTGAGGGGGACAGAGATGTGAGTGAGATAGGAAGAGAGATACAGAGAGAAACACAGGGGATGGGAAAGGTCCTCAATCTGTTTTAGCCTCTGGTTTATAACTGGGATATTTTGGTATTTGGATGTTGCTAAGAGATTGTGTAACTGTGAACGAGGGGGTGGGTTGGGGGTGGGGGTGGAATCCTGGGCTCTTGCTGTGCTATTTTGTTTAGAAATGTTCTTGCTTTGTGTTTTAGTCAATTCTTTTCCCTCTCTCTTTTCCCCAGGAATTTGGAGTTTGAAGACTGAAATGTGACTATGAATCCATGAGCAGGAGCTTTTCCCCAGGTTTGATGGATGGACTCAGGCCTGTTCCACACTCCCCCACCCACCCACGTGAGTTGTGTCTCTTTATGACCCCGAGGTTTAATTTTAATCTCGGAGGGACCCTGGTTTTTGGTACATCGATGAAGCGGTTTCTGTTAGATGATGGGGTACTGGATTTTGAAACCCTGGGGTTAAAATATCCCGGCCTTGCGATTAGTCACAAATACATTAACCCTTTGGTGTGTGACAAAGAGGAGATTAAAAATCTGAAACCTGAGGCTGTTTAGAAGCGTGTTATAATTCCAAAATATGACAGGGAGTTTAGCACCTTCTGGAGACTGATGGGTGGACAGGGGGAACCATTTTAATTCAGTTTACGCAGCTTCTGTGTGTGGATTTCTCTCTCTCTCTCTCCATCCTCCTGATCTTGCTGTGCCCACATGGGCCTGTGGCCTTTCCCCACATGAGAGAGAGAGAAAGGAGAGGTCAGGGGATAGAGGGGAAGAGATAACAAAACAGAGCGGAGTTGGTGTGGGTAGGTGAGAAGACACAGGGTCTCGGGGGAGAGAGAGAGGGCTCCTCGTGTGCAGTCACTGCCCAGCTCCCAGTCAGGTCCTTCCAGAAAGTGGGATTTGACCCCAACTGAAATCCCGAGGCAGTGATTTGAAAATGTCTCCTGATAGAATCCCGCTGCTCCCCAGTTTGAGTTTCAGCCCTTTCAGGGGGTTGTGGTGCTGGGGAGGGAGGGAACTGAGGGGATGGCTCCCAGACTGGGGAATTCCCACGGGGAAGACGGGGAGAGAGAGGCTTTCACAGCAGGTGTGGAGATAGGGAAAGTCATGGGATCCTGCTGTGTATAAGAATAAAACAAAGAGGCCGCCAGCCTTTCCTGAACTGCATCAGTGACCACACTTGATAGAAATGGGTTCATGGAGGGTGAAGCAGTCGGAGAGAGGGAGAGGGAGAGGGAGAGGGAGAGGGAGGGGGAGAGGGAGAGGGCCTGAAATGCCAACCCGGAGCCTGTGCGAAGGCTTCTTCTCACCCCCAGAGTCATGTCGGTGTGTGTTAGACAGGCCGGGCCACGGGCTTTCCTGGGTTAAATGGAAGGGGCTGCAGCCATTTCAATTGAGTTTAATGTAGATCTGAGGCTGTGGGTTGGTGGTGAGGGTGGGGAGAGAACAGCCCCCAGTCTCTGTCTCTCCAGCTTGTTCCCTCTCTCCCTCTCTCTCTCCAGCCAATTCTGTCCATAATTCATCTTTCAATAAAATGTATAAGAAAAGCAATGTAATTTGTTGTTACTTTAATTGGGGTTGGGGGAGTGTGTTGGGAGGGGGAGAGAGAGAGGAGGTGAGCCCCATTCCCCACTCACTGTCCCGCTATCCTCAACCAATACATTTTTAACTGGTCATGAGCAGTTGGTGAGTGGGACCTTGCTGTGTACACATGTTCTCCACCACCCCCCCGCCCTGTTCCTTGCCCCCACAACAGTGACAACACTTTCAAAATAAAAGATTGAGGGAAAGGAGGAGGGTGCGGAGGGAGGGGTGATGGGGGCAGAGATACAGGAGGGTGCGGAGGGAGGGGGATAGACTGAGGCCTGGTCCACAGGCTTCACCCATGTGAGTTGTATCTGTTCCTTACCCCAATCGAGGTTTAATTTCCATCTCTGAGACACAGAGTGAGAGAGTGAATGAGTGAGGGGGACAGTGATGTGAGTGAGATAGGAAGAGAGATACAGAGAGAAACACAGGGGCTGGGAAATGTCTCTGAATTTGTTTTAGCCTCTGGTTTATAACTGGGATATTTTGGTATTTGGATGTTGCTAAGAGGTTGTGTAACTGTGAAAGAGGGGGTGGGTGTGGGGGTGGAATCCTGGGCTCTTGCTGTGCTATTTTGTTTAGAAATGTTCTTGCTTTGTGTATTTAGTCAATTCTTTTCCCTCTCTCTTTTCCCCAGGAATTTGGAGTTTGAAGACTGCAATATGACTATGAATCCATGGGCAGGAGCTTTTCCCCAGCTTGGATGGATGGACTCAGGCCTGTTCCACACCCCCCACCCACCCACGTGAGTTGTGTTTCTTTATGACCCCGAGGTTTAATTTTAATCTCGGAGGGACCCTGGTTTTTGGTTCATCGATGAAGCGGTTTCTGTTAGATGATGGGGTGCTGAATTTTCAAACCCTGGTGTTAAAATATCCCGGCCTTGCGATTAGTCACAAACACATTAACCCTTTGGTGTGTGACAAAGAGGAGATTAAAAATCTGAAACCTGAGGTTGTTTTGAAGCTTGTTATAATTCCAAAATAAGACAGGGAGTTTAGCACCTTCTGGAGACTGATGGGTGGACAGGGGGAACCATTTTAATTCAGTTTACGCAGCTTCTGTGTGTGGATTTCTCTCTCTCTCTCTCCATCCTCCTGATCTTGCTGTGCCCACAGTGGCCTGTGGCCTTTCCCCACATGAGAGAGAGAGAAAGGAGAGGTCAGGGGAAAGAGGGGGAGAGATATCAAAACAGTGAGGAGTTGGTGTGGGTAGGTGAGACGACACTGGGTCCGGGGGGAGAGAGAGAGGGCTCCTCGTGTGCAGTCACTGCCCAGCTCCCAGTCAGGGCCTTCCAGAAAGTGGGATTTGACCCCAACTGAAATCCCGAGGCAGTGATTTGAAAATGTCTCCTGAGAGAATCCAGCTGCTCCCCAGTTTGAGTTTCAGCCCTTTCAGGGGGTTGTGGTGCTGGGGAGGGAGGGGACTGAGGGGATGGCCCCCAGACTGGGGAATTCCCTCGGGGAAGGCGGGGAGAGAGAGGCTTTCACAGCAGGTGTGGAGATAGGGAAAGTCATGGGATCCTGCTGTGTAAAAAATAAAACACAGGCCACCAGCCTTTCCTGAACTGCATCAGTGACCACACTTGATAGAAATGGGTTCATGGAGGGTGAAGCACTCGGAGAGAGAGAGAGAGGGAGAGGGAGAGGGAGAGGGAGAGGGCCTGAAATGAGAACCCGGAGCCTGTGCGAAGGCTTCTTCTCACCCCCAGAGTCATGTCGGTGTGTGTTAGACAGGCCGGGCCACGGGCTTTCCTGGGTTAAATGGAAGGGGCAGCAGCCATTTCCAATGAGTTTAATGTAGATCTGAGGGTGCGGGCTGGTGGTGAGGGTGTGGAGAGAGCAGCCCCCAGTCTCTGTCTCTCCAGCTTGTTCCCTCTCGCCCTCTCTCTCTCCAGCCAATTCTGCCCATAATTCATCTTTCCATAAAATGTATAAAAACACCAATGTGATTTGTCGTTACTTTAATTGGGGTTGGGGGAGGGTGTTGGGGGAGGAGAGAGAGAGTGGGTGAGGCCCATTCCCCATTCACTGTCCCGCTATCCTCAGTCAATACATTTTTAATTGGTCATGAGCAGGTGGGGAGTGGGATCTTGCTGTGTACACATCGTCTCCAACCCCCCCCGCGCTGTTCCTTGCCCCCCCACAAGAGTGACCACACTTTCAAAAGAAAAGATTGAGGGAAAGGAGGAGGGTGCGGAGGGAGGGATGATGGAGGCAGAGATAGAGCAGGGTGCGGAGGGAGGGGGATAGACTGAGGCCTGGTCCACAGGCTTCACCCACGTGAGTTGTGTCTGTTTATTACCCCTGTACCTGTCCTGGGAGTGTTTGATGGGGACAGTATCGAGGGAGCTTTTCTCTGTATCTAACACCGTGCTGTACCTGTCCTGGGAGTGTTTGATGGGGACAGTATCGAGGGAGCTTTACTCTGTATCTAACCCCGTGCTGTACCTGTCCTGGGAGTGTTTGATGGGGACAGTATCGAGGGAGCTTTACTCTGTATCTTACCCCGTGCTGTACTTGCCCTGGTAGTGTTTGATGGGGACAGTGCAGAGGGAGCTTTATTCTGTATCTAACCCCGTGCTGTACCTGCCCTGGGAGTGTTTGATGAGCACAGTGTAGAAGGAGCTTTACTCTGCATCTAACCCCGTGCTGTACCTGTCCTGGGAGTGTTTGATGGGGACAGTATCGAGGGAGCTTTTCTCTGTATCTAACCCCGTGCTGTACCTGTCCTGGGATTGTTTGATGGGCACAGTAAAGGGGAAGCTTTTCTCTGTATATAACCCCGGACTGTACCTCTCCTGGGAGTGTTTGATGGGGACAGTATCGAGGGAGCTTTTCTCTGTATCTAACCCCGTGCTGTACCTGTCCTGGGAGTGTTTGATGGGGACAGTATCGAGGGAGCTTTTCTCTGTATCTAACCCCGTGCTGTACCTGTCCTGGGAGTGTTTGATGGGCACAGTAAAGGGGAAGCTTTTCTCTGTATATAACCCCGGACTGTACCTCTCCTGGGAGTGTTTGATGGGGACAGTATCGAGGGAGCTTTTCTCTGTATCTAACCCCGTGCTGTACCTGTCCTGGGAGTGTTTGATGGGCACAGTATAGGGGGAGCTTTTCTCTGTATATAACCCCCTGCTGTACCTTTCCTGGGAGTGTTTGATGGGGACAGTATCGAGGGAGCTTTACTCTGTATCTAACCCCGTGCTGTACCTGTCCTGGGAGTGTTTGATGGGGACAGTATCGAGGGAGCTTTACTCTGTATCTAACCCCGTGCTGTACCTGTCCTGGGAGTGTTTGATGGGGACAGTATCGAGGGAGCTTTACTCTGTATCTAGCCCCTGTTGCATCATCTCTGGAAATGTTCGTTGGCAACATTCTCATCAAAAACAAAAACAATCCACATATCAGGCCTAATAAATTGAACATCAGTTTCCTTGTTTGATTCTCCCTGGTCTGTTCTGATTCTCTGATAGATTCCTCGGGTTTACCCTCCACATGAGCAGTCATCCTAATCCCGTCTACCTGTCCTGCTCCCAACGCGGCATCCGACTACAATAAGGCCAGTGATGCAGGAGCGTCTCAGTGAGTGAGACAGGTGAGTCTTGAACCTGACCTGGGTGTATGTGAGTGACCCGGGTTAATCCGACACTCCAGGGACAGTTTAGACAGTTTGAGTGCATCGCAGCTTTGCCAGAATGAGACCTGGATTCCAAGGGTTAAATTGCAAAGTGAGATTGCACAAACTCTGGTTGTATTTGATGGGGACAGTATAGTGGGAGCTTTACTCTGTATCTACCCCTGCTGTACTTGCCCTGGGAGTGTTTGATGGGGACAGTGCAGAAGGAGCTTTATTCCGTTTCTAACACCGTGCTGTACCTGCCCTGGGAGTGTTTGATGGGCACAGTGTAGAGGGAGCTTTACTCTGCATCTAACCCCGTGCTGTACTTGTCCTGGGAGTGTTTGATGGGGACAGTTTAGAGGAAGCTTTACTCTGTATCTAACCCCGTGCTTACCTGCCCTGGGAGTGTTTGATGGGGACGGTGTAGAGGGAGATTTACTCTGTATCTAACCCTGTGCTGTACCTGTCATTGGAGTGTTTGATGGGGACAGTATAGAGGGAGCTTCCCTCTGTATCTAACCCCGTGCTGTACTTGCCCTGGGAGTGTTTGATGGGGACAGTGCAGAGGGAGCTTTATTCTGTATCTAAACCCGTGCTGTACCTGCCCTGGGAGTGTTTGATGGTCACAGTGTAGAGGCAGTTTTACTCTGTATTTAACCCCGTGCTGTACCTGCCCTGGGAGTGTTTGATAGGGACGGTGTAGAGGTAGATTTACTCTGTATCTAACCCCGTGCTGTACCTGTCCTGGGAGTGTTTGATAGGGACAGTTTAGAGGGAGCTTTACTCTGTATATAACCCTGTCCTGTACCTGCCCTGGGAGTGCTTGATGGGGACAGTGTAGAGGGAGCTTTACACTGTATCTAACCCCGTGCTGTACCAGTTCTGGGAGTGATTGATGGGGACAGTTTAGAGGGAGCATTACCCTGTATCTAACGCCGTGCTGTTACAGCCCTGGGAGTGTTTGATGGCGAAAGTGTAGAGGTACCTTAACTCTGTATCTAACCCTATCCAGTTCCTGTCCTGGGAGTGTTTGATGGGGACAGAATAGACGGAGCTTTAGTCTGTATCTAACCCCGTGCTGTACGTGCCCCGGGAGTGTTTGATGGGGACAGTGCAGATGGTGCTTTATTCTGTATCTAACCCCGTTCTGTACCTGCCCTGGGAGTGTTTGATGGGGACAGTATCGAGGGAGCTTTACTCTGTATCTTGCCCCGTGCTGTACCTGCCATGGAAGTGTTTGATGGGGACAGTATCGAGGGAGCTTTACTCTGTATCTAACCCCGTGCTGTACCTGTCCTGGGAGTGTTTGATGGGGACAGTATCGAGGGAGCTTTACTCTGTATCTAACCCTGTCCTTTTCCGGTCCTGGGTGTGTTTGATGGGGACACTGTAATGGGAGCTTTACTCTGTATCTAACCACGTGCTGTACCAGTCCAGGGAGTGTTTGATGGGGTGAGTTTATAGGGAGGTTTACTCTGTATCGAGCCCCGTGCTGTACCTGTCCTGGGAGTGTTTGATGGGGGCAGTATAGAGGGAGCTTTACTCCGTATCTAACGCAGTGCT